>NW_009650188.1:6531494-6569151 GCF_000708025.1 Charadrius vociferus | reverse complement strand
CCTGGGCGGGAGCAGCCAGGCTCCAGCGGCTGCATTCACCGGCGTTCAGCGGCGCAAAGCGCCCCCGGATTTGGCCGAGTATAGATTGGAGCAAAGTAATTGGGGCCTTTCAGGAAAATTCACCCCTTACGCCACTTGCCTGTGCCCTGTACTGAAGTACTCAGTGAGCCACAATTAGCACAGCAGCGATAAGATTTATTTTAAATTTAAAAAAGGCCAAGCAATCAGTTGCCGTGTCCTCGGAGGACAAGGGGCCCTGCAGGCCTCAGCTGCTCCTGCCCCACTGATGGTGCATGGCCAACCTCCTTGGGGCCGACGGCCCTCTTAGCAGTTACCTGAGAAAGAGCTTTCCTAAATTTCTTAAAAATACAAGGGGGAAGAAAAAAGAAGCCTTTATTATTGCATATTTATTGCTCAGGGGTTACATAGCGAGAGGAAGTTAGTGGATTTTTTTCACGCTCTGGTGTTAGGGAAAGGTAGCAACACGCCTCCAGTCTTTACCCCTCTCTCTTCCCTTCTTCCAAACGTCCCCTGCGATCATTTTTGCACTGTCAGGAGGTACGGGCCGAGAGGTAGAGGGCACGGGGACTTCAAATTTGTCAGACATGTAGTGTCAAACAACAAGAGCTCAAGCTGGTGGAGAGGGGTCAGTCCAGGGTGCAAAAGAGCACCCTTCAGTGTGACAGTGGGTGACTAACATGTAAGACAGTATTCTGCTTTGCAATACAGAGATGTACAGCTCAATTCGGGCTCTCTTTTTGTCGTAAGAAAAAAGATGGAGAAGTATCTGCTCATTAGGGAGCCGAAAGCTTTCTGTTGCAAAAGTTTGTTTAAATTTTGCATTAAACAAAGGTTGTACAAAGACAATGAGATTAGACGGGATTTTACATACCTAGTCAGTGTCCCAATGGCTTTGTGACAAACAGTAAAATAACAGTCTGAGCAACCAGACAGTGTCATACCAATGTTTAAAAACACACCGTAGTGCTGGAGATGCTTAGGAAGGGAGAGGACAAAACATGATCTAGCTGGAGGGAGGGTGGAGACAGATCTTCCTCCTTTCTAGGTAAAAGGAGTCAGGATCCTTCAACTGGGGAAAAATTGCTTTTTTAATTTTTCATTAAGAGATACCAGCTAGTCCTGGGATGTGCAGAGCTCCAGGGGAGCTGAGTAAAGATACACAAAAAGGTGGCTACATGTGCACCAACGAAGCCAGCCCTAACAGGAAGGGGCTCAGGCACATTGCCAGTTCCCTGAAAGAAATCACAGTCCATCACGTGAGGAGTGTGCCAAGTGACAGTGAATCCCAGAAAAGGAGTCTCCACTTCCAGATCGACATGGAAGTGAACATCAATCGCCATCAGGCCACACAATGCTATCCAGCTTGGCTTTGGCCTCGACGATAAACTCCTCAGTGGCATCAACAAGCGGAAGTCGTGGAGGTCCCATGGGAATGCCGGAAACAAAAGTCATTACAGCTTTAGTCTGTGCAACACCAAAACCTGGGTAGACAAAAGCAAAATCAGGTCATTTACAGATCATTTTGCTTAAAGCAGTCTCTATACAGGTGTCCAAAAAAGCAGCAGCACAGAGTTCCTGTGTAATCCAGCATAAACCAGGCTTTAAGCACGTCTCAGAAGTGAGAACAGTGTAACTACGAAGAGATGATCATACTTGCAGACAGGAAAGACATTACAGTAAAGATTATGCCTACTTTATTTATTTATATATTACACCCTTATTGTTTCCCTGCTGAAGATACCGAGCAGAATATTTTCTTAGACATGCATTGTACAAACTACTGTGTCGGTTTTATAGAGAACCAGGGCCGTATGTTTATTCTTTTCTCCTTGCC
The DNA here is from genome assembly GCF_000708025.1 of Charadrius vociferus. Classification (NCBI taxonomy): domain Eukaryota; kingdom Metazoa; phylum Chordata; class Aves; order Charadriiformes; family Charadriidae; genus Charadrius; species Charadrius vociferus. Next base: position 6,567,296 of record NW_009650188.1, on the reverse strand, counting down.
AAAATGTACTGCCATGCAGCCCAGACAACAAAAAAGACAGTGCGAGTCCTCCATAGGTAAACCAAGCAAAAATCAGGCCACTTCAAACTTAACCTTCACTGGCAGGCTGAGCTATCGCAGCCAATTCGTCATCAACGCAACCTGATGTTTGCAGCCTCATAGCTATTCCCCAATGCAAACTCACATAAAGCCAAGCCCTGGAAGTAGTCACATCCTGCTGGCGTGTGACAATGACATTGGGTTCCAGCTTAAACCACCATGGGAAACTGCAGGAGGCCTCTATGTCCATAGCTCAAGTCTCCTTATGTACCTCTGGAAATTCGTGTTTGGCTCCTTATCTGTAAGGCTAAATAATAATGCATTTCCTCTGACTTTTAACCCAAGCACTAAAGCTCAGCTACGTTCATGGGGGTTTGTATATGTATAGCAAAAACACAGTGAACAGTTCTCTTCATTAAGTGAAAACCATGAAATGTCCGATTCAGTCTCCTTACACTACTCTGACTTGGTTGGGTTTAATTGCTTTTTACATTAAAACTTGGTTTTCTTTCTAAAAATCATTCAATTTTAAAATGCTTTGGCCTTGTACAGCCTTGAACAGACTTGCTCTTAAATTACAGCAAGGCAGGAGAGACAAGTATAAGAGCTATTTTCCACTGGAGCACCACCATTGCAGAAAAATTACTCTCTAGAAATGAAGCTAGAAATGGGCTTTCGGTGACACAACAATAAAAAAAAAAACAAAAAACAAAAAACAACCCACAGAAAGAGTCAGCATAAGTAGAAGGGTAAGTCACAGAGTCACAGCTTTAAAGCTGTGAGATTTCACAGGAGAAGGAAGGAAGTGAGAGTGAAATCTGTTGGGGATGTTTGGTCAGCTTCCTTTGTTGAACTCCTAGCTGCTACTAACTCGGGAAACAGCAGATGTGACATTTTTTCACTGCAAAATCTTTCAGGAAGGAAGTTCTGAGGGTACAGTAACATGAGAGTTTCTGGAGCACCAAGTCTGCATTTTTAGATATAACCAAGGAAACAGGCAGTGTAGGACTTACCTAGTTTGATGACAAAGTTAAGAAATTCCCCAGTGAGAAACTAGAAAAGACAGACAGTAGTTTATTAACTCCTTCAAATTTTCAGCTGTAAAAGCATCTAGAGCTATTATGGTATATACATCTTATACAGTCGTTGCACAGCTTTGGGAAAAGCCCTTGGCCACCCGGCCAGTATATGGGAAATACTAATTGAATTCCTTTGGAATAGGGGAGGGATGGATCTAAGAAAACCATTACTCCCTCTCAGTCTGTCACTCACGTTCAAGCTGTCCCTCGCTGCAAGCAGTGTGAGAACACTGATAAGTCTCATATTGGACTCACAAATTGTACCAGGTTTACAAATCTCAATATCCACTGTCTAGCGGATACTCCCTTTTTACAAGGAGTCACATGGAAAAGATGAGGGGTAATGGGTAGAACTTACTCCAGGGGAGATTCCAATTAGACAAAAAAGTACAATTTTTCATGATGAGAACAATCAGCCATAATCTCGCCAGGGAAGTGGTGGATTCCCCAACATTGGACACTTTTAAGACTCAGCTGGACAGGGTGCTGGGCCATCTTCTCTAGACTGTGCTTTTGCCAAGACAGGTTGGAACAGATGATCCCCGAGGTCCCTTATAACCTGGTATTCTATGATTCTATGATAGTGAAGAGATTTCCCAGGGCAGATCATCTTTCAGACTTTCATCCTGCAGTCACTTCTGTTTTAAGGCAAAAGAAGGATACCTTAAATGCCCCACAAAAACATTTGGTATAGATTGTATACTGATTGGTCAGAACTCCTCACAAATCTTCAAGCTGTCCAAGACCATGAGAGGGCAAGACAGAGCTAATTTGGGACAACTTTCTGCCCTACATCACATAAGGTATCCCCAGAATATTCCTAGTCACGGGGCTTGGCTATTGTGGGCTTCTTCAAGGAAAAAGGGCAGGCCATTGCTCACTCCGCACAGATGAGATTAGAGAGTTGAAGGCTCAATAAGGTAGGTCTTGGTTAAAAGTTAGCAAAGACTGGTCAAAAAGGTGAGGAGAGATGAGTAACAAGCAGGGGGGGTGGAGCTGAAAGGAGTTTGATTTCATAAAGCTATCTCAGGGTATGGATGGCAAAACCACATGGAAAACAGCCCCAGTAAAGCTAGAGGAGAAAGAAGGCTTCTCCTAGTGGGGACAGTGAAGACATACTATACCTGATACTTCCGTGCTAGCGCAAGGTCTGACTTTGCAAAGGCTTGCAACATCAGATTGGTTTTTTGGCCCAAATAGTTGTATGTACTGCCAAAAAAAACCCAAACCAAAAAGAGAATTGGTAAATGCAAAGGAGGAGCTTAGAACCACTGAAATAAAAGAAGCAGCCAAAGGCTTTTGCTGTTGACATTATAAGAATGCCATTATTATGATAGAGATTCATGCAATCGATGTGTGGTTTATACTGTCAATCATCTGAAGTATGCCAAGCCATACAGAAGAGTTCAGAGAGCATACTTCTCTTCCCAGTACTTTCCAAATAGAACCGCTTCTCAAAATTAAAAATAGAAAGACACAACTAGGCAATAGAGAAAATCAATCACTTAATTTTCCAGTTGCTTGTTCATTTAATGGATCATCTACATAAGAACACAGGTATCACACAGTAATTCATCTAAGGAGCTTGGTATGACGGGCAGAAGACAAATCAGAAATTAAACTCAGCAGAGCCCTTTTCCTCACAGACTTCTAATGTGAACTAATTATTTTAACCTCTCTGGGTTTTGGTTCCTTACTCATATAACAAAGATAAAAGTGATTCCCTACTTCAAAAAGTTGCGGTGAGGATAAAGAAATATGTTGAAACCTTTGGGTCAGCTTACGGACTGCAGCAATAATCACCCAGACGAAAATAATCCGAGATCCCAGGTTATACGACTGTCCCATCGCTAGCACTGGAGCTAGCTTATCTGTCTGCTTGCTGCTGTACAGCCCTACCCTGCAAAATCGTTCACTGCGGTGACAGAAGATAGAGAAACACTGTGTAGACAGTGGAAGATACAATACAGTGAGTGTGTCGAGGGGAAGGAGTCCAAGCCATACTGACCTTCCAACTGCTCCATTTGCCCCTATTGCCAGTGCACTCAACAGTTGCTAGTTTGGGGTGGGGGGAGAAAAAAAAACACACACATTTTTAATTCACATAGCAAAATAAAGAAAAAAAAAAAAGGGTGGTGGGAGGGAGCAGCAAAACTACCTAGCACTGAATTTCCAGGGTTTCTTTTTTCCCCAAGGCTGAAGCAAGAGAATGCCATAGAAGAACTAATTTTTCAGCAGAGCCTCTTACCTCATCCACGCCATAAAGAAATGCAAACTGTTCTCTCTCATTCTTGTTTATACACTGTGCAAGGTCCAAGAGGTCCGTGTCACTGAACTTCACTCCCTGGAAGGTGGGGATCCACTCTTTTATTCCATCCAGCAACTCTTCAACACGAACTGTGCAGAACAGCAATCTCTCATATGAAGAAACATGCCCTAGTTCTGGGAGATTTCCCTGCCTTGTCCCCAAGAGGGAGACTTACCATTTTACAAGTTGTTCACTTTTGGTCTAACCCTAGTAAACTACATAGCTCTATAACAACCACTTATTTCCCAGAGTTATACAAAAGACATCTTTCCATCCTCTTTGAAGGATTCCTTTTACCAGTTCAGAAGGGAAAAACCCTGGGTAAGTGAAAATTTAGGAATGAACTGGCAGTAACATATTTAAAGATAAATATAAATTCATACATCCAGAAACACCACTTAACCTGCTGTCTAGAGCAAATAACCAAAGATCTGTATTCTGTTCTTCATTCCTCTGCTAAATAATATGACTTCAGAAGCACTGTGATTTCACATGTGATTTACTGTGATTTACACACTGATTTTCATTGTGATTTACTGGCAAACATGACAATGCAGTCAGCGTACGTGAAGTGAGATGGTGGTCACTATCTTGCAAAAAATCAGGATTCAACTATAGTTATCCAAGGCAATTACCGATCCTGGTCCACACTAATTGCAAAGCCATGATCAGCATCACCTCCTCTGTCCCAGTTGTTCAGTACTCCTAAGCTGTGACGTTTTTCCAATGAAAAGGAATTCAACTTATTTTCCAGTCTTGGATTCACCTTCCATTTTCGGAAAGGATCCTTTCCATTACAGCTTGCATGTGATAGGGGCAGAGGCCATATACTACTGGTGTACTGGTAGACTCATTGCACCAGCCACTGGGATTACGCAGGTTGGTATGAGCCTATGGGCTCAGGGAGAGCTGGCTAAGTAGTACTTACTCTTCACGCCCGTCAGAGGAGGAATGTGATAGTAATAAAATGGAACCGCAGGGGCTTCAGACGCAACCTTCTGTAAGAAAGCAATCAGCTCATCTGGAAGAAAACAAGCAAGTACCCCCATAAGAGAAGGAGACTATCCGTACTGAAAGACAGTTGAGATTCACAGCAGCCAGGGTCTGTAGAGAGGCCATCTACAGCTTGCATACAATACACAGCGAATCATATAAAAACCTGCACACATGATAAAAATTAAATGTAACAAAACTCAGTGGAAGATCTCGGCAAAGGCAAAGATGATATTTATTTTAAACCAAACTGATTTCAATAACTCACACTCATTCTCTTACAGATATAACTCATGCATGCTCTCACACATGCAAACTACAAGACCTGTGTGGTAGTCTTGTGGTATCACCAGCATCACTTGCGTGCAACACAGAGGACAAGGGATCCAGTTTACATTCACATTTTTGGACAACTTTTTTGTACCATTTTAGGAATCAAAGAGTTATTATGGATGACGTTCTTCCTGAGAATCTTATTCACCGCATCCTTCATAAATCTTAGGCAGTGTTCATGTTGGCATAGCAGGAAAAGCAGTGTGCTGAAACCTCACTGCCATCCTGCTACCACCAGCGAAGGTCTTCTGCTGATCTTTGTGCTGTTCCTCTGCACTTACCAGTTTCACTGCCACTGATTGTGTCCTTGGCTGTCAATACCAGCCATTCTGGCAATCCACTCTGGTTTCTTCTGGTGCTTTCATATGAACATTTCCATTCATAATTCAGACAACTTTTAACATTTCTGTTACAAACCTCCACTTCATGTGGTTCTTTTATGTTAGGTTCATGGCATTAAAAGCAAAAAACTCAATTTATACATTCTGAGGTAACCTTAGATGCACAGAACCAAACCTGATCACCTCAATAACAAAAGGCACACCTGTGTGTCAGCTGTTTATCAACTTGGTCAGTGTCCAGCAAGGGTCAGCATGGAAACAACTGCTTCCTAGCATGGTCCAGATCAAGCCTGAACTCCATACTATCTATTCAGAAGACAGACTAATTAACTACTCTTTCCATAAGCAACTCTTCTTTTTACAAGAGGCTAACAAAATACATCCCAAAAGACATCCTTCCCACTTCTTACTGGGAGAATTCTGTTATCTCCCATCTTTAAAAAATGCTTCTAGGTTTTGCATGGCACCAGACACGACAGGTGCACAAACATTATCACCAGAATATTTTCCAAAGAAAGAAGATGGCATTAGTCCTTTATCTATGATAAAGGTTTGGAGGGCAATATAAAAGGTCTCAGCAGGTTTGGCAATCACATCTACTCACCTTTGTTTGTGGGTTTGAAGAAGAAAGGGGCTATTACAGCAATACCACTAGCACCTATGGCTGCTGCATGTCTTGCCTGTAAAAGAGAGAATGGAAAGTACCGGAAGGTAAATTTGTTTTACATTTATTACACACATAGTGAAAAGGAATCATATCATATACACACCAGTTCTTGGCACTCTGGCAGACTCAGTGCTCCCACATGAATGATCACATGATCCAATCTGCACAAAAACAAATTCAGAAGGTCTGGGGAGGTTTCAGTGATGGTGAAAAATACCAGTCTGCCAAAATGACTCAATTCAGACCAGGGAGCCACAGAACAAGAACTTCACTGAGCTAGATTAAACCAACAAAGGATTTGAACCTGTGTTGACCTGACAAACAGACACACGGGGAAAATGCTGACAGTGGCAAGCAGCTGGTGGTGGAAAAAAGAAAACACATTTTGCAAATATGAGTCATGTGTGATTCTGTGCTGTCGTATTTCCAAGGCTGTCAGGAGGGTTAAATCTTAGCATTTTATTAGGAAGTTAAAATTAAGACATTAGGGATTTAAGGGGAAGCTGGGAAAAGGAAAGGATATCAAAGCAATCTTTGCTTTCTAAACCTATTTCTGTGCAGAACTACCAGAAGAGTTCAACCTCACAGCAGCATCTTTGACTGCTTATCTGCCCCTGCCAAGGGAATCTCCCAGATTCCAGCCAGTCAGTCCCATTTCTATGTTTCTCCTTTATATCCATACAGACTGTGAGCCTTCACACCAGTTTATTTCTGATCACTATCCTTCTCACCCAAAACATCTCCTCCTCTCCACTCCTCTGACATAGGAACTAAGAAGGCAGCAGTGGTGAGTGATACAAGACTATGACAGGTACAATAGATGGAGAATGGAGCTACAATTGGATACACGGCTGCAGATCTGGGTTGAATTCCTTTTTCTGCCACTGATTTTGCACCTTTAGGGAAGCAGTTAAACACTTTACACCTCAGCATCCTCCATACCACATCACTGCATAAATTAAAAGGCTCAGAAATGCTCACAGGGCATTAATAGGCAGATTGCTCTTTACTGAACAATCAATCAAATAACTTCTTTACTGAGCAAAAAAAAAAAGGCACAGCTCTTTTTTGTCCCCCTATCTCTCAGTGTACCAAAGAGAAGGACTCTTACAAGCTCTCTAAGCAGCAGAAATGGACACCAGCTAACTGGCAGTGACAAAAACAGACTTCTATGATAAAAGAGCTGGGGAACAAAGACCACCAACAAAATACTCAAAAAAAAAAAAAGTCATCAGCAAATTTGGCTTTGCAATCAGGTATGCCTATACCATAACACCAGATCTGGAATCCCCTGTTCCCTCTCAGCTACTCACTTGTCTTTTCCTTGGCACACCCATTCTTCCGCCAACTGCTTCCTCTCCTGGATGCTAAGGGACAGTCCTTCTCCTGTAGTGCCATTCACTGTTTTAACACAACACAACACACTTGCTGAGGCCTGGACTACTTGCATTGGTTTTACTGAAGACAAGAACTGACACTTTTGATGTTAAACAGAAATATTTATCCCTCAACTCATTTTAAGATAGCAATGGTCTGCACCAGCATCTGCATGGGGATTGCAGTGCCATCATCACTAAATGCTTGTGTTGGAAACCTGGGTCTTTTGGGATCAGAAGCTTTGGGAAGAAGGAGGCAGAATCCGCTGCTGAAACTGGAAAAGTGCCCCCCCAGCACCTCCTCCCCAGCAGACACTACCTCCTTCTCCCAGCAGTGAATCAGGCTATGACAAGTGCATAAAGTGCCCAGCTAGCCAGGCAGAGTGATTGCCTATCATCCACCCCAGGGAAACAGCCTGACCTGAAATTCAGTGTCTCTGTCATAAGTGGAACCGTATGTCCTACCTAGGCTAAAGCACCCCTGGAAAACAATGAGATGTCAGCATGTTCAGTGACAACAGATTAAACTGGGACAGCTGAAGTCACTGCCACACTCTGCTTTTCATCTTGGCAATCTTTCCACATACGTTTCAAACCTAAATCTTATCACTGACTTCAGTTTACTTAACTATGTGAACAAAAGTGGTTTAGCAGATGCTGTATTCTCCATCCAGTCATCCCTGCTGCCTCCGCAGCAGTCCCTGAGACAGAGGCAGAACGGAGAAAGATGGGAGCAGTGACCACCTTGGTACCACCCAGTGCACTACAGGTCTCCTAAAGAAGCCTGTTTGGCTTCGATGAGCCTATTGAATTCCCTGAACTCCTGAGCTCATGTTTTTTAATCAGATGATTGTATCTTGCCCAGCCAAAGGGGAGAATCATTCAGTTGAGTCTTCTCTGCCAAGACAGCAACATCCATTCATCTCTGGAAATGTCACTGTATGAAGGCAATGCTTATTTCATCTCCCACAGAAATCCCACAGATGCCCTAAGTATCACTTACACTCTTTACTGGTGAATATAAATATCTAGGATGATCCCACATCCACCGTCCCTCCCACTACAGCTCTTATCAGACAAGATATCGTAGGGTTGCCATCCAGGCAAAAGGGGTGTGACACAATTTCTGTCAAAAAAAACACTTACCAAAAACGTTCTTCACGTTCTGCTCGCTTACCAGATAATCCACATATTGACGAATCACTGAAGGGTTAATCTGTCTGAAATGAAAGGAACCACAGCAACCTTAGGAGCCTAAGTCTCCACCCACAGATATCAAACTTAGAGAAACCAAAAAAAAAGACAGGTATTTTTGAAGCCTTGCATTTGTACACACACAAATTACCCCAAGGTATGGTATGTGTTTAAAACACGCATTTAACATTTCAGGTAACAGTTCAGTTCTGAGTTCTTTCTTCCAGTTTCTCCCTGACAAGTAGTTCACTGTTCCAACCTTTTATCTCAATTGGTAATTACTGCAGGCTCATCACAGCAAAGGACTTTTGGGGGGAGATATGAGAGAACAAGAGGCACTCGAACCTTTTTGACTGTTGAGGGAAACAGAAGTCCTCTTTGTAAGCACAAAGATATTTGTGCAAGTGCTGGCAAATAGTTAAACTATACTTATAACTGCTGGACACAGACCGTGAAATGGCACCTGCTGGATGTGACTTTGACCTCTCTCTCTTATTAAAGGATGAGGAAAGCAACACACTTCCCTGACAAACAGGGGAAATTGAATTCTAGGTTTATCTTCTCTGCAGCACAAACCAATTTTGTTTATCGATGTATAATATTTCACCATTATTTTTGTTTGTCAAACGTACAGACCAACCTATAGTCTGGAAGTCAATTCCGGGACCTTGACTGGGTTCACACATCCTCCAAGATTTCACAGCTGCTTTCCCAGAACATATCTTACAAGGGCCAGGCGTGCCAAGCAGCGGGCCCAGATCACTCTGCAGATACCATGTTGCAATAAATTTGAGCAGTAATTAAAAAACTAAACTGGAAATAAGTTTCCTTTAAAGCAAGAAATGAAGCAGTAACTACAATGCAAATGAGCTCCCTGAGACAGTACTGTGCTTGACAGCAGTTTTAAAAAGTAAAGGATCACTTTCAGAGGACTGTACTAGCGAATCTCCACTGTCTCCCTCAAAAACACGTACAGATCTTGACACATCCACCATCAGAGAAACTCAGGGTCTTTTGCTAACTCCAAACAACTGTGTCTTGCAACATCAAAATGCAGTAGGGAGGACATCTGTTTACCATCACTGCTTTGAGGAAGGCCCAATTTCAACTTCTGATTTGCTGTTATTTTCAGAATTGTGCAGTCCTTGCAGTATTTTCTTCTGGTTTAGACTAATTCCATGCGCACATATACACATGAATTAGCTAGGGTAAAGAAAAGTCTAAAAGGACATCAGATTTTGACAATTTTCTAGCTCTCAAGAGCTCTTTTTAACTAGGACTGTGATCTGCCTTAACAAATGGGAAAATACTGCAATACTTTATGTATATAACCTTACTATGATTTAATTTGCACCTACAAAAGCAACAGAAAAAGAGATAGGAGACTGATCTAAACTCTCCAGACCCAGACCTACAGCACTTGCTGGGCAACAGGAGCACACAGAGGCAAAGGGAACCCACCCTAGTGACAGCGGGACCAACCTAGCAGTTTCCCCATCCCATCAGAGATCCAATGTAAGAAAACAAAACCAGAACTGCTCCATTCCAAGTAAGAAAGAAGGAAGACAGGGTTTTACAGTAACAGTGAGCAGTGCAGCCCTGACAAGCCACGTTGTGATACAGGCTCGTACTCACCCATCAGGAGTCATGGGAGTGATTGTAGCAGCTACAAGACCCTGTAACTTCTTTCCGGGTGTCATTGAGCTCTTTGGAAAAGAAAGAGATAAACATGATTCCCATCTTTATTTAAGCGAAGTTTCAACTAAATTCTGTTAACAGCAAAACTAGCCAGGCAAAGTTCAGAAGAAGTGGACCTTGCAAGGGTGTTATTTTTGGTTAGAAAGAATTGTCTTCTTCTTGTTGTTAAAAGAATGGCTTATTGCAGCCAGCACCATCCCAGGACAGGACTGGGACCACCGGGCGCAGTTTACATTTCAGAAACACTTTCTATTTCACCTTTCCTTTCCCACCCATGGGTTGTGGTCTGGCACATACCTGGTAACGCCTGGCAGCCTGGAAAGCAGAACAGTTTTCAGAGAACCGGGCTCAAAACCCCTTCCTCCGAGAAAAGCAACCTCACGCTGATCCCCCCCGACCCCTACCCCTACCCCTACCCCTAACCCTACCCCTAACCCTAACCCTAACCCTAACCCTAACCCTAACCCTAACCCTAACCCTAACCCTAACCCTAACCCTAACCCTAACCCTAACCCTAACCCTAACCCAAACCCTAACCCTAACCCTAACCCTAACCCAAACCCCGCGTTTAACTGCCGGGATGCAGGAAAGCGCTGAGGCGGCAGGAGCGGAGTGCCGCCGGCCCGAAGGGCGGAGGAAGCCGGCATCACCTGACAGCTCTGCGCTGAAAGCATCTCCATCACCCCTCCTCCGCCTCCTCCCCGGCTTCCTTTGATGTCCCCTTCAAACAGCCGTAACCCCCGCAGTCGCCCTGTAACCTACACTCTACAAGTCATGTTTACAAGCTAAGGCTTCTTGGGATTATTAATCGCTATTTGCAAACTTTTAAAAGTTAAAAAAAAAATAAATCTTGTACAAATAAATAACTAACAAGGTGGAGAGATAAGAGTCTGCTTGTCTGAGGAGATGCCGGCCTCTACCGCAGGCTTTGCTGGAGGTACGGTACCTACCGTAGCCGAGACAGATGGCAGCACTGCAGAGCATCGGGGCGGGAGATTTGGGAGCATTTGGTTAACAGCCCCGTGAATTTCCGCAGGGGTTTCTGCCCAGGCAGAAGTCACTGTAGAAAAAAAGAGGCTATCTTTTTGTTGATGGCTGAAAATAACGAGGGAAGCCTGGCTGCAAACTAGCAGTGTGTTTGCCTGAAGCCACTCAGGCTCAGCTCCCCTTAGGTTGTCTACCCACATACTCCAGAGCTGCACAAGAGAGAAGTTCATGCTACTGCTACGATCAGCAGCATCAAAACACCCTCCTGGAGCTGTCTGCGAGAGAGACATATCCACTGTGTGGTGCAATAGAAATCAAAACACATTTTCTACAGTTCAGTGCCATTGAACAAGAAGGATTTCAAAAGGCTTGTCGTGGTACGTGAAGAAGCAAACCCACACTGCCTTGTGGTAAAGGGCACAAGCACCAGAGGACATGTCAAAAGCTTGTGAAGGCCTGGGAACTGTGATAAAGAGCATCTCTGAATAAAAGATTATTTTTTCCTGAACAAATTAGTCAAATTTCATCTTTTCTCTGCTCCCAGACAAAAACAAAGGTGCAACTGGAGATGAAACCCAAAACTACAGCTCAGTAATTTAAGGGTAAGCACCAAAATATTATTGTTATAGTAAAACAAAATCACATATGCCCAAAAAATTCAGCATCATTCCAACTCCTGTTTAATATCTTTATTAATGATCTCAACGAGGGGATTGAGAACACCCTCAGTAAGTTTGAAGATGACACCAAGTTAGGTGGGACTGTTGATCTGCTTGAACGTAGGAGGGCTCTTCAGAGGGACCCGGCTAAGCTGGATTGATGTGCTCAGGCCAACAGTATGAGCTTCAACAAGGCCAAGTGCCGAGTCCTGCACTTGGGTTGCAACAACCCCATGCAACACTACAGGCTTGGGGAGGAGTGGCTGAAAAGGTGTCCAGCAGAAAAGGACCTGGGGGTGTTGACTGACAGCCGGCTGAACATGAGCCGGCAGTGTGCCCAGGTGGCCAAGAAGGCCAACACCATCCTGGCCTGTATCAGGAATAGCGTAGCCAGCAGGGATAGAGAAGTGATTGTCCCACTGTACTCAGCACTGGTGAGGCTGCACCGCAAGTACTGTGTTCAGTTTTGTGCACTGCAGTATAAGAAGGACATTGAGAGGCTGCAGAGGGTCCAGAGAAGGGCAACGAAGCTGGTGAAGGGTCTTGAGAAGTTATGAGGAGCGGCTGAGGGACTTGGGGTTATTTAGTCTGAAGAAAAGGAGGCTGAGGGGAGACCTTATTGCTCTCTACAACTGCCTGAAAGGAGGTTGTAGAGAGGTGGGCGTCGGTCTCTTCTAACAAGTTACAACTGACAGGACAAAAGGAAATGGCGTCAAGTTGCACCAGGGGAGGTTTAGGTTAGACATTAGGAAAAACTTCTACACTGAAAGGGTTATCAAAGACTGGGACAGGCTGCCCAGAGAAGTGGTTGAATTGCCATCCTTGGATATATTTAAAAGCCATCTAGATATGGTGCTCAGGGACATGGTTTAGAAGTGGGCCTGGTAGAGCTAGATAACAGTTGGACTTGCTGATCTTAAAGGTCTTTTCCAGCCATAACGATCCTATGATCCTATGAACTCATCTTACATTTAAGTGCACTGCATTTCTTTAAAGTGACAAATGTGCACCCTCTCAAATCTATACTTAGCATGAAATTTAAAAGTTGTGGCATTGAAGAAATAAGCCATACATTGATCTCTGTGCCTTATTCCCCCTTTGCAGAGTAGAGGTGAAATTTAGCTTTTCTGTTCCTTGCCATGGTTATCTAGCTGCAAGCTCTGCAGATAATTGTCTCTGATGGATGCCCACTGTGGTGAGGACCTCCTGTTACTCAGTGCCTCCAATTTGTAGTTCTTTTACAAATCATCACAATTTCAGTAAGAGAAACCCAAACCAATAACATATAAAGATGTAATGTATGAATAGAAAATACATGCCATAAACCAAAAGCCACAAGATACATAGAAATGAGAAATTAAGGGGAAGATCTGGTTCATTTTGGCCCCACTATGTACACCACTGTGACCTGGGTGCAGCTCACGTTGGGGGGGCTCCAGGACACCATAGGAATTCAACCAAGAAAGGCTTTGGCTGCCAGTTTCCTCATCTCCTGCCCACTTCTTGTTCCACTGTGGTGCTGGAAGCACTCCCAACACCAGTGCAGTGCCCTGGCTTGGGACACACAGCGTGGGGAGCTGGGAGGATCCATGTCACTGTGTGACAAAGGCAAATGGAGGTCAGGCTATGACAAGCAAGCAGAAAACAATGGCTCATGGGGAGCTAAAACCACTCCTCGCGTGCAGTCCATGTGGCTCCTGTTTCCTTCTCCGACATGTGGTTTTACCAGATGTGTACCACGTGGAGTGCAGGGTCTGGGGCCCATGGCAGAAAGGCAGCTGTGCACAGCACAACCCTCCTCCGCCCCACCAGAACTGCAGCTGGTCTGGAATGCAAATATTCTCCCAGTAGATCTGATCAGCAGACCCCCAGCACCTCTTAAGACGAGGTAGTGCCCTGCACAGATTTGTGGCTGACATTTAGCAGAATCAGAAGAAAAGAGGCGATGAAAGGCCATATGGACTGACCACTAAATAGACATCAATAGGTCTCTCTTGAATACACCCCAATGCCTGCAGCTTGCAGCTCTCCTGTAGGCTTGGTTTGCTTCCTGGGGAAAATAATTTGGGTTTTCTACCCCCATCCATAAAGCAGGTGCAATAAAACACTCTGCCTTCAGTGTGCACTTTCAGATCTTCCATTAGAGTGCGTTTTGAGAGCACCCAGTGCCTGCAGGAGCGAGAACAATCCCCCATTGTTGTGTGCTCTGGGAGCACATTTTTCATGTATTCACATAATAATCTCAGGATTTTGGGTTTGTGGTATTCCTCCTCCATTCCAAAATATGCTCAATGTGGGCTGCTCACATGCAGAGATCACTTTCTCTGGGGTTTGGCTTTATTAACAGGTTCTCACAGAGCACATGCATTTTTCTTTTCTTTGAGGCTCATCTCGTTCTTCCAGAAATGCCCTTTTCTCTATGTTCTTCCATTCCTATGGGTAATTTCTCTTTTTTCCAGGCTGAACAGTCCCAGCTCTCTCAGCCTCTCCTTGTAATGCAGATTCTCCAATCCCATGATCATCTTCAACGCCCTTCACTGGACTCACTCTAGGAAGTCCATGTCTTCCCTTTACTGGGTAGCCTAACACTCCAGATGCACCAGGATGACCTTCCTCAACCTGCTGTCAGCTCTCTTCCTAACACACGATACTGCAGGGGCACACTACTGGCTTACGTGCCATTTATCCACCAGGACCCCCAGGTCCTCTTCAGCCAAGCTGCTTTCCAGCTGGGTGGCCCCCAGCCTGTACTGGTGCATGAGTTTATTCTTCCCCAGCTGCAGGACATTGCATTTCCCTTTGTTGAACTTCATGCAGTTCCTGCTGGCCCATTTCCCCCAGCCTGTCAAGGTCCCTCTGGATGGCAGCACACTGATGGTCTATCAGTCACTCCTCCCAGCTTTGTGCGATCTGCGAATTTGCTGAGGGTGCTCTCTGTTCCATCATTCAGGTCATTAATGAAGAGGCTAAGAAGCACTGGCCCCAAAAGAACAGTGTATTTCAGCAAATTCAGAGACAATTCAGTGCTCTGTAGAGCCATTTAGAGAAAGTTCAGAAGATTTTCTGGGTGTTTTAAGGGAGTTTTAGAGCTACCTAGTGCTGTTGACAGCTTACAAGAGAAGTTTTACAGTAGCTTCGAGTGGCGTAGAGCTGCTTAGAAAAGTTTGGTTTTAGAGCTGCTTAGAGCTCTTTAGAGGAATTTTAGAGCTGTGTAGAGGAGTTTAGAGTTGTACAGTAGAGATTTAGACACATTTTAGATGTATTTAGAGGAACATTAGTGCTGCTTATAGCAACACAGAGGAGGCTTTAGATCAGTTTAGAGGTACTCAGAGGTTTTAAGAAGAGGTTTAGAAGAGGTAAAGGAGTTTACGGTTGTTTAGAGTGCTTTACAGGAGTTTTGGCACACTACAGGACTTTAGAGCTACTTACAACTGTTTATAGGGGTTTTAGAGAAGTTAGATCAATTAAGAGCAGTGTGGAGCTGCTCAGTGCTGTTCAGAGCAATTTTAGAGGACTTCAGAGAAGTTTTGGCCCTGTTTTCCTATAAACAGGAGTTACAGAACTGCAAAAAGAAGTTCTAGAGCAGTTGCAAGAAGACTGAGAGGGGTTTGAGATCTATTTTGAAGCATTTTACTGCTGCTTAAAGCAGTGTGGAGGAATTTTAGTTATTGGTGTTGTTTACAGGATTTTCAGAGAGCTAGAGTGGAGGTTTTAGAGGAATTTATAGCTTCTTGCCATCGTTTATAGCTGATTAGAAGAGTTTTAGAGCTGTTTAGATGTGTTGTAGAGCAGCGTAGTGCATTCTAGAGATATTCTGGAGCTGTTTAAAGAAGTCCAGACTGGTTTAGCGGCACCCTAGAGTGTTTTAGAATCAGTTAAATGATTTAAAAAGGTGTCATTTAGGGGACGTAATAATAGCTCTTTAAGAGCGCATCAGAGGTGTTTTGTAGCTGTCTGGTGGTATTTTAGAGGAGTTTAGAGCACCTCAGAGCATATTCAAGGAGTTTTAGAGATCCTTAGAGGAGTTTAAGAGGCCCAAATGGAATTCAGGGATCTTCAGATCAGTATGGGGGAGTTCTAGATAAGATCACATGAATCTGAAAGCTGCTTAGAGGAGGTTTAGAAAGATGTTACTGCAGTTTAGAGGACCCTAGCACTCTTTAAAGGGATATTACAGCTCCTCAGAACTGCTTAGTGTGCTTTTGAGTGGTTTTGGAGGAATTTGGAGTTATTTTTCAGATCTTTAGAGCTGTTTACAGGAAGTTTAAAGGCATTTCAAAGGTGGTAATAAATCATTAGAGATGATTACAGTCATTTAGTGGTAGTTTAGAGCTGATTAGAAGAGTTTTAGAGTGGTTTAGAGACCACTTAGAGTTGTGTAAATTACATCTGGAGGCAATTGCCTCATTGCAGTAATACAGAGGTCCTTACAGCTCTTTAGAGATGATTAAAGGACTTTTAGAGCAATTTAGAGAAGGTATATAGTGGTTTAGAGCTCCCTAGAGGGAGTTAAAATCTTACAGTAGTTTAGAGACATTTAGAGAAATTTTAGAGTTGCCCCAGCCCATCACCTCCCCAGTTCAGTGCTGGTTTGGGGTTGGGACTGTCCTCCCACATCCTTCAAAGCCACTATCGATCGCTGTTTCTGACCCCTCTCACTGCCTCTGTGCCTCTCCCCCAGTCCTTGGGTGAGGGTTTTGTGTTTCAGGGCAGTCTTTGCTTACCTTTGGAAGGAACGCAATTAAGAAAATGATGGTAAAGATTCTAAGAGTCTCTGATATTTACACTGATAAGGCCCTATGTAATTACCAGAAGGAAAACGAACTGTGCTTTAGTCAAAACCAATACACAAGTTATTCCACAGAGGTTTGAACGACAGCACAGGTCCAGTTCAGCAGCACTACATGACACAGTGGATAATTACTAACTCTCTTCATTCCTCCTACAGTCAGCAAATGAATACCCACATGTTCCCTTACACTAATCTCCCGAGCGTTAGCATACCGCATGCAATCAGCAGTGCCAATGATGTGTGAGTTCACAGTCTTAAGGATGAAAGAAAGAATAAATGAATTTACTGTCGCCTTTTAAAATACTTCCTCTCCTTTATACTCTCTTCAAGTGCGTGTTTAATGCCAACTATATCCTTCCAATGAAAAAAAACAAAACAAACAAACAAACAAAAAAAAACCAAAAAACAAACCACAAACATTTAGAAAGGCCTAAATGGCTGTGGGAATTTATATTCAGGAAAATCTGAATAGACGAACTCACATTCAGGTTCCAAAATCTGCATTGTAAATTTTGGGCAAGGCAGAAGAAGAATTTAGGCTGTCTGCAGCTGCAGCATGCTGTGCAGTGACCGGAAAAGCGTCTTCCCACTTGCAACTGAAATAAGCAGTAAAGTGTCAGTGGTGCCAAAGCTCGGATGATAATAAGGACACCAGTGAAAACAACAACAAAAATTAGTTGCTATTTTTTCCAAAAACAAATATAGGAATAAAAATACGGTTGTATAGATTTAAGCAATTTTTTCTATAAGGAAAAAAAATGAACATTAATGTCAAAAGCTTATCTAAATAACTCCATAAGGTAATTTCAAATAAGGAAGTTATAATATAAACACTTTTTTGTTGCCATGTGCCAACATAGTAGATTCACATATCTATTAAGAACTCCATTATTCAAGTAACTGATTTGATGAGGCAGGTTAACTACTAAAGCCAAAGCCCCTCCACGCTTCCTCCAGACCTTTTTGTTGTTGATGTGTTAACACTTCCAACATTTTCTACACTGATTACAATTTACCACCCTTGTCCTTCACTTCTACTTTCCACAAACTACACTTCTCTCTCCCTATACACAGTTTTGACATCTGGATTTTCCCATTTCTCAAGCTACCATGAGTGCAGTTCTGGTTGGGCATAATCAAACTATAGTCTTGCTTCTGTTTCTCTCTGCAATAAATAAATGTATCCAGATACAATTTTCTTTCAAACTCAGACCCAAGTCTATTTTCAGAACAAATACAAAGTAACCCAAGCCTAAATGATGAAATTAAAAAAGACAGCACCTGTGAAAGTGATGAAATTCTGTTAAATACCATCTTTGCTGGCTGGTATTCAGAAGTATATCACCTGAGAAGCTGATGTGATGTCATTATCATGAGCATCTACCTCATTTTGTCTGCTCTAAATCTAAAGGTGCAAAAATCAAAAGAAATACTGACCTCTCAGATTTGAAATTTGAGTTTTAAACTGTTAAGTTGGTATCAATTCTGCTTGGAAGCTTGCCAGTTTAAGTCTTCTAACATTGAACATAACCTGGAGGATTTTCCTAACTTGCAATTTTCTTCTCTTTCCTAACACAGACATTCCGACTGGTGTGTCTGCTGCATAAAAGATGTTTAACATGCCAAGTTGTTAATTTTTTTTTAGATGTTAAGATGCTTAAATGTTTAATCTTCCCAGTAACAGTTCACTAATAGATAGCAGAGTATATTCAAATGTAAGGCTTTAGAAATAGAAAGAACTGTGATGGTACACTGGATCCATTAGTGAGCTAAAGTGACCATTGGCAATCAAGAGAGTTTGAGGGACTTTTATTCAAAGTAGAACTCACCTCTGAACACAAACAACAGTGCCATCTGCTGCAGAATGCAGCATTGGCTCATCTTGAGAAAGGAGAGAAAGAGAGACCAAGTTGGGTGCTAATCTCCTGGAGAGCAGCTCTGTGGAAAGGGACCTGGGAGTCCTGGTGGACAACAGGATGACCATGAGCCAGCAATGTGCCCTGGCTGCCAAGAAGGCCAATGGCATCCTGGGGTGCATCAAGAAGAGTGTGGCCAGCAGGTCGAGGGAGGTCATCCTCTCCCTCTACTCTGCCCTGGTGAGGCCACATCTGGAGTACCAGGTCCAGTTCTGGGCACCCCAGTTCAAGAAAGACAGGGATCTGCTGGAGAGGGTCCAGCAAAGGGCTACAAAGATGATTAGGGGATTAGAACATCTCTCTTACGAGGAAAGGCTGAGGGACTTGGGGCTCTTTAGTCTAGAGAAAAGAAGATTGAGGGGGGATCTTATTAATGCTTACAAAAACTTAAAGGGAGGGTGCCAGGGGGATGGGAGCAGTCTTTTTTCAGTGGTGCCCAGTGATAGGACGAGAGGTAACGGGCACAAACTTGAACATAGGAAGTTCCATCTTAACACGAGGAGGAAATTCTTTACTTTGAGGGTAGTGGAGCACTGGCACAGGCTGCCCAGAGAGGTTGTGGAGTCTCCCACTCTGGAGACATTCAAAACCAAACCTGGATGCCATCCTGTGCAACCTGTTGTAGGTGACCCTGCTCTGGCGGGGCGGTTGGACTAGATGATCTCCAGAGGTCCCTTCCAACCCTGACCTTGCTGTGATTCTGTGATTCTGTTCTTAAAGAAACCATCTCTGGGGGCCTTACTTGCATAATCTAAGTAACCAAAATGCCCACCGAAAACCCACACCTACTACCAAAATCCCCACTGTTAGAAGATGGGAGAAGTTCTGATGTGATCCTTACTCATGCACCTAAGATCAGCAAGCAGCTTAGGAGACAAACCCTCAGCTAGGGTAACTGAACAATTTGTGTTTAGGTGTTAGTTGGATTGACAGGCCAGAAAGAACACTTTCCTATAGCCATGCATCACTAATGCCTGTGTGCTGACAAATACATTCACAATTAGATTGCAAGGGCTTTGTAATGGATTCCTCATTCTGCTTCACTTTATTCAGTATGTACCACAGTGGTCCTCAACTTGTACTGCTGGAGAGCAATCACAATAGAGACAGACATAGCAAGAAGCTCACTGTTTTTTCAGTTACCTCTTCATGTCTTTTTGGAGAAAGTGGAAAATATTATTATTTTAGGAGACTATATTCTTTAACATATTTTCTAAGATACTAGTCCTTATGATCTGGACCTGTTTCCATCATCTCTGGACATGTTCTCACACCACTGAAACTCCATAGGGAAACCCTGGCCTCTTTAGAGGAATTTCTACATACCTGGGTCCTTTTCAGACTATTGGGACCGTTCCCATCATCTCAAAATAAGCCTTCAGCAGAGTCAAGAGCTGTCAGAGTCAAAAGTAAATGCCCGTTCTTGTAAAGGTTGTTTTTTCTGAGCCCTCTCTCTGAGTAATGTTCTCAGATGATTGATGCCTGGCTCTCTCACCTTAGGCTATAGCTTAAGTCATTGTTAAATACCATTTAACATTGTGTCAAGGCTTTTTTCTAGCAAACATTGTTACCTATGT
The DNA here is from genome assembly GCF_000708025.1 of Charadrius vociferus. Classification (NCBI taxonomy): domain Eukaryota; kingdom Metazoa; phylum Chordata; class Aves; order Charadriiformes; family Charadriidae; genus Charadrius; species Charadrius vociferus. The sequence continues at coordinate 6,547,337 of NW_009650188.1, read as the reverse complement.
GACCTTAATCCTGTTTCCCCGAATGAGACGTTCTTATCTTGAAGATAAAAATTCACCTTGTTTCTGAGAAGAATCTGTCAATAGCCGAATGCGGATGAATTTGTAGGGGAAGACGAAGTCATTTCCTCTCCTTCCAGCATTCAGAGAGAACTGCGAGTTTTCTGTGGATTTAGATTAATGCTGGCTAGAGAAGTTTGCTGAGACAATTGCTTGTGGGGTTCAGCTGATAGCTAGACTCCTAAACAGATCCATATTAAAAGTAACCCTTATTTTGGAAAGAAGCCAAGTGAATAATGCAGTATATAAAGCTGAGAAGCTTCCAGTCTCTCTCTGGGCTCTATGGACAGAAGACACGAAGGTTTAGGAAGGCTTTTCATGGCCGCTGGAAGGAAGGATTAATTTAGGATTAATTCTCCAAACCTAGAATGATTCCAAAACGTGACCTTCGTCAGAGAAATCTTGGAAAATGCCAAGCCAAGGGTGCCCCGGAATGGTGTTGGATGTAGAAAGGTTTTGATTTGGTCAAGAGCAGTCAGTTCCATGCAATCTCTGATGAAGTGAGCAAGGAGTCACTCATTTAGCAAGATTTTAGGTAATGCTGTCATTGAGTCAGCTGTTCAAGGTAGCAAGGAGATGCAATAGTTTCATGTGTCATTTGTAACAAATTAGCTGGAATCAGGCAAAAAGCAGATGGACAAAATCCACATGTACATTTCCAGAGAATGAATTATTTTTGGCTGAAGGCCAATCCAATGGTAACAAATTGGTGTGCTGACATCAAATGCGTAGATTAGAGCATAAGGTCTAAATACCATCATTAGAGTTACGGCAGGGATTTCGTTTCTGTAATTTCCAAAGGTTAATATGGAATCTCCTTGGAACAGTACTATAGTACATTCAACTGCTTCTTTAGAAGATGGTACACTTATGCTTCTTCATTTTCCTTGCTGGAAGTGAGAATAAGATGTAAAATGGAATTTGCTAGAAGACTTTCTCTTTCTTTAGAGCCAGAAGATAAGAGGCTTCGTTTGGGAGATGAATTTGCAGAAAACCACAGTTCATCTAACAACATAAAAATATGCTTTTGCTACCCTGGACTATTATTTACAGTAACTATAAACTTCACATGCTCAGCTTCTGTGTTGTGAAGTAAGTGCTTCTGCATCATCTGATGAGTGTGTGTTTGCAAAAGCAAATGCCATTTTTACGTGAAGAGTCTCAGTTCGTTTAAATCAAAATCATTATCAAATGCAAGGCTAACTGATGCTCTGACAAGCTTAGGCAGAAATGCAGAAATGCCTGGAGTGTTTGGGTTGAGGCCACTTGTTAGAACACATGAGTGGCCATACTCGGAGACGCGTGCATCCCTCTCTGTCCCTCACACGCAATTTTTGCTACAGACTTCTCAGTTACAAGAATATGACTCGAAGTTATCATTAACCATACCGTAACAAAACATTTTTTCCTGGGCTTCTCCAATCCTGACACAATTAGGTCAGTGGAAAAGATTAATCTTTTTTGTGCAAGCGGTCTGTGCTTGCCTCTAGGGATAAAGGCAACTTACAACACACTTGCATGAATTTGACAGCAGCTATTGTAACATTGCCACAGAGCAGACTTAAGCATTTTTGCTTTACAACATGTTATTTAAGGTCTTGTCTGGGCTTGTTAGAGACAAGTGTAGATAGAGTCTACAGAGAGGAAAATGGGAATCACAGGTGATCGTATCACAGGCTTGTCCTTGTATTTCTCCAATAGAAGCTGCTTGCCTGAAAAAACATTACGTAAGTACAAGTTCATTATGGTATTCTGCCCAGAAGTACCTGCTGAAATTAGTAAAATTAAGCTACAAACTGCATGCTTTTATGTGCTTGTGCTCTCATTTCTACTCCTTAAGGCAAGAGTACAGAAAAGCATTGCTTTGTCAGCTATTCTAGAAAATACCAGCCAAGTCCCAGACAATATACATATGACATTAAACAGTGTCATAGGCTACCTTTGAGACTTTATTACTGCCTGTTTATTTAGTACATTTGGGGCTCCTCTGTGGGCAGCAACTCTTTACATTAGAGGTATAGTGTACAAGAAGAGGTTGGTATTTATATAAGCAGTATGAGCCTTTCCTACTGCCATTTTTGCTTTTCCCCATGCACTACTGAGGTAGCCAGGCAAAGTAGCACTATACGTACGCTGTTGAACTTCCCTGTCATATGTTCTGCAAACTACTGGGACATCAAGGTGCTAAAGGGCAAGGGGTACAGAGTTAGCATACTCAGACTTTCCCCTCTTTGGAGGTACCAGTGAGACTGTATGTCAGCTTCCATCATAATCCCTTCCCCATCCCCCAATTATATATGGTTTGTGTACGTATATACTTATGTATAGATACATGTTCTGATGCCTGCCCTACTGTCTCTGCCAACTGTTGACATGTTCTCTCAATTTATATGTGAAAAACAAGAGTGTTGGAAAACAACCTCTTGGGAAAACACTGATGATTGTTCTCCAACCTCGGGCTACTCCACCAGGAACAGTTAGCTCTTTGTCAGGGACAGAAACATCAGCTGGACACATACAAACTGACTGAGGATTTGTTCTGGGTCTCTCTGCTTCAGAAACAAAATGAGAATTCACAGGGGACTTGTGTTGACCTACAGATTAATCGCCCCCCTTTCAAAGCAATACTTCTCTGTGCTAGTGATTGGCGTAATTTGTTGAGATTTGCCAAACTATGGTGGCTGGGTGTCTTTTTACACAGCCTTCTCTACTCTGGAGAAAATACCTACTAGTACACACTTGGCAGGAATGTTAGGGTGACAGAGTAACGTAACAGCTAACCTTACACAAGCACCTGCCTTTGCTTGCCTGTAGCTCCTGAGCAAAGACCATGAAGTAGCACCTTCTGCCTCTCCAAACCGCCCTGCTGATTTTCCTGTTTGACCTAAGCAGAACACAGGTAAAACTGAGAGAAAGTTTACTCCGTAAAATAAAAGTACAAAGCACAAAGAGAATTGGTTCTGAATTTCAGGCCTCAGCATGTTCTAACAGGCTCCATTAGTAAACCACTCTTTACACCAACCCACTTGTGTGGCTTTAGAGAGCTTCGTGCCATTAGAGATAGGTTTGCAATTGCTATTTGGCATGGTTTTGTTTTTTTTTATTTCCCCCCTTTGGAATATAAGCGTATCACACAGCATCCTGATGAATTTCTCCACAAGCAAAGTGTGCTTTCTGTTTAAAGTCATTCTCAGCTATTAATTTCAAACGTCCCAGAGAGCTTAGCTGAATTTGGCTGCAAGGAATTTGCACAAACCATGACAAACACAGGAGGTGTTCTCAGAACTCAAACTGTGAAGTTTAATCTGCCCTATTGTGCTGGTACCTAAATATGTCTGGAGCTGCAGCTGGTTAAATGAAGAGTCCAGCTTCACTTTGTGTATTATAAGCAGGATAGAATTTCACAATAGCTTTGTATAACCCCTTTGTGCAGATATCCAAGGGCTAGGGGGGCTGATTAGTCTCAAACACCGCGCAAAACAGACAGCCATTATAGAACACTGTCTTTCATAACATGCCAGGAGAAATCTCGTGAGGATGGCCTTAGCTTAATTTGCAGCCAGATTTCTACTACCATTTTACCACAGGGGTAAAAAGGAAAAGCTGTCATTCTGTACCATCACTCTCATGTAAGCTGAGTCAGAAAGAAGAACGTTATTTATGTGAAATTCTTTCTCCCAAGAGCACAAAACCTGCCGCTGACCCTGACAAAAGTAGGCACAAAGCCATGGAAACCAGGGGAAGTTACACAAGGGTGCAAAACTGTTTATGCAGTCAGATCACACACTGGACCCAATGTTGCCTCGTGGGTAGTAGGTGGGGCTTTCGGCATTTGCGTGGGAGCTCTCCAATGAAACCCAGAGGAGGACAAGGCCACAACCTTCTGGTTTTTATAACAGCATCTCCCTCCAGTAGGGCAGAGGCATGGGCGGAGTTTGATGAAACTAAAATAAACACTGACAGGCAGCATCTTGTGAGTATGTGCAGCCTCAGAAGGATAGATTGCAATAGCTAGAAAGGCAACTACAGCTTAAAACGTAAGTATGTCTACTTTCTCTGCTTTCTAATGTAATTAGCAGCTTGTGGAACAGCATGTTCTGGCTACACTTACTTGCTGCATCAGTGTAACCTGTGAAGATGCCTGCTATGCTTTCTGCCTCTTTGACCCATGTGTTAACAGCCGCAGAAAAAGACTAGACACCCCACAGTAATATCTATATGAACAGATGGAAATCTTAAAGCCAAGCTTTCCTCTAGATCTAAAAATTAATTCAACTGTAAATGAGGATTCGTCTCAGTTTGTCCTCCCCCTGTCCCCCCCAGCATTGTTTTATGTAATTCAAAAATACTTTGCACATGCAGTCATCAACAGTACTGGCCACAAAGTTAGAAAAGACAAAGCTGTGAGAGATGTAACCAGCAGGTAAGAAAAGGTGTGTTGGGGAGGGGCTGAAATTGGCAAGTACTGAGACAAGTCAGCTCATACAGCAGCTAGACAACAGCGTGTGTTGAAAGGGAGGAACGTTTACTTCTCTGCCTTTCAACACACCCAGGGAGCACATGAAGAGAAATGTGTCTTCTATCAAGTTGTAGCAAGGAGAAAGTGAAGTGATAGCAAAGAAGCACCACTTTTGCCTTTGAAATGACAAGGGATAAAATAAATTACTGTAGGAAGTTTCAGTATCATTGCTCACATTTGCTTCTAATAAAATGATTGGATTCCTGCTTTATTGTTATGTTTGTTGATTTGTAAATACCATTGACAAAAAGTGTATTAGAGTACAACTGTCCAGCTTGGGACTGTGCTGCAGTCCCTGGTGACCAGTCATTCTGGTAGACTGCTGAAGATGATGTATCTTCAGACTGGGACAGAAAGGGGGACAGCACCTGCTTTTAACCACTGGCATCAAGTCTTCTGCTGTGTGATTCTCTCATCTTCCCTTGCTCTATGGTGACAACTGAAGGAGCTGCTAGAATAAAGCTCAACACGTGAGTGCTCTGTGAGCTGCTTAATGTAAGGACTGTAAGTGAAATCAGTGCCAGCAGGTTTTTTTGGGTGTTGTTTTTTTTGATAAAAGCTTTTCAACCTCATAGATCCCAAAAAGAAAACTCCTTGTAGCCACCTCTAAACCAGGGTACAGAAGGGGATTAATAGTATTCAACAGTATTGTACATATAATAAGAAAATGGAAACAGATAAGTAGTCAGGTAGCAACAAGGCAGTTCTTGATTTTACAAAAGCACCCATGATACAAAAATCATGTTCACAAACATCATGTTAAAGATAGCATACTTTAAAGACCTTACCACTGGAGGTGGAACATGCTGTGAATTGCATCAGTGCACCTTTAATGCTAAAAGCCCATGAATAAAGTAGAGGCACAAATGACAAGAGCAGTGATTTCTTGTGTGGGCTGCTATAAGCAGTTGAGGAGGCAGAGAAATGAAAAATGACCCCTGAGTTTGTTCTGTTACCCAAGAAACATGCAGTTAAGTTACATTCTGAGTAGAAAATATACTATGATCTAAGAATCAAGATAATTGATGAATTAAGCACATGTTGTCTTTACAACATGAAGTGCAGAGGACATTGTAATGTAACAGAAAGCAGACACTTTCTCAGGACATAGGTTATGCACTACGATCTGCCCGGTATTGACAAAAATCATAAACCAAGTCTCCTAAAATCTCATGAATTCTAACCAGAGGCGATTATTTCAATAGCGATTTTTATTATTTTCGCTTGCTTGATTTTGGGAGAGAGGAAATGGAATGTTTTCAGCTTTTTTTTTCTGCGTGTAGCTAGGAAAGTAGCTACATATTGATAAAAATAGAGGATCTCATCTATTCACAGGACTCCAGGGCTAAAGGCCTTAAGAAAGGCATAAACTATTATGAGAGGCCAAATAAAGTTATGGGTACAGTGAATACCAGGGTAACCATCAACACCAATACCTCTTCATCCAGCAGCAAAGTGGTTGAACTTCTGAAGTCACTTTTACTCACAGATTTCCACAAAACTACCACTTGCAGAATCTCAACCTTCTGCTTTGCAGCCAGGAAATGCCTTCACAGAGAAACAAAGGCAAAGGTTCATCCTGACAGATGAACACTCCCACATCAGCCTAGAGGTAGTTTCTTGGTCCCGGTTCTCTGTTGGTTCCTTCAGGGCTCAAAGGATTTCAGCCCTTGTCGTTGAATCACTGGGGACAAGCAGTGAAAGCCAGGCCTTTCACAATTTCAGGCACAACTGCCTTATAGAAAGCACCTGGGTTTTGCCTGAACTTTTGCAGTCACTTGTCAGTGTAGCAGGTATTATGAAAGGTTGGAGACCAGAGGCTGAGGAAAAGCTCTTTGACATTCGGCAGAAAAGCCCTAGTGCTTTCTTCTGCCCCATTTATACTGCATTGATTGAAGAGAGGCCAATGAACTGTGTCTGCCTTTCAGCTTTGGCAAGATGATCAAATCCTTCAAGCAAACATTTCTGTCCCTGGATCTGCAGTCCCCTCGGTGGAGCTCAGCAGAGACAACGGTAAATACTAAAGGCCAAGGGAACCGAGCTCTCTGTAGTCAGGGTGCTGTAGACCTAAGGTGAATCTGGGATTCTCAGTCTGCTGAATATAGAGAAGCTGGGAAGTGTTACTATGGACACTGTTCACACTTAATTCCAAAGGGGAAGAAGAACACTTACTTATAAGCTCCAAAGGGGAAGAAGGAGAACACTTACTTATAAGCTCTGAGGAGCTCAGCCTAAGGCAGAACAGCATGGTTTTGGCAAGGGAGGCATCAAACTGTTTCACATTGGTTTTGACAAGGGATGCATCAGTTTCACTTTGGGGGCGTGCTTAGTCTGCAGCTAAGAGGCTGCTCAGTGTTATCTGATGTATATAAAATACTTTCATGCTGGTTTGGAAGGAGTAGCTATTCATTTATGCCATCTTTAGTATTCATCTCCCAGTTACTGTGACTTTTGCTACCTTTCAGGCAAAGGATTACGAACTGCGTCAGTATGAGACAGCAAAGTGGGTCAGCACAGTCATTAGGGGAGAAACCCAGAAGGAGGCGATGCGCCAGGGCTTCTGGAAACTCTTCCACTACATCCAAGGGAAGAATGAGAAAGGTACAATGTGCTGGTTTTGAACTACAAGAAGCACAAACAGGAGACAAAGCTAAGGAGTATAAAACAGACTGGTATCTGTTTTTACAGTAAGTCTGCATCACCCTGCGCTGTCTTTTCTTGCAGCTTAGACTTTTTTTTCCTCTCTAGAAATGAAGATTGATATGACTGTGCCAGTGACATGCCTGATAAAATCTGGCTGCACAGACTTCAAGATCTCTTTCTTTGTGCCATTTGAACATCAGGACTCCCCACCACAGCCCACTGACTCAGATGTGTTTATTGAAGAGCGCAAGGCGGCAGGCATCTTTGTGCGGTAAGCAGCATCACCACAGCTCACAAGTGAAGGTAGCTACTGAAAGGGCTTCATCTACCAAAAAATCTGGACTATTTTTAATTGATAAGATGATTTTTAACTGTGGATATATCCTACTGTTCAGAGCCTTGATTGGCAAAACCTAAGCATTTGGAAATCTTTCTTATGCTTCGGTGTCTTACCAAGAACAAAGAGAAATGATTAAGTTTTGAAACTTCCATTTTCCAGCGGACTCTTGAATATTGCACTAAGTGGGTTTTTATAGAAAAGCAGCCTACAGAATCCTCTTCTCTCAGGCACATTCTGTGCTCCATCTAAATCACTATTCCAGCCCCCTTTATTTACCACAAAACCTGCATGGCAGTTCTTTATCACAGGAAAAGCACCCAAAGCTGCATTTGCCATCTCTGCATTTATTAAAGCCACAGGCAACAATATGTCAGCTAATGCTCTCAGAATTGCAAGCAACTTTTATTATAAATCCTACCTTTTAAAATAGCATACATGGCCATACGCTCTCTGACAGCTAGTTTTGCATAGTTTACCTAATAACTATGAACTGCATCAGACACTGCATGCTTTGCAAGTTTCCTGTGAAAATGAAAACCTGAGGCTTGAAGAAAAAACCCTCCCTTTTCACTTCTACCAGGTCCTTTGGTGGATTTGCCTCCCCAGAGAAATATGCAGAGGAAGCTGAAGTCTTGGCCAGAATCTTAAGAAACAGAGGCCAACCATTCCATGAAGATTTCTTCTATACTGCAGGCTATGACAGTCCCTTCAAGCTCTTTAACAGGCACAATGAAGTGTGGTATTTTAAAAAGTAACATGCTTGGGGCAGGGGGGGGAGAATATTAAGAGGCTACTAATCAGCTCTGGATGAAAACAGATCTTATTAATGGCTTTTGCTTTACTGCAGAAGAGATTTAATTTGTACATGGACACAGGATCATGTCTAATTTGTTTTCTCTAGGATGAAATACTATTCTGGCTAAAAATATTTCAGCTCTTTCTATAAGATGAGATATGACACAAACATATTCCTCTTATTGAAAGGTTCTAGGGAACACTAATAATCTCAAAATGTTTCTGCAGAACAGTTTAGATGTCTAGTTTTACTTCTCATTAGAAGTGGCACAGCAATAGCTCAAGTGTTATGGAGAACGAGTTCTTCATAGAGCTGACTTCCCATATTGATGTCACTCCTGAGACAACAGAAAAATGAGGGGAATTCAATTTTTCAGAGAAGAAACCTACCATTAATGAGTTCTGGAAGCAGCATTACTTTAGCAGGCCCTAGTGCCTCATAAGCAGTAACATTTTTCTTTAAATAGTATTAATAAAATTTTCCACACCTCTGCTCAACTATATTCATGGAGGCTGGATGCTGTCTTGCTCCAGACTAATGCTAGTGACCACATTAGACTAATAATTCAGGGGAAAAGGGCTAACAGCGCTCAAGCTGTATGCTTATTCTGTGCATTATCATCTGTGCCTGAACAAGCAATACCAGACTTACAGTAGTGTTTAACTCTCACCTACAAAGCACTAATTATATTTTAATTATTTAGTTTTGTCTGAATCTTCCTATTGGTCAGATCAACTGCAGTCTGCACACTAGCAATATCTGACACAAAGTTAAGACACTCGCAGGACTAGCATTTAAACTGGTTTACTCCCTGCTCTAAATCAAGTATTTGAAGCTTTTATAAAGTAGCCTAGAGCTGGTTTACAGCAAGCTCAGCAAGCTGTTCAAGTCAGAAAGCAGTTCCCAACAACAGGTAGGGTTTACAAGTTTTTATTGGTTCCAATCAGTACCAGGCAAACATTACCAGTGTGGTAAAAAAAAAACACTTGGCTTTTTTAGTGCTGTTCTTCAAGTCTAATTCATTATTCTGCAATCTTCCACCTATTAAGAAAGACATAAGAACCATTATAAGGCACCAAACCAGCACAACAAGCTTGCTGGGAACAACTCAGACCTTAGATTTTCATCTCTGTTCAGAGAGAGAGTTCAAGCTAAGGTTATCATCATTTGTTCCAGAAAAAAAATTTCATTATTACTACAGTTACACTGACCTTCTCTGTTGTTCATACAGTAGTTTCAAAGTTGCCTCGTCACCTAAAGCAAGAAAACACAATTAACATACACAGTAGCACAACTGCTAAAAGCGCCACAGCAGCTTTGTAACCTCAGAGAAAAGTGGAACGGAAATTGCAATATCATAGTAATTCATTTGGCAGAATCAAGTTTCATCAATGGCTACAAATACTCCCAGAAATTTTTAACAGAATTCATCTGCTATGTGGTCTTACCCAATGAAGTTGCAGTCAGTGCAGTCCTATCCTGAGAAAGAGAGAAGTTTCAGAATAAGAGGCATCACTATACGCAAGTTTATTTGAAATTCTATTCACCATACTAATTTTACCTACAAAGAGGCTGCATTTCAGCTGGCAACTGACAAGAACTTCAACTTGCAACACCCAAATAGGATACGCAAAGCTTAAAAATACGAACTGAATTGGAAATACAGAATTACTAACTCCGGAAGAATGGGGGAAAAGCACAAAGCTACCACTTTGCTTTGTGATATTGTGTCTCTCCCCAACAGAAAGCTGTTTTCAGTGAGTTTTGACACCTAAAATACAAGTTCCATAGAAATCATCCCAGAAAAATCTATACCTAAAAGTGAGAACCAGTCTGTTGGAGGAAAAAAGTCTGTATAGCAATCATCTAGAATTTGACCTAAACTTGTGTACAGCCAACATAACCAAGATTACCAAAATTACTGAGTAGTGACAACCCCAGAATATAGGGTTGGTGTTTTGTTTAATTCAGGAGTGCAGTGTTATAGTGTCAGTTTACAGAATAGCCAGATACATCAGATATCAGTTATGACAGGAGTTATGTTTGCTGCTCTGCATTCTGCTGTACTACATTATCAACACTGTATTGGCTAAGTGGTCTCCACTGATTCAGCTCCTTTACTATTTCTACTGTGTAAAGACATTATGCAATAAAATCCCAGTTTTTAGAGTCACTGAGGCCATGTCTGTTCATACAAAGAGAACTCTACACAAAGTTTACCACTGATTATAGTTCAGGAATTGCCAGGATATCTGCTCAGAAAGCCCTTCCTTTTTAAGTCAAATTCAGAACTACGCAGAAAGGCATTCTTGCTTCAAGCATGCTACATTTATTCCCACAGTAGCTGAGAGTGGCAGAATCAGAATACAATAAAGACAAATCAGACCTATTATAGGACTACGCCCACGTACTCTACACTTACCGCAGACATAAGTTAGTCCTGTTTCTCACACAAACTCGCCACAAGCTTCACCCTGTAAGAAGTGCAATTTTATTAACACACTCTCCTTGGCAGTGCTTCAAGAGTTAGTTTGGATGTGTGTACTGTTTCAGCACAAGAGTCCTCCTCAGCCTCTTTCAGAGAGATTCCCATTGCTTAGAATTAATCATCACTAACAGTACACGCTTAGAGAGAAGCTTAGTGTTTTGTTATTTTTGTTTCTCCTCAGAGGAGGCCCTGACCTCAGCATTTCAGACCTTACCCCCAACCACATCTTCATTCACATCACGTAAAATCTCTCATCTAGCCATTGAGACAAATTATTGCCCACTACCTAGTTTTACCTGTAAAAAGATAAATAGCAAATAATTGTACTGGTTTTGGTTAGCAAAAGCTCTGCACTGCTAGGTTACCACATTCTTCCTCATCAACTAGAAACTCAAGCAGTCCATAGCAACTACGTTATTTCAACTGGTCTATAGTATTTCTTTTCAGTTACAGAAAGCAATTAACTTTATTAAGTTGTAAAAAAGTCTTATGGCAACTGAGAAGCAAGCAGCTTATCAAGTAAGAAGCATCTGTCACAAAGTATCTGTCAGTTCTCCCAGTCTCGAATCTAGGATACACACAAAATTATAACTGTCAGTACAATGCTGATGTTACTCCGAAGCCTTATTAAGGCCTCCAGAAATTCCTTTGTTATAATCATTACCATCTCTTATCACTGTCTTTGGTCCCAAAGTATGGGATTCAGTCCCTAGCACCTTGGGAAAGTGAACCCTGCAGACTGCTGGTAACCTGTGATCTATTGACAGAGGTAAGAAAATCCTCAAGGAACCTTCTGCTTAATGCTGCAGCTACACTGCGATTAGAGGCCAGCATCTAGTAACTTCCCCATCACCTGTCACGCAGTTCTGACCAGTCATATGCATTTGCTGGCAACTTACTTTTGCTGGTAGCACTACAAACTGCATCACTTCACAGCTCCACCGCATCATCCCTGGAACAAAGCAAAGCATCAGGACAGAGCCCAAGGAAGCACACAAGGATGAAATCTAGTCAGGTGCCTGAAGTCAGATAGAGCTAATTGCAGACCTCCATGGTTGAAGTCAAGGTAGTCGCATCTCATCACACAGGCAGTTCACTGTCAGCTGGACAGCTATCTGCTTTAGGCTAAGGCTGCTATGGGGAAGAGGGCAAATCCACAAACACTGCTACCCAAGCAACTTCATGAGCTCACAGGCACGCAGTGCAAAGTTTAGTACAACGCAGCCTGTCAAGGCTGGGCCCTATCCAACAGTTCTCCCCTTAAGCATCCTCCTGTTTCAGCCAAGACACAAGCAGCAGCCAACACTGCCCCCTTGTGCCTCCTCCCCAGCTTACATACAATTAAATACTTAATTTCCTAGGCATATATTTTTTTAGGCTAATACTTGGGGAAGTTAAAACAAGTACTTACATCATTATGAGAAACCCTTTGGAAGCCTGCAAAGGAAGAGTTGCTATTAGATAGGGTCCAGCAGAAAGTTTTAGCATCACTGAAGTTCCAGGGAACTACTGTATCAGAGTTTAGTCAAGTTTTATCCTCACTGGGATCAGAGACCTGATTCAACATCATCTACAGTAGACTGCAACACTTCCATCCCCTTCCACAAGGCAGGTACAAAGCCATCTCCCAGCACTACCCTCAACACCCTTGAGATGTTAATTCCTCAACTTGAGACTGCTGGAATTACAGAAAGGAACAAACCTCTCAATTGCAGACTTCAACATGAACTTTGCATAGACATCTAAATTGGCCTAAACCAGGAAAAGCATTTCAGATACTAAATTCATAGTTGTGCCACGTTCACCAATCAAGGCGTTTAGTCTCAATAGGTACATTCCAGAAGTCTTTTAACACTACAAAACAATTACTTAATGCTTTTATTGTGAAGCACGGTAGATCTGAAGGTACACTTAGGGTACTTGTATTTTTGCTTCAGATTTTCCAGACACAAAATGGATTTGTAGACCCTCTTATCTCCAAAAGCAAACTCCCAAGTTCAGGCACAGCACAGCCAAGCGTAGCATCCATCTAAACAATGTTTTTAAATTACCTTCAATTAGGAAGGCCTTGTCTTCAACATCAGTAACAGGTGAAATAGCTTCTCACACTAGAGGCACCGGTATCCTGTTTAGGGCAGCCTGCAAAGCAACAAGACACATAGAACTTGGAGCACTATCACCAGATTCATCAAGCTTTTGTGTTACCGAATCTGTTGTATTTGTGCTTAATTTCACAAGCACAGCCTACTCTATCCTTGCATTTATCCTACTAAATTTTTTAATGTTTTGCCCATTTACTGACCTTCTGAGACAAATTTTCAAAACATATTGATGGACCAAAAAAAAAGCAGTGTTTTAACCCTCAGCTTTCCACGCGAATTGTCTGTCAAATTTATCTTAAGGAACAGGAGGCTGCATCAGACAGGAGCGAAAGACAATAGCAGCATGATCACCACGGGTCATCTGCTGAACTATGCTGTCATCACACACAGCCTTTTCACACATCAGCAATATAAATTATTTTTTACATATGCAGACAATACAATATTTACCTTGTACAGTTTATAGCTTCATCTCTCAGTGCCTGCAACAACAACAACAAAAACAAAAAAATCAGATTCCCTCAGCCTCCGTGGCCAAGCCTACACCTAGCAAGAGATCACAAGAGGTAGATACATCAGATAGGAGCGAAAGACAATTGTTCGTCACAGGATATTCTGCTGAACTATGCCATCATCACTGTATCTGCTTTGGAAGAACAGTACCAAGCAATGGCCTCTTGTGACAGCTTTGAAAAATTAAGTTCTCCAAATATTCAAGAGTTTTTGAATACCAGCAAGTTAATTGTTTCTGTGTATTAGTGGCAATTAATCCAAAAGCAACTCACTCCCATTTTACACATCCCACCCTTTCCATTGCACTGTTTCCGCAGCTCCATGGAAGAAACCCCTACACAAAATATGCATTTCTCACCAAGTGATGTTTCTCCTGCAAGTCTTCCAAGTGCACAATTCAAAGCCTGGAAGAAAAAAAGCTTATGAACAGTATATTCAGAAGTCAAAACATCAAGAGGAATTCTAAGATGTTGTGCCTCAGATGAAAGTTATGGTGGTAAAAGTGCTCATCATTCTCTTGGTCAAGAGTAGCAAATAAGTGTCATCATTGTGGCACCAGAGGGAAAACAGCTCAGGGCATAAAGTGTGCCTACTGATGTTATTAGAGCAAAAGATAATATCTAGACAATCACTAAGCACTTTTTATTTTTAATTTTCAAGAAGTATTTTTTACCTTGTTAAGTAGCATCAAGTCTCCATATTTGATGGCAGATCTGAAAGAGAAGAGTTTCAGATGCTTGTAGAACTAGGGGGAGAACCTCCAGCAGTGACACTAAGCACAGAAAAAAGCCTCAGCACATAGTTTTCAGAAATCACTTCTGTCCACTACTCTTATAATGAAACCATCATAGGCTCTCCGAGTTAGTTAACATCAATCCAGATAGTTACAGGTGTTTTGAAACATGCATCAGTCCCTATTGCTGTGCATGGTGCAACAGCAGTAATGAAGGACAACAGCATCAATGAAGGATAAAAGGTATCTAGGGCACTAGTGTAGTCTGGTTAGAGGCTGGACTGGTGATTCAGAAACAGGAGCTTCACAACTGCTTTCCAGCACAAAGACATGAATTTCCCAGTAGAAGACTGCCTTAAGAGACACTACAGTCAATTACTGGATTACAAACGCTGGTCCTATAGTTTCCTGAGATACAAGAGTACTCCAGACTAGTTGCTATAGTGTACTACATATTATTTCTCAATTTCAACTCCAAATTTCAGAAGCAGCACCTACCTGTTTTGAAGCCATGACAGTAAAGTGTAGTTGATGTATCTTAAAACTGAAAACAAGAGAGTATATGTTAGTTTTCCTTCTTCGAAGAAAAGGAGATGTTATGTTTACTCATTCTCTTTTGAAAAATGCAAGTATAATTTAAAACTATGCTTTGAGCCTTACAGCAAAGCTCTCCCTGATGCAATCTACACTTGAGCTCTTTGGAGAGACAAGGCCACAAAAGGAATTGCTAGCCCGTATTTTAAAGCAGGCCAGAACTAAGGTTTATTTTCTACAGCTTCAATTCTGGTGTATAACCACCGGGTCAGTATGGCAGCCATGAACTTCATTTGGCTGCTCAGAAAGGACCACGTGGTGTTTCAGCCATGCCAGACGTACCACTACACACTATTCCATGTCCAGCTCAGATATGTTGGTATTCATCACCCTCTCAGATGTCCCTACCAACATAGTCTTCATCATGTGCAGGCACATGGAACTCCAAGCGAGCTGTCTTACCACTTTGTTAACATGGGGTATTTAACTGTAACACTTAGAAAACCAACTATTACCCAGAGCACATGACACGGGTAAGGCTTGACTCCTCAATCACGACTAGGCTATTCTGCAGAGAACAACCTCCACCTTCCCCAAAACGAAAGGCCTCTCCCCAGCCTGGTACCTGCTTCTGAGCATTAATTCATATAGGAGCAGGCAAACCTTAATCCTACAACACTTTTTAATTATCAAAGCTACCTAATTAAAGCCTAGTGCAGCGCTAAAATAAAATATAGAAACCTAACGCTTATCTCTGCAGCAGGCACATGCCATCTCGCCCTCTTCCAGGAGGATTTCCCATAGGAAAGGGATCCCTGGCGAGACCCCGCCGCGCGAACAACCCCCACCCTCCTCAGCACGCACCCCCGAGCCGTTACCCCTTTAAAACCCCGGAACGAGCCCAGGTCGCCAACTCAGCCTCTCCGCAGCGCTCACACCCAGGGCACTACCCAGCTCTCCTCACGGCGCCGCGGGATGTCGGGCTTTAAGACTGAAGCTCCAGAGACCCGCCACCTCGGTAGGGCCTGCGCTGGCCTCCCCCTTCCCGCAACCCGCGTGGGGGTTGCACGGCACCCCCTCTCCCACACGGCCCCCCGCTGGGGTCTCCGCTACCTGCC
>NW_009650188.1:6520110-6530814 GCF_000708025.1 Charadrius vociferus | reverse complement strand
CAGGGCCGCAGGGTAAAGGACCGCCGGGCCCGCTCCCCACCTCATCCGACCCCGGGGGGTCCTCCGCCGGCCCGGCCTTGTCCCTCCCTGTGGGCTCCGCCGCCTCTCTCCGGGCTCGCCCCGTCCCTCCGACAGGCGCTGCGCCCCGCGGGAGGGGGAGCGGTGCGTTGTCAGTCCCACGGGCGGAACGCCGTGGCGTTGGTTTAGCCCCGGGGGTGAGGGGACGGTGGGTTTCAGTCCGCCTTCTCCGCGCACCCCCCGGTTCGGGTCTTCAGGCGCTTCTCTGCAGCTGTCAGGGCTAAAAATTAACCGTACTCGCCTGGCGCCGGCAGCGAAGGCCCAGAGTCGTCACTTATGAGCGATTTAGTGGGGAAAAAAACAAGCACTGTTAAATTTGCTCATTTAGCTGAGGCGGAGAAGGATGAGAAAGACAGCATCTCTCATCTCAGTTCAGAATTGCTATTGTTTTTTTTCTTTATTGAGGTCCCATTGTAATTTGAAAGTAGTCAAGTTGACCGGTTGTGGTAAATCTCAGCCCCAAAAGCTGAGACTTTTCAGTTCCACCTCCTCTATACAGCCCCTCAGCTTGGCAGTTTTCTGGCAAAGGACATATTCAGTATGAACATCATTTGCTGCAGATGGTGTGTCCCAGCTTTATACAAGGCCCCGATGGATCAAGAGTTTCTCCAGATCTCAGTAGTTGCACTTGCCTCACAGGGTGAAAGGCATTTTCTGAGATAAGTAAGTCCAAGTCTCAGCTGGTGACACTTTAAGTGGTATTAAAAATAGATAAGTGTCTCAATATGTTCTCTCTGAAGAGCATTGCTCAGCAGGAGATCCCGTTCATCCTGCAGGTAAAGGCTGAGATGATGAACTTGCAGTCCGACACCAGGAAAGACAAAAATTGAGATGCCACTGCGCTGCTGGCTGAGGTGCGTAAGGTTATGATAGACCCTTTACCCGGGAGGACAGAAATCGTCTTCTGACAAGGGTAGTTTGAACCAAAAAGATAGATTCTCCCTCGCCAGCCTCTGACTGAGGTTGTCCCCAGAGTGTGTCGTAAGATGCTGCTTCCTCGATACCGAGGTCACGAAGCTACATGGGTCCTTCTCTCCTGCCATCAGCAGCAGATGGATTTTTCCCTGCCTTTGGAGCAAAAGTTCACAAGGAGTTTTTTGGGCTCCCATGGGAGCAGCTGGCTTCTGACCGGGGACGTATACAGCCACGCTCAGCAGTTAGCATCTGAGTACTTTTGGTTTTTTCCCCCTTTTCTTTCTGTACATCCCCAGCTGTGACCCCCTGAGAAACGAGCGTTTTGCCTCTGCCGCAGCCTCGCCTCCCTGTGTGACCCTACCGGGGCGCTCGCTGCCTCGGCAGGGGGTGTTTCGCCTTCGCAAAGGATGCCTGCCTGCCTTTCCTTGGCTTGCCTGCCTTAAGAGAATGCTTTGGAATTTATCGCTTTAGAAACTGTTGGTTTGGGAAGATTATGAGATTACAGGCTCCCCAATCCTGTAAACATTTGCACATACCCAACGTGATTTCGGCTGTGTGAGTGTTCCTAATGGTGTAAGTGAGACGGCTCATTTGAGGAAAACCCCACCTGTGCTTAAATGCCGCAGGGCTAGTGCTAGAGATACCAGCCCCATAAGAGAGGAAACAACTTATTCAGGTTATTTGCACTTCCATTTTTTATTTTAATGACCATCAGTACAATACAAACACTGAATAGACAGTGGGGAAAAATCAATTTGACAAGATTCAGTGCTTCTCTGTGGTTTGGGGTGGGACATCATGTAACAGTTAGCTAATCCTGCTGCTGTGTGCTCCAGCAAAACAAAGAATGACGAAGCTTGACGCTCTTGATTGTGCTTGGAAGAACGCAATTCCTCTGTGCTACATTTTTTCTTTCTTTTCTTTTTTCCTTCTAAAGGGGAAGGGGGCAAAAAGTTTTCAGACCTTCTTACTACATCAGAAGAAAAAAGTAAAACAAGAAGATACCACCCCTATTTCCTCCCCTTTGCATGTTACTCGTAACGTTACAGGTAAGACGTTGGATTTCTTATTTCGCTGTTTTGTGCGTTTGAAGTCCTGCTCTTAACATTGTGTAGATGCACACCTGTGTGCTACGGTTGCTTCCTTGGTTTTTGTGGGTTTTATTGCTTTCTTCTAAAAATAGGGGAAGGGGAGACGAAGCTTTCAGACGTGGCGCTGTTAAGCTGCACCTTGTGAAGTTTTGTGCACCTTTGATCTCACCTACCCCAGGGACATGCAGCCACCCGGCCATTTAGTAATCTCTTTGCACGACTTCACAAGATTGACAGGCTGTCCTGCAGCTTCAGGTTTAGTAACATATTTTGCCAAGTTTGCACAAAGTCTGCTTTGGCATCCAAACGTGCGCTATCCTGCAACCTTCATAAATTAAACAAAAAAAAGTCCTTCAAAGGCACACATGTTTTACTGTGTGCTAGTCCCTTAAATTCTGAGATTTCTTGGAGTAGACACTGTGAGCCTTGGTATTCCCGGCCTGCCTGAAATTGTTTTGATATCTGCAGCACTCTGCTTAATCAACACTTCAGATGCCATTCAGCTTGGAAGCTGTTCGTGCCACGAGTGGTCTTTAATGAACATATTTACTTTCCTGGTTTGTGTTTGGTTTGGTTTTTTTAGGGGGGGGCGAGTTTACATCTAATTTTGGATCATTCCAAATTTTTACCATATATGGTCAGGGCTCCTTTTCAAACTTTGCCAAAATGAAATGTGATGATTATAGAAAAATGAATTATGGAAGGAAAACTAGGAGAGCTAGTTTGTTAATCCCCATTGTTCGTAAGTTATATTTTGCTGTATGCAATATCTCAGGCTACACAAACGTCAGCTTCTTTTGCTAGGGAGTCACTTGCGCCCAGTGGATGGTGTGATAAGCTGGTGTTTAGAACTGGATTCAGTTCTTTTTCTTTCACCAACATGTTATATATTTTCTGCCGTATGTCAGAAATGCAACATATGAATATTTAGGGTTTAACAATGTACTTCAGATGCCTTGAGGTCGAATGTGTGCTGGTCAGCTTTTGAAAAGTCTCTGAGGCAGATTTACGTCCTGGTGTCTCCTTCCTGATTCCTGTTCTACAAAGGAAGGATAGCAATATTACTTTCCCTTTTCAAAGTGCTTGGAAGGTATAAGTGCTAAGTATTTTGATCCATTATGCAATCAGTTGCCTATTTTTAGTACCTGAACCATTTTTAATGTTCTTTTTACAATGCAAATGTGCTTTTATTGAGGCTGACAGAACGAACTGTTTCAAGCACTTAAGCCACAGGGAATGGGGATCTATCGGGAACTGGTTTAACATAACTCTTGTGAAAGGTGGTGTACAGCACATAAAGATCAGACGACTGCTGCGAGGCGCTTGTAAGTTAAATGGTGAGAGACTTCTCTAAAAATCCCAGTATTTCAAACTGCACGAAAGTAGGTGAAAAATATTTTAAATGCAAATGATAGACTAGCTGTGTTAACCTTGGTATTTTTTACCTCCTTTCCAGTAGGGTCGTGCACCTGCAACTGCGACAGCCATGGAGAAGAGTGGTAACATTCAGCTGGAGATTCCTGACTTCAGTAACTCTGTCCTGAGCCACCTGAATCAGTTACGCATGCAGGGTCGCCTGTGTGACATCGTGGTCAATGTCCAGGGGCAAGCTTTCCGTGCTCACAAGGTGGTGCTGGCTGCCAGCTCGCCCTACTTCCGCGACCACATGTCCTTGAACGAAATGAGCACCGTTTCCATTTCTGTCATCAAGAACCCTTCTGTTTTCGAGCAGCTCCTTTCCTTTTGTTACACCGGTAGGATATGTCTGCAGCTGGCTGACATCATCAGTTACCTAACAGCCGCCAGTTTCTTGCAGATGCAGCACATCATAGACAAATGCACACAGATTCTTGAGGGAATTCATTTCAAAATTAACGTGGCAGAGGTGGAAGCGGAATTGAGCCAGACCAGGACAAAGCATCAGGAGAGACCACCGGAGTCTCACCGGGTGACACCAAATCTAAACCGTTCCCTGAGCCCACGTCACAACACCCCGAAGGGGAGTCGTCTGGGCCAGGTTAGCACAGTGCTGGACATTCGGGAGCTCAGCCCACCTGAGGAGTCCACCAGCCCCCAGATAATTGAGCAGAGTTCGGACGTGGAAAGTAGGGAGCCCATACTACGGATTAACAGAGCAGGACAGTGGTATGTCGAGACGGGAATGGGAGACCGTGGGGGACGGAATGACGACGATGTCCGGGTGCTGGGAGGTGTACGCATTAAAACGGAGAACCTGGAGGAGTGGCTTGGGGCAGATCATCAGCCGTCAGGAGAAGATGGAAGCAGCGCTGAGGAGGTCACTGCTATGGTGATCGACACCACGGGCCATGGATCGATGGGCCAAGAGGCTTACGCATTAGGGTCCTCTGGGGCCAAAATGGTTAGGCCAACCAGCAGTGAGATTGACAGGTGAGTTTTCTTTAACTTAATTACTGACTTTGGCTGTAAGAGGAGATTGTGCAAGATTTTCACTTGGCTGGGTTGGTCTCTTTGGAACATTTTGCCCGTCTGTTTCCTGTGGCCACCTTAAGTATAACCACTGAAGGATTTTTTTTCCTGGTGTTAGGAAGTGTATCCGGTTTGGGTTATAGTATTTTGGCTGGGTAGTGATCAGACCAGAATCTCTAGGTACAGGCTAGCTTGAGAAATTAATTAGCACTTAGAGGTGCATAGGTTGGATTCTCTACCTCTCAATGTTTAAACTGAGGTGGGATTTTTGTCTAAAGAAGATGTTCAGTTCAGCCTCAGTAGATATCGGGCTCAGCACAGGAATTAATGAGGTCACATACAGTATGTATTACGCAAAGTGTCATTGCAATGATGCCTTCTGGCCTAAAAATCTGGGGGTGGTTCTGTGTGAGAAACAAGCGGGTCACCAGCTGTAGGTCAAGAGGAAATTTTCTTCCTGGTGGTCCAGGACAGCAGTGGGTCATGGGCTTACATCTTCTGAAATGGTTGAAGTGGGGAGCCCATCGGCCTCCACTGTTGTTTTGATTTATATGAAAGAGCAGAAAGCCCTTATTGAAAATAGGTGGTGACATCTGCTGTGTTTTGATTCTCCATCCATCTGCTTCCCCTCCACTGCAGCATTTGTTTTCTTGCCCTTAGCTCAGACCAAAGAACGGATCTGATAAAGGGCAGATCTGTTGTGTTTGGGGGGGCTTGTATTTGTGGGGTTTCCCTTCACATCTGCCTCTTCTCTACTAGCTCAATCGCGCTGCTCCCACGGGGGAACAGCTGCCTGGAAGCAGTGGATATTCTGTCACTTGTTGCTTAATAAATCAATGTGTGGGAATGATCTTGAGCTGGCCCTTGGGAGAGCGATCCTTTCCTAGTTTCTTAACTCTTTTCCGCAGATCAGCTAGCCTCGAGCATCTCTTTTTGCACTGCACTCAATGTCCACTGTTTTCTTCCTGGAGTCCACCACATCACTTTTGTTTCACACTTAGAAGGGGGAGGAGGGTGAGGGCAGGGAATGAGAAGTGGTGCCCTTAGAGAAGTGGTGTCTTCTCCTCTTGTGCAGTTCCTGAGTCACTGGGCCCATATCGTCTTACTTGAGATAGCAACCAAAAAGCTTTCTGTTACTAAACTGGAAGCCAAATGACTCAGTTTTATTTTTCAGATGTTAAGACTGAAACCACAGACCAGTATGACTTGGTTTTTCCTTTATACTTGCGCTGTTCCGCCTCCTGTGTGTTAGCTGGTGAGGATGAAGAGATGCTATACAGGTGCCTCTATTGCTCACCCGTTGTTCTAAACACCATAGTGACCTGATGCCCATTAAAAACTCCGTTTACACTCTTCCCCCACCCCACAGATTTAGCCCTTCTGGCAGCATGGTTGCTGTGACTGAGCGGTACAGATCAAAAAGCGAGTCTCCCGGGCGGATGGATGAGCCCAAGCAGCCCAGTTCCCAGGTAGGCAGATCAAGAAGTTTGCAAGTAAATGTTGGCATTGAAGGTGAAGGGGACTGTGTTGTGATGAAGTGTATAATATTTTATATTTACAAGCAATACTGTTTGTGAAACGAGGACCTTTTACTGTTGCAAAGGGTTTAGTTGCTCACACTGAGAATGTATGCCGTCGGTACGTGATTTAAAACTGATTTTGTCTGTCGTTTGGGATTTTGGCCAGATACCTGGAAAACATGAGGAGTTTCTCTCGTTGTCTGAGGGCATAAATACGAACCCTTGTTCTGGGCAGGCCACCAACTCCTGAGGAGAAACCCCATTTGCCTGCAGAGTTGGCTCTGCTCTAAAACACTGACAGCAAATGTCTGAGCTGAGGGAGGAGGTGTTACTTGGTTTCTGTGGAAAACTGAGGGGTGGCAACAGCTGAACCTTTCCATGCTAGTGTCAAAACCATTCCAAAAAGCCCTCCAGGCACTACACGAGTAAACCTTTAGGGTGGACTGTCAAAAGACTGTGGATTTGTAGAGAGGTCTCTGTCATCCCTGAGGGACTGTGTTGCATAGCAGAATTTGCAACCTAAAGTAGCTCTGAATTCTCTGCTTTCTTGGGGTACGGGCACAGTTTTGGGGTAGGACGGAGAGATACACAGAAATGCAGGAGAACAATAGGCTGTAGGGTGCAGCAAAGTAGGACACGGTGGCAACACCTGGGCCTAATCATTTTGATCTGATTTTTTTGTTGCATGCAGTCAGAATCGCAGTGCCACTGTAGTGCAAGTGTATCACCCAACACTGTGTAGAACGACTCTTGTGTGCATGGCAGATAAGTAATGTGTCGGTTCGTAAGCAGATGACTTTGCTGGAGGCAGGTGAGGAGTTACCAGGCTGCTTTGCCCTTGAGTAAGACCAAGTGAAGCAAGGGGAAAAAAAAAATCGTGATATCTGTCTGTTAACTTTGTAATACACTTCCATAAAACAAAAGCTGCCTTTTTGTTCCTGTTTTGCCAAAGCTTTATTTTGTGTCCTCAGAATACATCTAGAAAATTTCAGGTCAAACTAACCCTCCAGGGCAAACGTGACATACAAAGCAATTTTAGCTCTACGTACAGAAAAGCTGCTATTATTTCTCCATCGTGAGATGGCCTCAAACATAAAACCATAGGCTACCACCTACATGGGAAGTATCATCACCTTCCGGTCTTCTGGTATTGCCATATCGATGCCAAAAATAGTCTGCCCGTTTCCCCTGCCCGGTGGCAGTGGTAGAGTGGAAAGAAAGTACCATAGCTTTGTGCATCTCCTTTAGTCCTGAGCAGCTTACCAGTGCTTGTACAGTTGGATTCAACAGCACCTGGCAGAGTTACGCTGCTGCTTCTGCGTGCACAAGGAGAGGCCCTCCTGCTGTTACACTGCTTGCTTGTCCGTGTTTGGCATCGTCGGGAAACAGTGTAAGACTTGGGACTGCATCCTCCAGCACGGAGGCATTCGGGAGACTCTCTGTGCTCATTCTGAATATGATAGCCAGAAGCGGCTGTCCCAGAGCCTGAGCTTGCAGATCAGGGTTACCCTTGGCTGTTTGTCTTTCTGGCTTAAGAAAATAATGAAGAGCCAGCTAGTCCTTGCTGCGTGACTCGGGCCAGGTGCGTGAGCTCTCTGGGCTGCAGATCCTCCCCTCCAACGCTGCAGGGCTGGGATGGGTTACACAGCCATTTAGGCAAACATGATTCATTATAAAATGAATCCTGAATGACACCTGAATAAATACCTCTGTAAAGTGACACCTGAAGAGTTTCAGATATGACTTGTAGTTTATTCCGTCTTCGTTTTACTGCAAGCTCATCAATTGCCACCTTCTTTTAACCTTTAGTAAGTAAAACAGAAAATGGTATACAGTGTTTTAATCAAACTGGCCCAAGTTGTTAAAAAAATAACATGTATTGACACGTTTCATCCACAACTCAATTGGTGGCTAAGCGCCTTTCTGATAAGAGCTGTCTTTTCTTCCCCGGATCTAGCAAATGACTTGGCAGAAGGGGCCGCCATAGCAGAGGTTTCTAATTGATTGCTCATTTGTCTTCAGCCCCAAGGCTCCAGTTAAGCACTTAAACGTGTGCTTGAGGTTGAAGACATTAGTGCTGCTATTTTCGAGGTTTGGCACCTGCTTCAGTGCTTTACTGGCTGGACTGGGGCCTGATCTTCTTTCCTGCAATTTGTTTTAGGATGCTTGTTATTTAAATCTCTGTTGCTTCCTTTGCAGGGGGAGGAATCGGCCATGCTTGGAGTGAGCGGTTACGTGGAATATCTCCGGGAGCAGGAGGTTTCAGAGCGCTGGTTCCGATACAACCCACGCCTCACTTGTATTTACTGCGCCAAATCCTTCAACCAGAAAGGCAGCCTGGACCGGCACATGCGTCTCCACATGGGCATCACGCCTTTTGTCTGCCGCATGTGTGGGAAGAAGTACACGCGCAAGGATCAGCTGGAGTATCACATTCGCAAGCACACAGGCAACAAGCCCTTTCATTGCCACGTCTGCGGCAAAAGCTTCCCTTTCCAGGCCATCCTCAACCAGCACTTTCGTAAGAACCACCCTGGCTGTATGCCTCTGGAGGGGCCTCACAGCATCTCCCCTGAGACCACCGTCACGTCTCGAGGGCAGGCAGAGGAAGAATCTCCTCCGCAGGAGGAGGCTGTTGCTGTGGGGGAAACGGCACAGGGATCTGTGTCCACGACTGGGCCAGATTGAAACACGGCTGCAGAGTCTGGGGAGAAAGGACCGTCTTCCCATTTTTGGCTCTAAAGAGTCAGCACCAACCTGGCAGGCTGGTACTGTAATTAGTGCAATGCCACCACTGGACAGAAAGAAGCTCCCAAGATGTTGCCAAAATTGCAAAATCTTTCTCTCTCTCTCTCTTTCTCTCACACCACCTTCCCCTACACTCGTAGAGCGTTAAGTTTTTCTCCCTTATTCCTCCTCCTCTTGGAGAAAAACGAGACAACTGTGTCAATCAACTTCTTATTCAGGGATCGACAGGATTTTAAATTTTTTTAATGTTCCGTAGTGATCTGGGACGAGCAGTCATTTGTATTTCTCAACAGCATTTTGGCCCAGCAGCCAGGTCCCACCGGCTGTCGGCCGTGCAGACCTGGTGAGCCTAGCGTGCAGGGCTGCTCCTCGCCATATCTGCTGGTCCAGCTCAAGGGGAAAGCAGGGGCAAAGTGCCATTGCCTTCCCCTCTTCCCCAGGTAGTTGCCACGTTAAAGAAAACAAAAAGACTGTCCTGGTGGAACCTGCCTTGCCCGAGTGTATTTATCCCTGTCTTATTTTTGATGTGTCTCCTTTTGCCTTTTTACTTAAACTATTATTTTAGGGCTTTTGGCTTGCCCATTCCAGGTGTGCAGCCTCAACGCCCCTTGTTAAAAGCTGGCACGGCTATAAAGCGATACGCTAGAGGTCAGCAAAATTTGAAGCGCTTTGGCTACTGAAAGTGAAATTTAGCAGCTGTGAGGTTTGTGTTAGGCTGATGCGTTGGGAGAAGGGTTGGAGGGGTCTTTCAGAGGAGGTTGTTCTTTGCAGTTGCTGATCCGGAGGGTTCAGAGCACTCTGATGTCTTGACTGGTGCGCAGCCGTGCTTCAGGTGTTGCTGAGCGTTAGGAAGAGTTTTTCTGGACGGGCTGAATTGCGGAGTTAGAGGCTGGCTACCAAAGGCGTCCTTCACCCCTACTCCCCCCTCAACACGCACTTGATCTTTTATAACAGCAATATGGTATACTGAAATACTGTTGTCCCAGCCAAGCAATCGTGGGTGGTTGCTTTTAAACGTCTTTCTACAAACTAGTTTGATAACTTTTTTTATCAATGAAATGCAAAAAGAAAAGAAAACCCTACTTTATTTCCTTGTAACGGTTCAGGAAACTTAAAAGTTAATGGTTCCTAGAGCAATCACAACCCTGTCCCCTTGCATGGACTTAAACTTTTGTATTCTAAGCAGCTCTGATGTTTAGAGCAAGTTAAGCAAACCTGGAGAGACATGCCTGCATTGTGTATTGTAGGTGTTTGCACGTGCTTACGTGTTTCATAAACAGAAAAGCATGGGACAGGTAGATAAGTGCAAATATCTTGACATCTTTTGAAGAAGTCTTTTAAAAAATATGCAATACTTTAAGAGTTTTCTCTGGTTCTGATGCCGAGTTGTTCATGATGGAGGGGGAAAATGAACGATAGGTTGCACAGATTGGGTTTGGTAGAGGACGTTTGGTTGAAGGAGTTCTCTTGACGATGTGTAACATGTACAGTAAGGAAGGATAAAGTTCTGATCCTTAAGGTTATGGGAGGAACAATGAGACACTGAAAAAGGAATACACTTCATCTTGCTTTGGCAAAGCAAGCCCGGTGAGCAGTTAGAGCGTGGGCTTGGCAGGTAAGAGACTTACCAAGTGAAAATAAAGCTTGCCCCGCAGTCTGACTGCACAGTTTTGGGCACGTGGAAACGACTCCAGCCCTCGCTTTCCCCACCTGCAAATTGGGACTCGGGGTCATTTTCCTGCCCCTTTGGGGGGAAGAATTTGGAGAAGGGTGATGTATTCCTGTCTCGCTTTGTATGTTTTTCTCATAATTTTATAAGTGAGCGGTCTCACTGTTCCTCCCATGTCTCTCTCAAAAAGGAGACATGGCTCTAATGTTTGGGGGTGGGTTTTTTTTTGGGGGGG
>NW_009650188.1:6507508-6519882 GCF_000708025.1 Charadrius vociferus | reverse complement strand
GGGGGGAGAGGGAGGGGGGAAGGGATCCTAAGGCATGTTACATGTGCCAGGATCACATGTAACGGGAGTGTGCTCCTAAGAGAGGAAGCTTTGCAGGTGTTCTGAGCTGAGCACCTACAAAGTACAATTTCATTGACCATTTCAAACAGGAAGACTGATATTTCACCTTCGTTTTCCTTCTGTCCCTTCTTCCTCCTCTCTTGTCAAGTGCGTCGTCACACAGTGAATGATTTTCTAAGTGGCCACCCGAGGGACCAGCCTCATTGGGTTTCCTGTCAAAGGTCAAACCGGATTGTACCAAAACAGTAAGGTTGCCAGAGAGCAGTCGCAGAAGATGAGAGATAAGAGGGTGGCTAAGGTAGGTTTCGTTGCAATCGAGGTGCGGGGAGGAGCGGAGATGTGCAGAGTATGCTGCTTTAGTCATAGCTTTTGAAGTTACCAAAAATCAAAAAGAAAAAAAGTTAAAAACTTTGAAATCCTATCCTGTTCACACTAGAGAGCATCAAAAGTTACTTTTAGTTGCTTAAAAGATTTTTAAGTGTTTTAAAATAGAACTTTTAAAATAATACTACCAAACTATAAAAACATAAAATTATTTATATACATATATTATATATAAATATAGTGGGAAAGTTTCCCTGCTAAGCTTGCTGTGAAGAGAAGGGTGAAGGTGCAGTAACTGCTATACGAGCAACATTTTTCCGAAACAGATGGCAACCGATCCATCAAAGCGTAGTGATGAAGGGCTGACATAAAATGGTGAATGCCTTTATTCGTACGGCATAGCTGTGAGTTTCCTGAGCAGGTTTTTGTTTTACTGTATCGATACTGTGAATGGAAGAGCATCCTAACAGTCCAGGATGCCAGCGGTGCGTCCTGTTTTGCTGATTCACTACTTTCAATTGGCCTGGTGAAAACCATGAAATTGGTCCTTCACATTGTACTAGGCTAGTCTGAAAACAAAGCTTGTGAAAGGTTTTTATTTTTTCTTCTTTTATGTTGGGTTTTTTTTAGGTTTTGCTTTTTTTTTTTTTGGTGCAGAGGTTGCCACTGTATAAACTATCATTTCTGATTGCATGCAAAAGAGCCAATATTCTTGCCTGGGCCTCACTGAGGTGAAGTTTATAGCTTGTAGCTAGAGTCAGTATAAGGTATGGTAGTGGGAATCATTTTAATATTATTTCTGTACATTTAATGGATGCGTATGTGTATGTATGTGTGAGAATCATGGTGTCTCTAATGTTTTCTTGAACAGTGCTGAAAGCAGTTTAGGCCCATCCGCACTAGAAGATGGAACCAGTTCAGAGGAATCATTTATTAAACTTTTCTTTCAGTAGTTGACTTCCTCAGTGCGGATAAGGCCAAGGTTCGAGAAAAAAGGGGTTGGAGGTCATATATGGTATGGAAAAACCTCATGTGAATTTTCCAGCAGTGGTGTAGCTGCTTTAGCTACTTGGAACTGCTTTCCATAACAGAATGATACCATCTTTTGTTGCCTCTCCACTGGCAAACCATGCAGCTCTATGGTTGCACCGAAGCTGTGGAGAATCAGATGCCAGCTTTCCAAGTGCGAATGCTTCTGTGATGGGTTGAGGCACGGCTTTGCATTTCCACGTCTAGCTGCAGCTTTTTCCCCTCTGCCAAAACTGTGATTTCAACTGTGATTTAAGGAGGATGTGAAGAGAACTCTGTCATATTTTAATACCTCTGTATGTAACATTTCTGTCCGCTTCAGAGTTAGGGCTTACTAACACATTTGTTTGCTTGCCTCAGGCAACAGGGGGAACACACTCTGTTTCTGCAGTTTTCTTTCTCGGAAGGGGAACACATTTCTTAGTTCTTTGCTGCGGCAGAGAAACCTTCCAAATGTGAAGTGTTGCGGTTATCTCCTTGAGCCTGCAGAAAGCTCTGGTGCCAAGTCCTAGCAGAGTGACGTGACAGTTGCCGTGGCCGTTCCCTGCTGCTGCCAGGTTCCCTGTGAATAGCTGTGAAAATAACAAGAATTGTGTTAATACTGTGCTGCTGCTTTGGGGAAAAGCTAAACCTCTTCCTCTCTGGAGGATGACCGATGTGAAGCTGGGAAAGGGAAAAAGCAGAAGGTCTTTTTGCTCTCTTGCAATGGGAGTATGTGAAAGCAAACCGTGCTTATTTCCGGCGTCTAGATAGAGGGATGAATGAGGAGGCTTTATGAAATGTGAATATATAACAGGAGGCTGAGAACACACTTAGAGCCGCTTAATAAGATCCAGGGGTGTCAGCCTGGTAAGAGTCAGAGCAGCCAATGCAGATGGGCAATTCCTCACTTGTCCTCCCAGCATTGTCTGGCCATCAGGTTCAGACCTTTCACTTACCTACATCTTCTCTACAATATTTTCAAGCTGTGATCTCTATAATTTGACTTTCAGAAGTTTGGGTGGCTGAAAGGCAGGAAGAATAGAAAGCATTTTGTGTCTCTGCTGCTGTTTTAAATCCAGCTGAGGTCGGTAGTGACTGACTGTATTCCCATCTGACAGCTATTCAGGGCTGTAATTGCATTTGGAACAAACTGCGGTCTTGCTGAAAAGCATAGCAAGGCAGGCTTGGTGGGGAGGGCTCGGAGCCAGGATTTCAGCCCTCTGTGAGACTAAGGTTGCAATAAATTGACAGGACAGAGCTCCCTGCTTGTCCTGCTCTTGTTTTGTGACAGCTAGGTGACTTTGTTTTCCAGGACAGGCCCTCCCACGCCTCTACGCAGTAGTAATTTCACTTAAAATTGCGATGCTCAGTTGGGCAAATGATTCTAAGCAGTCCGGTCTTCGAGCAGAGTCCTTCTGCTGTCCTTGGGTGATTCAACCCTAACGATGCATTTCCAAGAGCAGAGTTGTAGCTTTTATTTGCTGCTGACTTCATCTCTCCTGCAGAATCCAATGTGTAAATAGAAAGACAGCTGAAAAGGTGCAGTTTATTTGGGTGGAAGGTAGTTTGTGAGGTAGTCGTGCATCTTTAAAACCAACAAAAATTAGCACCTCTTAAATGTATTATTTAAAATTTATAAAATTCTTCTCTTTGATATATGACATGCCTGCCAATTTAGCCGTACCAGCATCCCAAGTGTTTCTGCAGATTAGCGACACCAAATGCTGTTCTTTCTTTACCAGAAATATTTGGCAGGGTTTGGGCTCTGAGTTTCCCCTGGCAGCTGAGCCCATAGTCAGGACTGCAGTCAGAAAGTCTGGGGGTCTTTCGATGGAGCTGCCGCTGACCGCCGGCGTAGCCTCATCTGGCAATAACGATATTCTCAGAGATGAGCATTACTCCTGTCGTGAGGTGAGGTCCATGCACAGAGCTCTGATGTCTTCAGTGGAAGGTCCTAAAGAGGAGTTAAGTATCTTTATTTTAATCATTGTCATTCAAAGGATATTTTAATATAAAATACATACATATATGTATGTATGTACATTTATACATATATATATTTGTAACCAAATAAAAGCTAGAACTATGCAAACACTACTGGCTGCTGCTTCAAACTAATGTCTACCAGAACATTTTGAAATAGAGTAGATTTGGAGTAGATTTGTTGGGGTTTTTTGTGTTTTCAAATGAAATGCAGCAGACCAAAGTTTTGCTGCAGTTAGTTTTACTAGAAACTTAGGTTATTCCTAATCTGGAACCCACTCAAGTGGGTTATAAAATTATCTGAAGAGTCCTGCCATCTCTAAAATATTTCCATCTGCCTTGGTATTATTGCTGAAAGGCTTTCTTTTGCAAAACATAGGAAAATACAGAGGCTGGGACTAGGAGAGATTGAATGTGATGTTTGGGATGACAGAAGAGAAGTAGAATCAAGAAAGGACCAGGAGCGTTTTCTTTTGGATGTAGGATTGAGTTGGCTTCAAAGAATCTTCCTACTTGTGAACATGTCCGTCACTGAGACGGAGGCAGTGATTAAAGCATCACCAGACTGAATTCTGGTCCTGGTGGAGGTATTGGAAATCTTCCCGCTGAATCTGATGGTACCGGAGTTTAGTCTGCTGGGAGAAATTTCATGTGGTTTCTACCGTTTCTTTGTGTCACATCCGATCTTTGCTTTTAGGATTAACTGCAGTGTATCCAACTGTAATCTTCAGTGACCTTTGCCTTTTTATTCCTGGGGACTGTAGAAAATTCAGGTTTCCTATAACATTATCCTCATCCCAACTGTGAACAAGTTACTACTGCTTCTTATAATTTATTGTCTTTCTGTTCCTGAACGTCTGTGTGATCCAGCTGTTCACCAGCACCACCTTCCAGTGCTTCATTAGCTTTTATGCACAGGGAATTGTTGCAATGGATAAGTTGACCATGCTAGTTGGAAGATTAGAAGCCTTTGGAGAATGACTTTTGCTTCCTCTAGCTGTCATTAGAGAGTGCACACACACATACCTGTATATACATATATATGTATACATATATAAAGTGTTTCAATATAAACTCATTTAGCATTATTCTTATTTAATTTATATTTTAATCCAGTTGTAAACCAAAGTATTACGGCTTGTGAAATGATGTGTCTCGGAAATAGGAGGAACCTTTTTAGGCGGTAGCTCTGAGAGATCTTTGCTGACCAAAATGCGGGTATGAATAAGACTTAAGAACTTGTGCTGGTGAATCCTAGAGATTTGCAGCCTTGGAAGGATTTAAGACTTACTTGCCGGGTAAAGTTTGATGGTGGGGAGGCCAGCGATGTGGGTTACTGGTTTAAAATACTGTTGGTTTGTTGTTTTTTTTTCTCATTCAGTATAACTTGGTATTGGAGGAATTGCCACAAGAGCAGTATGGCGGGGCATCTGAGGGAAATGAGGCGCGTGGTTAAAGCTAAGAGGGCGATGTCAGGTAGCGCTGTTTGTCTCTGGTGTCTTCTGTTCACAGATCTAGATTGAGGTGTGCTGCGTTCAGCCCTGGGCATCTCGGTACTGCCTTGTGGAACAGACCCTGCAGGGAGCTGGTCAATTGATGGTTTGAATGAGTACTTTAAATGAGTGACTCGGCAGCATTTCTGCTGCCGGGCTTTTCCAGCAAAATCACTTCGGAGTCTCTGCCACCCTGCTGTGCCTGCTGGTCACAAAAGCCCAGGCTTCTGCCCTGCCTCTTGAATTGGGATGCTTTAAGGAAGCACGAGGACATGCCTACTAGGATGCCTTGAGGAAATCCCCTGCAAGGGAAAATGAGTCAGGAATTTAGGCGTGGGTTTGCTGTATATGCTGTAACACGGATCTAAAGTGATTCCATATGGTCCCCTTCCTGACCCCTTCCTTATAAATGCAGGGTTTGGATGAATTTTTGTAAACATGCGTAGAAAAGACGGGACAGCCTGTCTCAGTGCTGGCACAAAAGGCCACAAAAACAACCGCTAATGTATTTAGTGTCTAATTTACAGTTTTGGAAAACAGGCTTTTGTTATTTACTGATGTCTAGAGGTGCTTTTTTTTTAAGTAACCTCTGTGGAGGTGCATGTTCTGCTGTCACTGATGGAAAGAGAAATGAGTTCAAAGATAAAATCTTGCTGATTCTTCTGTGCCAGGGAGTAATTACCTTTCCAAGGAATTAGCAAACTCTATGAATAAATTCACCTCTAACAATCTCCCACAGGCTTGGTGGCGGCTGTGCTTCCCCTGGCTCTTCTGCTCAGCCCGCGCGCTAGAGTCTCTTTTGATAGGTTTCCCTGAGTCCCTTATATTGAGCAGAGTGATGGTCCACCTATCTTTGTTGATCGAGTAAGTTCATTTAATACTCCCCAGCAGGATTACTGCATACTCGCAGCTCATGGTATATCAAGCACTCTGCCAGCTACATGCAGTACAATTTTTAGCTACTAGATCTGGCAAATATAAAAAGGCTGTAAGCTAATCTATTTCTAATTGTAGTCACCAGGTTCTGCGGGTCGAGTACAAGACGCATTCTGTGCCACGTGCTGTACCAGTGCGTAGGAATATCATCCATCACATCAAATTCCCTTTGATTGAGGCATCCTGTAAGCAACCTCAGTACGAAGGTGCTTCTTAGGGCAGCTGCCAGGAGAAACTGGTCTGATACCAGCAACAGATCCCGTCTGGCTGCTGTGTCAAATAGCAGTTGCTCTGATAAACCAGGCAAAAGAAAAAGAGAAAGGAGGCTCAGGAGAAGAGAGGTACCTTAGACCAAGAACTGGCTGCTAATTGGGTAGAAAAGAGTTATTTGATGTGAGGCAGTGGTCTGTATGTGGAATTCCTGTCATTTTTATTCAAATAACTTTCAATAACATATCAAATTTTTTTTCTACCAAAAATTTTCCAAGTTGATTGTTAAGTAGTGTTAGTGTCAGTATGCTGCATCCAGTGACTCCTTGGTGTTTAGTGGGTTGGTGACAATACGTAAGCCAGAGGCTTCGGGTGAGGGGGTTGTGAATGCATACTGCTGGCTGTTTTTCCCTTTAAACATTCTGATGGCTTTGGGACATGGACCAAAAATGCTTCTTTTTGCTTTAAAGCTTTAATTCTTTTCATGGAAATGTTGAAAAATCTTAGCTCTCTCCCCAACTATTTTTATGTTCTGTTTAATTAAATTCTCATCCAGCATCAGTTTATGGTCTAAGAACAATTTCTACAACACCCCTGGCTAGGACTTTGTAGAACTTTGTAGATGACAGAGGTTTAAAACCTGTGGCTGTAGGAGGTGGTGTTTATAACATGGTTCTTATGCTGCCATAGGGGTAGCATTAGCAGGAGGGACGAAGAAGGGTCTTTGTGGGGAGCCGGTCTGTGTCACAGTGGGGATCCGGTCACTGCTTGCTGGGGTCTTCAACGTTAGAGGTGCAGATGGGATTTACTTCAGAGATTTTCCTCATGGTCTCCTATTACCTGAGCGTTTCACCTCCCCGCTTTGGGAACAAACAGCAGACTCTGCTGCCTTCAGCATCAGGAACGCTGTCAGCATTGAGGCTGTACATAGGGAGCCTGTGGGGAAATCTTAGGAGGGAAATTGTGCACCTTCAGAACAAAAAAAGTTGGACTTGTCAAAAGCTTTTGCGAATGAGGAGTTAAACCTGCTTTCAGCAGGGTGGTGGAGTAGGCCTGGTCGTTTTGGCTGTTAACATGTGTTCAGACCCTTGTTTTTGCAGGGTGAGATGCGCCATTTCAGAAATCTGGGCAAGGAAAAGTGGTAACGTTTGAAACCCGCGTTCTCATTCCAGGTTTCAACCAAGAACTGCACCAGGTATGTCGATGCCATCAATGGGGTGGAGGGGGAGTTGTGCAGCATCATGCTATGTGGCTAGGAAAGCGCATGTGCTGCATCGGAAGGTGCTGGGTGCCGCGTGCCAGAGACACCCCAGGTAAATGGGCACCTGTTGAGACCAATAGGGTGGTGACATGTTCCCAAAAAGTGGTCTGAGCCGTGCTGGTCAAGCTTGCAGGGTAGTAGTTTTCTGATGAGCTGGTGATTAGTGTTGGGAGAGAAGTGGGACACATTTCACAGTAAGCTCCTTGCAGAGTGCTTCTGCAAAGCCACAGGGCTGTGTTGTACCAGCACAGCCCTGCACGAGCTCCCTCTGCTCATTCCCTACTGCTGCACGCAGCATCAGGGAAGCAGGCCAAGCTGAAACTGTCTCCCTGGAAGTAAGAGGGTATATCCCTGCAGAATGTGGCGCAGGAAGGGAGGGAAAGTGCTATGGGATTTGTGCCGCAGCTAGAGCCCAGGCATTTTGGCCCTGGGGACAGAGCGCTCAAAACCTCTTGCCTGTCGCTGAGGGATGGGACTCAGGTGGCCGGTTTTCTTCTTTGCCAGAGGGAAGCTATCATGTCTGCTGGAAGAAACCTGCATGTGGGCTCTGGGGTAATTCTTGCTAGGAAGCCAGTTATATTACTGGTTATATTCCAGCAGCAGAATAATTAACAAAATACTTCTTTGCTTTAAAAATTAAATTAAAAATTTAATTCTAATCTAGTGATGGTGACCTGCTTACGACATCTAGTGTGCGATTCACATCACACCTCTTACAAAGCTGTTTTTATTTCTCCACCTTAGAAGTGGTGGCAAATCTCCCCACAGTGCAGACTCGTTGCAGACTGTAAATGGGAAGAGGCCCTTTCCCTGTGTGCTGCTGAGCACTGTAAAGGATTCAGCCCTCAAAGCGGTTGAAAACAGCAGCACTTCAGCCATCCACATAGTTTGCCTACAGTAGCCAGAGTTTCTTTAGGTAGCCGGGGACACACCATCTGGTTCTTCCTAGCCTGAGCCATTTGTTGTAGTAGGGAAGAGATCTGCAAAGTGCAAACAGAAATAGCGAGGAATGGAGGTTGGCTTAGCAGGGGAGGAGGGAGACATCCAAAATATGAAGAGGGCTCATCTGTTTTCAGCACTGGTTGGGGCTGTTGGCACTGGAAACCAACAGGAGGTGTTGTGTAGAATAGGTGAAACGACAGCAAAGCGTCATTAGGAAGAAGCTGTGTGTCTAGCACGTTGTAGATGCTGTGGGCAGGGAAATGCCGGTTTTAGAACCTGCATGTGTTAGGAGCATGCAGGAAA
Source organism: Charadrius vociferus (assembly GCF_000708025.1). Taxonomy (NCBI): domain Eukaryota; kingdom Metazoa; phylum Chordata; class Aves; order Charadriiformes; family Charadriidae; genus Charadrius; species Charadrius vociferus. The sequence continues at coordinate 6,511,359 of NW_009650188.1, read as the reverse complement.
CCTTGCTGTCTTGGGAAACAGGCGGGCAAGGATGCCTGTACCCTGTCCTACAACGTTAGAGCTGAGCATCGCCAGTGTTTTCCATCTCGGAGGCGTGAATGGTAACGAAGGAACATGAGTCAGTCCCTAGTGGAGGCAAATTTGCTGTGCGGATTTCAGCAATGCCCTTGGAAGGAACTGAAGGGTGGCAAGTGAAGGCTGGAAATGGGTAGCACCAGACGTTTCTGAACGTTAGGTTTTCTAGCATGTGTTTAAGCTGTTGAAGACTGAAGTTTACTTTCGTTTCAGTACTCTCTCCTTTACCTATGTCATTTCTTCTATTTAAGCTCAGCAGCCAAGGGGAGGGTGCAGAGAAGATGGAGCCAAAGTCTTCTCAGAGGTGCACAGTGGAAGGAGGAGCGGCGGTAGGCAGAAGTTTATACAAGGGAGATTCAGGTTAGGTACTACAAGACATTTTTTCACCGTGAGTATAGCCAAATAGTATTGGAACAGGTCATCAAGAGAAGCTGTGAAATTTCCATCCTGGGAGATACGCCAAACTTGAGCAGGCAATACCCTGAGTGATCTGCTGGAAGTTAGCCCTACTTTGAAGGGGGAGGCAGGGCTGGGACCCAAAGGCCTCCCTCCCACCCTCCCTTATTTTGGGCTTCTCTGTCACTCCTCTGGAGTATAAAATAGGGCCCCACCACACGCTGCACTGCATAATACAAAACAAGGGGTAGAGACTTTTATCCTACCAGTGCATTTCCAGTTACCATTTTTTTCATTTTCATCTGTCTCCAGTCTGTGGAGATGTCCAGCTGCCTCCCCAGGGAGCGCAGCCTCCAGGTTCCTGTTTCCATTAGACCATGCCAAGCTGTATTTTTGTTACCTTATTTTTAGTATTATCATGTAAAAATGGGCAGCTTTAATGAGCTTCCTAGTTCATATCAGTTAAGCTTTTGAAACATATTCAGGTATCTTTTAAATACTGCTATGTAAGGTCCTTGTTTAATCTGACATATTCTGATTTATTATTTTACTGCAGTTATCTAAGGCAGTACTTAAAAAACCACATCAGTGCATTAATTTTTTGCAGACTGTCAGCTGCGTTAAACCTCCAGCTTTACTTAGTTTTTGTCAATGTACTTAACCCCCCTCACCCTCAGATCTGTGGTTAAATGTCTTCATTATTTTTTATATTGTAGTGAAGCTTATTTATTTAAACCTTCCTGTTATCTTTGCAGTCAGACCCAATACCATTGGCTATGAAACTGTGAAACTAATTAGAAATGAAAAATGAAGCTAGATTGGTTAGTTTTACTACTGGTTGTAAAATACAGAAAGTAGCAGCATAGAAGGAGAAAAGTACAATTGAAATTACTCAATCTGGGGCAGGTGGAGGAATCACAAAACTACGGCTGAGAAACTTCTTGGAAATGCGTTTTAACCTGATGATGTTAACTTCACTGATTCCCCATTTGGTCAAGTTTAAAAGCTGTGTCTTGAGGCGGAGAGGTGTGTTTGGGGTCCATTCGTTCATCTATTTGTGTAGGGCATTGGTTCGATAGGGGAGTTTGTGCTCCCATGATGCTATTTTCTTAGAGTTTACACGTCTAAGGAAACTCTATGGTTTACTGTGAAGCTTTTATTTAATACTTCGTTGCATGTAAATTGGTAACTGAACACAACTCTTGGCTTAAAGAGGTGAGGGCTAGTGGAGAGCAGCGAGGTACCGTTGTGTCGTGGAGACTGGCAGCTGTGGGTTACACTAACAAAAGGTCGACAGTGCAATTCTCCCGGTGGCAGCTTTGATTTTGGCAAGAGGTGTGAAGCCTCGTCGCCCCTGCGGCTGTCCGCAAGGTGAATTAGTCCTAAGTTTGCTCTGTAAAAACACAGGGATGGGGTTTTGTTCGCACAGGCTGTCATCGGTGCATATTTTTGCAGGCTGAGGGCAAACTGAATCTCTGATGGAGATTCAGGGAATGATGATGTACGTGGTGCACAGGTACTTTTCTCAAGAGTTAGAAGGTTTCCAAAGCCAGGGTTATGCCTTTGTTGGGGGAAGCAGCTGGTCTGGATTGCAGGTGAATTTGGGATGGAGAGCAGAATTTTGTTGTACCCTTTGCTTAAGACTAATTCCTTTTGGCTCCCCTGAGGTTCTTGCCTGGGCAGAAAGCTGATGTGCAACAGCTTCTAGGGCTACGTTGTCACAGGGCAAGCGACCGTGAGAAGGGATTTAAAGTGAAAGGGGAGTGTTGTCATTCAGATAACGCATGTTTCTTTTGTGTTCGTGTATGTAAAATTGCTGACAGTTAAGACAGGCCAAGGGGTGCAAGCGTAATCCTTCTTGGTTGCAAAACAGGGACTTTTCTGAATAAGCTCTTTAAAAAGCTGAGTTAGGAAGAGAATAACATGCAGCTGTATGTTCTTGCGGTAACATATTCCTCACTTTGTGCCCCACGCTTATAGGGAGGGTTAGCGAAGGACAAGAGAAGACTGTGTCAGAGGTTAGCTGACAGAAACGAAAGCAAGCCATTCGAAGTACTGCTTTTGTCTGAAAAGGGAAGGGAACAGATGCGTTTTTCCCCTAAGCCTCTGGTATCTTAAACACTAGCAGAAGCTCCCATGAGCTGTGCCCCGGTTGTCCCCAAAGCTGCCCTCTGCCCCCTCCTTTCCCTGGTGTCACCCCCATATTTCCTGTACAACACTGTGAATACGACACAGGTAGCTCTTTTTAACGTTTCCATTAAAACTGCTCAGAGCATGAAACGCTGTCCTACGCTGTCACGCGGTGACATTGTAGCAGACAAGCTGTGACTGAGAGCCCTGTTCAGCTGAACAATAACCCCCAAACAGGGACACCGATGACTGAGCACTTCCTTGCAGAGCAGTGGAAGAGTATTGTAACAATAGTTAACAATGTAAGTGGCTTTTGTATAGCAACCTGCTAATCAAATTTGATTTCGTAATGAACTAAACTGACAATCAATTTCTAAAATATAAAAGCCTCTTAGAGGGAATAGTCAAGTATGTCTTCAACAGAAAGATTTAACTGGGATAACTTTTAATAAAGAGCACAGGATTTTTTTCCTTTTCTTTCTTTTTTTGAGCAATCACTCCAGAAATTGAGTTGCGTTAAGCAGCAGAAGATTCACAGGACAGTAACTACCTCTCTCTCTTGGAGTGCTGAGGTTATCACACTACACACTCTATCAGCAAAGCTTTCACTTAAAACAGATTTGTTTTCCTTACCTCTGTGTTTCACAAATGCAGGTCTGCTCTGTAAAGTGACTCTATGAAAATGGCATCTGGCAGGAACGGGGGGAAGCCTTTCGGGGTCCGTCATCCCTCTTGGCCGCCAGTTTCTCGCTGTGACCCTTGAAGGTTCGCTCTGGGGCTGCGACAGTTCAGGGTGGATTCGTTGCTTTGCATGTTCTGCGTAATAGCGAACTGTCCCACGAGCCAAAGGCTGCTGCCAGAGCTGCGAGACTGAGGGCTCAGCTTCCTGCACTGGGAAATTAGTGAACGGTGTGGAAGGTAAGAGGAGAATCCGTCTCCCCCCTGCCTCCAAGGGAGCAGGCAGCAGTAAAAAAGCAATAAAATAAAATAAAAAAAAAACAAAACACTTTTATATGTTGGTATTAGTCAGCAGATCTGACTCTGCAAATTTATATATAGATATACACACACAGACACATACAGAGAGCAGATCTCTCATGTGAAAAGGTGCCATTTTTTTTTCTAAACGGAGTCCCTTTCCAAACTAGAACAGCACTTTAAATAGGTTCCTCTTAAAAAAAAAAAAAAAAAGAAAAAAAAAGAAAAAAAAAAAAAAAAAAAACCCTTTTTTGAGAAAATGCAGTTTAATT
>NW_009650188.1:6494542-6507449 GCF_000708025.1 Charadrius vociferus | reverse complement strand
CACCGTGGAGGGGGGCTGTGTGGCGGTCCCCCCGCCTGCCATGGGCAGCCCGAAAACTACCGCAGCTCTACCTCCCGCTCCCGCAGCCCTCCCGGCCTGGCGCTGCCCCTGCCGACACTACAGACAGGAGTTTCCACCGCAACCGCAAACCTGGGTGCAGCTCAGCCGTGCTGTAGCACTAACAGGACTGGCGTGCGTTGGCCTGTTAGAATACTTTTGTAATCGGTCAAGAAAAACCCACCCTTGCCTGTAAAGAATATTTAAACGCCATTTTTAATAGGTCAGAAGTTACACCCAGTTACAACACAGCAGATGGCCCATCCGCATGCACAGGGCTGAGCTAAGTTGAACGAGCAAAGCCACGACGAAGTTGTTACTGGGGTTGTGGGTTTTTTTTCCATAATGTGGATATGGAGCCCTAATCAGTTCAGTATTTTATTTAATTTTTTTAAATCCAAGTTTGTCTGTCCCACATTGATTCTGCTCTGAGCTGGTTTGCAGAGTAACCATTTGTAAGAAGAATTGTGCTGTCGCCTTCAACTGTTGAACCATAAATCCAACTTTTTAGGACAGGTGTCCTAACACTCAAGACTTACTTTCACAGTTAAGAAATTTCCTGCTGTACTAATTATTCTTTTTTTTATTATTATTATTATTAATTTTATTTTTGGTTGCAATCCTTATTTCAAGAAAAAAAAGAGTCAGTGTTCCCACTAGTCTGCAGTAGGTTGAAACGTGAGCCTGCTGTCTGTAACTTGTGGATATCAGACTGTTTTTAAATGATTTTTACAAGCTGTTCCCACGCTGGTCCTCTACCATCGCTTTCCTTTTCCTCTCCCAGTTGGAGCTGGCAGACAGAAGGTCTTGGAGGGGCCACCAGCTCTGTGGCCGACGGTGTACAGGGACGGCCAGCGCTGTTGGAAGGGAGGCAGGGAAGGGTGGTGAGAGAACCAGAGTTGGGGAAGGGGGAAATAAAACAAAGGTAGAGGGGACTGTACAATTGCATTGAAAGCAGTTTAGCAAAAAGCGCTCTCGTTGGACAGCTTTAAGAACAATGTGAATGAAAACTTAGCAACTTGGGTAGGAATCTTTGAAAATTCTATAAATGTATACTTGAAATTCTGTTTGTATTAAAAAAAAAAACAAATCGCATTTTCTTCTTTCTTTTAACACTGTGTAAAAGAACATTATGCATGTGAGTGGTTTGAGAATTAAATGGTTTAATACTCAGATCCTCGTCTGTGTCTTGTAGCTGACTGGTCTGATCTGACGTTGATTTTCTCTTTGCTGCTACAGCGCGAGCGCCTGGTCCCTGCTTCAGGCAGCTCCGCTCTGCCCTAAGCTTGGCCACATGGGAGAGGCTGTGCTGGGCCAGGCTGCTTTTCCTGGCACCTACGTTTGGTTTTTTAGGGTTTGGGTTTTGGTTTGTTTTGGTTTTTTTGTGTGAACTTTGTCTCATCGCTTCTGCAGGCTCAGCGCTTTTCAGTTTCACCCGCTGGAGAAAGCACTATGGTCTCCCTGCCAGCCAAGCACTCCTGCTGCAGCAAGAGGACTTTCCGGGCTGCCCATGGTTCATTGCCATGCGAGGGAGAGCCGGGCATTGCCTCAAGCCCTCCTCTATCACCAGCCTCCACCTCCATAGCCCAGAGCACAACCATAAATGCGGAGGTTACCGGTGGAGATTGTATGTTTCTGGAGCTGCACGATGGGGAAAGGAAGCAGAAGATAAGCACCAGCGAGAAAAGACACAGCGGTAACTGCCAAAGTACAACAGGGAGAGGAAGAGCTGCTTTCTGAATTCTTAATTATTTCCAAAATGCTCCCCCTTTTCTTCCAGGGCCTCAGCTTCTGCATTAAACAAGCTCTTTCCGAGGTATTGCTCCAGGCAAGCACATCAGTACCAAAAGGATAAGTGCTTTACAGGTCTCTTAAGTGTGCAGGGGGCTGATCGCTACAGCTCCGTGGTACAGCAGAGGAGCTGACTCTCCACGTCCAAACCACACACTGCTTGCAACACAAACACAGATGCTCAAACCTTCCTGCTGGACAACTGGAACCTTCTTACTTCCAAAACTAGAGACGTTCCCAGATATCTGCAGAGATGTTTGGTGATGTCTGGAAACATCTTTTCATACCAGTTCTTCCACAGAGTGGCACATCTACTTTAACTCCCTCGGTGCTTGGCTTGCTGCGGCAATTGCTGCTGAGAGGAAGCCTTTATAGAGGCGGATGTTTACTGGTCCTACAAAATCCAGACTAAATCTCACACTGGGGAGTGCCACGTACTGGTGTGTTAGCAGCTGTCTGTAAAGAACACTTCTGCAACATGAACTGGTGACAGGACGGGACCGTGCTTTCACTGCTCTTTTTGTTTTAAACAGCTGCCCTAAATGCAGAGAGCTTATGGGTCACGTTTAAAGGGAGGGCAGGGACAGGTGACATTATAGTGGGGGTCTGCTACAGACCACCCCATCGGGAAGACTGAGTGGACAAGGCCCTCTATAGACAGAATGGAGCAGCCTCACGTTCACAAGCCCTGATCCTCATAGGGGACTTCAACCACCCTGATATCTGTTGGTGGGACAGCACAGCAGGGTATAAGCAATCCAGGAGGCTCCTGGAATGCATTGATGATAATTTCCTTCTCCAAGAGATAGAGGAGCCAACAAGGAGAGGTACGATGCCGGACCTTGTTCTCACCAACTAAGAGGGCTAGTGGGAAATGTGAAGCCCAAGGGCAGCCTTGGCTGCAGTGGCCATAAAATGGTGGAGTTCAAGATCCTTAGGGTGGCAAGGAGGATGCAGAGCAAGCTCGCTACCCTGGACTTCAGGAGAGCAGACTTTGGCCTCTTCAGGGTTCTCCTTGGTAAAATACCATGGGATAAAGCCCTGGAGGGAAGAGGGGCCCAAGAAAACTGGTTAATATTCAAGGATCACCTCTGCCGAGCTCAGGAGTGATGCATCCCAACAAAGAAGAAGTCAGGCAAAAACACCAGGAGGTGATTCCATGGATGAACAAGGAGCTCCTGGACAAACTCAAACACAAAAAGGAAGCCTACAGAGGGTGGAAACAAGGACAGGTAGCCTGGGAGGAATAAGGAGAAATTGTCCAAGCAGCCAGGGATCAGGTTAGGAAAGCTAAAGCCCAGACAGAATTAAATCTGGCCAGGGAGATCAAGGGCAACAAGAAAAGCTTCTACAGTTACATTAGTGATAAAAGGAAGACTAGGGAAAATGTGAGTCCTTTCCGGAAGGAAACGGGAGACCTGGTCACCCAGGTTATGGAGAGGGCTGAGGTATTCAGTGACTTCACTGGCAAGTGCTCTAGCCACACTGCCCAAGTCAGAGAAGGTAAAGGCAGGGACTGGGAAAATGAAGAACCGCCCGCTGCAGGAGAAGATCAGGTTCAAGACCATCTCAGGAATCTGAAGGTGCATCCATAGGACCTGATGAGATGCACCCTGAGGGAACTGGCAGATGAAGTTGCTAAGCCACTATCCATCGTATTTGAGAAGTTGTGGCAGTCCAGTGAAGTTCCCACTGACTGGAAAAGGGGAAACGTAACCCCACATTTTAAAAAAGGGAAGAAAGGAAGACCCGGGGAACTACAGGCTAGTCGGTCTCACGTCTGTGCCCAGCAAGATCATGGAGCAGATCCTCCTGGAAACTCTGCTAATGCACATGGAAAATAAGGAGGTGATTGGTGACAGCCAACATGGCTTCACTATGGGCAAGTCACATCTTACAAATTTGGTGGCCTTCTACAACAGGGCTACTGCATTGGCAGATAAGGGAAGAGCAACTGACATCATCTACCTGGACTTGTACAAAGCATTTGACTCTGTCTGCATGTCATCCTTGTCTCTAAATTGGAGAGACATGGATTTGACAGATGGACCACTCGGTGGATAAGGAGTTGGCTGGATGGTCACACTCAAAGAGTTGCAGGCAACAGCTCCACCTCCAAGTGGAAACCAGTGATGAGTGATGTTCCTCAGGGGTCGGTACTGGGACCGGTGCTGTTCAACATCTTTGTTGGTGACATGCATGTCAGGATTGAGTGCACCCTCAGCAAGTTTGCTGATGACACCAAGCTGTGTGGAGCAGTCAACACGCTAGAGGGAAGGGATGCCATCCAGAGGGACCTGGACACGCTTGAGAGGGGGGCCTGTGAGAACCTCACGAAGTTCAATGAGGCCAAGTGCAAGGTCCTGCACATGGGTCAGGACAATCCTAAGCCCAAATGCAGGCTGGGCAGAGAATGGATTGAGAGCAGCCCTGAGGAGAAGGACTTGGGGGCGTTGGTTGATGAGAACCTCAACATGAGCCAGCAATGTGCACTTGCAGCCCAGAAAACCAACCATATCAAAGAAGTGCAGCCAGCAGGTCGAGGGAGGTGATTCTGCCCCTCTACTCTGCTCTGGTGACGCCCCACCTGGAGTACTGCATCCAGCTCTGTGTCCCCCAACATAAGAAGAACATGGACCTGTTGAAGTGGGTCCAGAGGAGGGCCACAAAGAGGATCAGAGGGCTGGAGCACCTCTCCTATGAAGACAGGCTGAGAGAGTTGGGGTTGTCCAGCCTGGAGAAGAGAAGACTCCAGGGAGACCTTATTGCAGCCTTCCAGTACCTGAAGGGGGCCTACAGGAAAGATGGGGAGGGACCCTTTATCAGGGTGTGTAGTGACAGGACAAAGGGTAACGATTTTAAACTGAAAGAGGGTAAACTTAGATTAGCTATTAGGAAGAAATTCATTACGGTGAGGGCGGTGAGACACTGGCACAGGTTGCCCAGGGAAGTTGTGGATGCCTCATCCCTGGAAGTATTCAAGGCCAGGCTGGATGGGGCTTTGAGCAACCTGGTCTAGTGGGAGGTGTCCTTGCCCATGGCAGGGGGGTTGGAACTAGATGATCTTTAAAGTCCCTTCAAACTCTTAACAATTCTATGATTTTATGCTTCTATGAAATCTTAGAGGAAATCTCACCACATATTCTTCTGCATCTTGAAGACAACCCTGTCACAAGTCCTACAGCAGTATGGCCACCTTGGGTGGACCAGAGGACAGATCACATGTAGCATAGTAGCGGGCCAGGATGCCTCAGCTCTAGGAGTAAACTTGCAGGTGAAGTAACAGATTTTTAATGGAGTTATGGATGTTGGTTTTCTTACCAGGGCATTGTGATGGTTTATAGACAGCCCTGCTTTTAGCATGGTGCTAGTTTAAAGCCTACTGCTCAAAAAGACAGATTCACAGCCTGGGCGACTCAAGGCTTTCACTAGTGACTGCTCAGCACGTGGACACACCAGAGCTGTTGGCAAGTAGGGGCTCCGGTGTTTGGCAGCTCTTCCACCTACCAGCTGTTCCATGCAGAGCTGTGTAAAGACGTTTCTGGCCCAGCCAGCACACGCCATTTGGCTGCTGCTGTTCCACTGACCTCTCCAGCGTGGGGCTGTTCTGCTGGGAGCGGGGTGTGCAGGGAAGGGCCCGTTTATTGAAAAAGGAAAGTTTAAATAAGTCTCGGAAGAGACTTAGTGAAAACTGTCCATTCAGAGAGCAGTTTGTTACATACAGATCTATAGGTTTTTAATGTACCAGGGGATCAGAGTTACAGTTTGAGGCCTGAAAGGGAGGAGGGTTGGATATAAGAACGACAGCAATGCTGGACTCGGGTTTAGGTGCCACAAAAAATTCAGCTTCCCTTTGAACGATGGATGGAGCAGGTGAGGTGCCCTCTGCCCAGCTTTACGCAGCAAGGAAGAGTGGTAACAGCCCAGCTGGACGCAGCCCCTCCCTGCAGCTCACACCAAACAGTAAGACCAACCACCCCAGGAGCAGCCTGGGCTTTGTGGCAATACCCTACTGCCCCGTTTCCAGAGGCAGAAAAGGGAGAAGCAAGGCCCCGGGAGCCCCTTTAGGAGCAAGGATCGGCTATTCTGCCCATGAAGATAATGGTGTTGAGGGCGGCTTCCCGGATGAAAAGCAAGAAGGGCCTGTTGGCATTGAAGATCTTTCTGTTCATGGGGAAGGAACGGCCAGAGACGGTGACAGCTGTAGCAGCTGATGCCTCGCTGCCTTCTTCATTCACCTACCATCCAAAAGAGAAGATGGGATTAAAATATGGGCATTATGCAGTATGTATATATATATATATCTCCAAGCTCCCACCTCCCCCCAGAGTCCCAGATCACTGAGGAAGTGAACACCATGGGTTCAAAGCTGATTTGGTTTTTTTTTTAATGCTTTATGTTTTAAAAAACAAAGAGGAAGACACCCCTGGGACAAAACAAGGCTTACCTCAAGGAAGGCTTTGTGGAAAGCCTCAGATACGTACAGGTCTGTACGGCCCTCAGCAATGATACCTGAAATACAAAATGGAGAAAGTTAAAACTATGTTTTTAGACAACAGCTCAAGAGAGAACACACTTCCATCCTTCATGGCCTGTGTTCAAGCAGAAGGTGTGACTGCCCTAAAACCAAATTATCCTCCACAAACTGCAATTGATCGCTAAGTTCCCACGTCCTTAGCGCAGAGAACAGCTGCATGTCCCTGATGGGACTTGACCAGAGTCCATCACTGACTGCAGCAACGTCTAAGTGCTTTCATGTTCTCGTTCCTCACGTGCTGCTGCACTTACTGCCCTAATGCCTGTGAAAGTAAGTCTTGAGTTACCCCCCACCTCCACCCTGTCTCCACATCTGACCTGGGAGTCTGGCATTTTCTGGACTGAAGAGATCTTCCAGCCCCATTTTTCTCAGCTTTTCCTTGACACTGAAGCTGTCCTCAACACGGAAGCGAGGGAGGTAGACAAAGAGAGAGACCTCTGTCATGGAGTCTATCCAGTCCTGCAGCTTCTCTGCTGTCAGGTGTCGCTCCACCTCCACCAGCGGCGTCCCAGCATTGGGCAGGACCAGCACCATCGTGATATCATCCCCTTTGTAAGGCAGCTCCAGCACTTGAACTTTGTCCTGAGGGATGGATACGTAGTGGAATTTGGACTCTTGGTACATAACTGGGACTTTGCAGGTCTCACCATTGGCTTTATGAAATAAATCCAGTTTTGTGTTTGGAGCTGGGAACTGCGATTTCCAGTGCCCCTAGAAGGGAGATGGGGAGGACAAAGACAGACATGAGCATCGTGTTTCCCCCCACTGAAATGGGCTGCTCTCCCAGTTTTGTTAGCTATACCTTAAAATAAATGGTGTTGACCAGGACCAAGACCGTGAGATCATCAATACCTCTTTCTGGAATCACTTCTGTAATGCGCTTCTCTGTCTTATTAGCCACCCACTCGTTAATGATCTTCCTGGAAAGTTCTGGCTTCTCCTGAAGGAAGAGACCACAAAATATTAAGTCAAGGATTTTAAACACCTCTTTGTATCCCTTCTGCAGGAGACAAACCAACAAGGTGTGTGCTCAGGGAAGACACTGCTCCCAGCGTAGTGCTGCAGCGTTTAGAAATGAGAAGCTGGGAGGTGACTGTGGTTCCGGTGAGCTGGGACAGGAGGAGCTGCATCCCATACTCCCTCCTGCCTGTACTGATGTCCCACGCAGCCAGAGTGGGGCACTCCCTATGGGCAAAAGATAGGGATGCCGAAAAAGCAGAAGGGGCAAGGGAGGGGGGGGGGGGGGGGAACCAAACCAAACCAAAACAAAAAAGAAAAATCCTGAATAGTTCAAACTCACTTTGAAGTTCAACGGCCAGAGTTTTGCTCCATAAACTATTTCACTAATGTTCTGGTAAGTCTCATTGAAGACCAAAGACTTCTCCCCAAAGAGGCGGTTGGCTGATACCAGCTCTGATGATTTATTGGCCTTCTTGTAAAGCCGGCAGTTCAGCTTGGCAAAGAAGAAGTGGATCTGATCAGATGTCTTCTCTGAAATGGTGTCAAATCGAAAGACCTGGAGGAGCCAAACAGTGAGAAGGAATCCATGAGTTGGCTCTTGTGCTCCCGCAGCTCCCAGGCCCCACAGCAAGTGGTGATAGAGCCTTTGCTTGCTGCTCCACAGCCTAAATCATGGAGCAGAGAAATTTGCAGGCCCTCAGAGCTTCACCCTCTTATGTTTCATTTGGAACACAAATCTATGTGAAAGCAACACGTCACCAGCCCAAGCCCCGTTTTGGAGTCCAAAATGGAGGATTAGTATGCAGAGGTACCGCTCCTGTTTCTAACTCTGGCTGCCTTGCTCTCCATACTCTGTCTTTGACCGGTCCCAGCTTCTGACTGTCTTTAACCCAGCATCTTACCCAAGAGAAGACTCCAGCTTTTGCTCACTGAAGTTCCTTCCCTAGAGCTATTGGCAAGGCACCTGCCGGGATCTGCCTCTCTCTGCCTCTGTTCCCCACACTCATTGCCAGAGCTGTTAGGAGAAGATGCGTCATTTTGTACATGTCTATCTCAAACATGGGCATGACTTCGCTAGACCTTTTAGGTGGTTGTGCAGAAGACACAGGAAAGTCCTGGAGATGTTTTTCTCTGTGCATTCTGACATCTGTTGGGGAACAGATTGTAGCTCGGCATATGAACCATGAGGCTTTCCCCAGTGCTGTTAAAATTAACATAGTTTATGCACAGTGTTTACAAACCCCCTACCACACCCCAGTGAGATCCTCACACAAGATGAACATTGTGCCGATGGGGCCTGGAAGCAGCTCTCAGGTCAGTGCAGGTCACAGGAAGACTCATAAGGTTTGTGCTAAACCCTCCTGTGACAATGCCAAAGGCTGCTCCTTCCCAGGAGCAATTCTCATAGCCTGTTGAGTAATTCTGGTGCAACTCATCTATTTTTGCAGGGAACGGGACTATGTAGCAATCATTTTGAGGGTAGATTTCTGCAGCACAGTGATTATTTTTTTTCCATTTTCTCCTGGCTGCCAGCTGGAAGGACAGTTATGATTTGCCTACTACTATCCAACCTCAGGGCTTTCAGGCACAGAAAATCCCACAGCACGTTGCTTCACACAAACATCCAGGATCTCTGGCACCATTTCCTACAAGGCAAAGGTAGCGTTACTAACCCTTGTATAGGGAAAAGGGGAGATGAGGAGTGTAGCTCTGTGTCCTGGGTGGCTCAGTGAGAGAAGGGTCCCCTTGCAGCAGGGAGGGCTGCCCAGAAAGGAAGGTATGAGGAAAGATTTTGGGAGACGTGGTTCACTGCTTTGCTCTGCCCCAGACTGCGTGGATGACGGCAGGTGACCCCAACATTACTTAGTCCAGAGGCATGATCTGTGAGGACAAGTGGAGCAGTTTAATTCCCACCTCCTCGTTGCAGGGAGAAAGGCCTTTCTGGGCCGTAGTCTCCCATTTGCGAGGAAGGTACGGGCAGTATCAAACCTCACGTGGCAGATGAGCGCCCTCACAGCTGTCAGGCAAGTGGGTCTGGCAGCGAGAAGGGTGCTTGGACAGGCAGGGAGTTAATAAGTCCCATGGAAGAGCCAGAACGCAGGACTACCTCTCAGTCCGGGACTAGAGCTCCCCTCTGAGTTTAGGAGCCATGGATGGAGGGAGAGGCTCCCTGTGTGCAGGCTCCCATGCTTAGGAAGCTCAGGCTGTTACTGTGCCACTGTAGTACTGCCCAACACAACCAGACAGAAGCTGTTTAGTCCTGGCCAAGCTCTCAGACTGCTCTTACGCTTACTACAAGGAGGCCCTCAAGAAGTAACTGATGTTCCTGTGCTCCTGCGGGGTGGCAGAGCCCTGGAAGCCAGGTGGACTGCACGGTGTGTCTTATTTTTCTCCAAAGGGAGAGAGAGGGAGTGTGAAAAAGAGCCTCTCCCAATGGGACTTGATATCATGGCTTTTCCTGCTTTTTGCATAAGAAAGGGCTTAGCTACCTGCTCGGCTACGTGCTTGCCCCATCTGCAAGAAACAAACTGTTCCCATTCCCTTCCCTAATCTCCCAAATGGGCTTCCTTTCCTCCAGATGAAAACTAACCTCTCAAACCCAGGAAATCCACCCTGAATGCTGGATCCGAACAGGGAGTCAGAGGAAAGAGCTGAGATTTAAACAGCCCCAGAGACAGGCAGCCTGTGTACGTCCTTCCCAGGGGCTTGTTTAAATAAAGGTCTCCCTTCCCAAGCCAGGGAGCCGTGCTGACCCAGAGAGCTCGTTAACAGCAGTCGGCCATTATCACCTTTGCTGTCTTTCAGACCCTGGTGACAGCTACAGGAAAAGGCTGAGAAAATGCCACCAACCTCCATGAGCTGCTGGAGGGTGCTACCACAAGCTCCGAGCTTGGTCATGGCGAAGGCTGTAGAAATGCTGAGGGGCGACATGAAGATGTTTTCCCCATTGTCCTTGGAGTCAGCCAGGTACTTGTAGAAGACAACAGCAAAGTGTGAGTTGGCCTTTGACAGCTCCCAGACCCGAGGGTTAGTAGAATCTGGGAGCTTCCCCTTCCCTGGCTCTTGCCCCTCACCCTCCTGGAGCTTCTTCTCAGGGTTGCGATAGATGCAGATGGGATTCACCGGGATGTCTCGTGGCTTCGCGGTGCAAATGTCTTCCACAACGTAGTGTTCAGGGGCAGCCAGACCCCAGACACTGAAGAGACACACCACAAAAAGATGCATTGTCCTGGAACCAGAGAAAGAGAACTTAGACACCCTCGTCTCTGCCCAGAAAACCCACGCTGTGGCCGCAGCCCGCAGGCCCTGTTTGAGCCAACATCAGAGTGACAGGAGCCCCACGGTCCTCTCCAATCATCCTTTTGTCCCACAGCTGTGGGATAAATGGGGAGGACAGACACCATCATCAGGACAAGCATGCCTCTGAGCACACACCACTTTTAGAAACAATACAGAATCACAGAATGGTTAGGGTTGGAAGGGACCTCTGGAGATCATCTAGTCCAAGCCCCCTGCCAGAGCAGGGTCACCTACAACAGGTTGCACAGGACAGCGTCCAGGCGGGTTTGGAATGTCTCCAGAGTGGGAGACTCCACCACCTCTCTGGGCAGCCTGTTCCAGTGCTCCACTACCCTTAAAGTAAAGAAGTTCCTTCTCATGTTAATATGGAACTTCCTATGTTCAAGTTTATGCCCATTACCCCTCGTCCTATCACTGGGCGCCACTGAAAAAAGACTGCTCCCATCCCCCTGGCACCCTCCCATTAAGTATTTGTAAGTATACAAAGTATACACTATTAAGTATTTGTAAGTATACAAGTATACACTGAAAATGGTGCTTTCCCAGAGCCCTGGGTGCCTTCTTTTTAAGCTGCAGGCTCAACCCTGACAATTTTGGACAAAAACATGTGAATTGCACTGCTGATTCCCCCCCCTGGGCCAGCCGGGGAGGCTACAATGAAAGGACCCTGCCTGTGCTGTGTTTCCCCAGGCCTGCCTGCCACAGGAGCCAGCACAGAGCCACCAAAGCCACCCGGCTGCCCTGATCCGCAGTCCCAGCGCATTTATGCTTCTGTTACTGATCCTACCAGTCTTCCTCATTGGGAGGATCATAGACTCATAGAATGGTTACAGTTGAAAAGGAACCTTAAAGATCATCTAGTTCCAACCCCCTGCTATGGGCCAGGACACATCCCACCAGACCAGGTTGCTCAAAGCAACCCCTGGGTACCCCAAGACCCCCCAGACCAGTTGGCTTGAGACAGACTGTTTTTGACTGTTTCCTTCCCCTTTTCCCTGGGGGAATCTCCTCATTTTCCTGGTCTCTCTTCTCCCTTCACCTGAGCTCCTCTGTCCCCTTCAATTACTGTCTGTGCTTTCAGGCACACCTCAGCTCTGCACGATTTAAGTTACCGATGCAGGAAATGCTCCAGCAGAGAAGCGATAAGGAAGAGGTCTCCAGGGGTGTGGGACCCTCCATGCGTTGAGTACCTTTAATCCCCAGAATATGTATTTTATAAGTGTGCATGGCGTAGCTGGTGCATCACAGCTATTCCTGTCCAAAGTTCACAACACCTCCATGCAAACTGACTGTCCCTGGTACCTGAAGAGGGCAGGCTAATGGTAATAACCGTGTTCCAGCAAAAGTAGGTCTCTGAAAATCTCCCAGCAAGGCAGAGGTAATTTATATTTTCCACCTTTGCTGAAGCAAGGGATCTGCACACCCCATCAGCTCTGGTGGCAAGGCCTCATCAGCCATCCTAGAGCCAATTAAGTGGCACACGAGATTTCCTGCGCACTGTGGTTTTCAGATGCCCTTTACATGACTCCGTGTTGGGTTTGTTCACATACCCCGTGGGAGGAAGCTCACGGACCGCAGCCACAACAGCTTGGGAAACAACTACTGGAAAGGGCTGGCAGCCCGCCCAGGGCTTGCCTACCACAGAAGGCTTTTTCAAAGAGATGTCTAACTTGGGTAGGTCTCTGCCTGCCCCCACGTACTCACTGCCACAGCTACCGAGCACTGCCTCCTGAGTGACTAAATTAAAGATGAGTTGCATTTATCACTGATGATCTCCATGGCTGTGGTCTTGCCAGTGCTGGTGGGCCAGCACCTGGGGGACGAAAATGGGAGCAGCTCAAAGGCTGATCTGGGCTGCAGGAGACCTCTGGATTCTTTCACAACCCTCTCCCCGGGCTCTTGGGCAATGACTTCATCTTGGCTCCACAGTTCCTCCGCAAAAGCAGAAGTTACCTCATTTGGCACTAAGACCATATCGAGCCCCAAGGGGCCCTCTCTAGCATACACTAATAGCATAGCAACGAGTACTGCAAGAAAACATGCAAAACAAGACGTACTTGCTCAGGCCACGGCCACCGCTCTTGCTGGTAACAACAAACAGATTATCTTTCGAAAGGTTTAGGATAGATGCAACAGCACAAAGGGCAAAAAAAAAAAAAAAAAAATCTAAAAGGGCAGGGAAGTCAACCAAATACAGAAACAAAACAAAACAAAAAAAACCCACCAAGCACCCAGGGCAGCAGGGCAAGAGAAAGGAAAACT
>NW_009650188.1:6448687-6494515 GCF_000708025.1 Charadrius vociferus | reverse complement strand
TCTTCCGAACCTTTCACTCCTACAGAAAGAAATCAGCCAGCACACTTTTGTGCTCCGCAGCCCTAGGGCCAGGACCAGGGGGACCCTTTGCTGCTTGCCGGCAGCCCTCCTTCAATCACACTTAATTTTTGTTGGCTCTCGCAGCCCCGCCGCAGAAACGACAATCTCGCTGCAGTCCCTGCCCCGTCACTGCGCTCAGCTCCAGGGAAAAGCACGTCCACAAGCATGTGCTGACCTGCCTCCACAAGCACAACTGCCTGCTTCTGTCAAAACAGAGGCAGATGGTGGTGTCCGCCATCACACAAAGTGCTGCTAATCTCCCGTTTAAAACCCAAAGCACAAGAGTGGGAAGAGCATCTCGTCTTCATCCTGTCCCGATTAAATGGGAAACACTCCCTGCTTATATTTCACGGTAAAGTCCTGACTCCATCAAACTGGAGGAGATACAGGACTTCACGCTAACACCTTAAATCAAATTTATCAGCCACTAAGGATGACTCAGCCCCCGACACGTCCAATCTTGTCTCTTAACAGGCAACAGCCCTCGCTATTTCTTAGGCCAGCTCTGCGCTGTAGCACTTGGCTGAAAAACACTCCTCCTCCCCCCACCACAGCTCTTTGATACTCCCTCTTCCCCTGCAGCACTGCCACGCGCTCCATATGTCAACTGCTTTCATCCGGAAAGGATCCCAAAAGTATAACCACAACATCACTGCCCAAAAAGGGTTACTGGCAAGGAAGAATGTAAAAATTTGGAAGGGTTCTTTTTCCTCTGCTTCACCCCTGTAAGACGTGTAGAAAGCCAAGAACCAAGTTGCTGATTCAGCTCAAAATCAGAAGGCTCCAGGCAAGCGTACAGAAACTCCCCCCCATCCCACGCCTGCTGTGCAACACAGCCGGGCTCCAGCCGGCACAGGACGCTTCCATCCCACTGTTTCTCATCGCCATGTGGAAGGACTAACTGGGCTTGTAGACCCACAGCTCGCATAGACGCACAGCGGCATAAATGTCCCACAGCACCCACAGAGCGTGTGAAAGAGCCCCGTAAATGTGAAGCAGCTCAAACCATTTTGGGATTGACTTCGGCTCCCGAGAAGAAAAGCCTTCCCCATCCCTCCCCACCCTAAAAAATGGAGTGCAAAGCAAACCAGCAGTGCTCTTTTGCAGCTGGGCAAGAGATCAGTGATTACTCAGGACAAGCTGACCTTATGAAGTGCCCTCCACACCCTGAAGCATTGCTACAGGTTGGGGATAAAAGTCAAGTATAGACACTTCAGTGAGGTCTACAGAAGTGAAGGCTTCAGGAGAGCTGGGATGGGAGGGCCCTCTTGAAACAGCTCCTCAGGCCCATGCCCAGAGCAAAAAAACCACTGGCAGCAGCTAAAATTCATAGACTCCTACAAAGGGAAAAGAACCTGTTACAAGGAATTAATGAACAACAAAAGATGAGCAGAATCTGTTTCTCTTACCTGCCCCTGTACCTCCAGCCTTCTGCTTTTAGGATGTAAACGCAAATTGTTAAGAGGACAGGCAGTCTTGCTTGAGCCCAAACCAGTCCAAAGCAGTTTCCCCACTAGATTTCTGTGCTGAAGCAGAGCCGAGACGAAAGCAGGGGAAGGTGGGAGGGGAGAGGATGCTGAGACCAAAGGCTGATGACCAGCTGCAGAAGGTTAAGCAAAGAGCAAAAAAACCCCCCAATGTTTAGTTTGAAAGAGGTTTTAAAGTTCAATCTGACAAGGGAAAGTTTGACCACCTACCCCACGCAAGTGCCAGATGCCTTCAGTTCTCGCCAATACAAAATTAACTGCTCATACTATGAAAAAAAAAAAACCAAAAACCAATCCAAAACTTTCAAGAGTTCAAATAAAAATGTGATGATCTAAGGTATTTGTAAATCCCACTTTAGTACCTTGTAGCTCAGCAAAATGTTTCCCTCTGCCCCAAGTCCCATTACCCCCCTTCCCAAACAAACAGACACAAGTTGGGAGAAACTGCCCCCACTTCACACTCTGCAGTTTCAAATACGTCCCCTCTTAACTACGCTCAGCTTTTTGCTTGCCCAACTGTAGAGCTGAGGACTAAGAGCATCTCCCTCCACCTCCAGCCCATGTGTAGCAGTGTTGGGAGCAGGACTGAGCAACACAATTTCATACCTAAGATGTAGTTGCTCTACAAATTCAACAGCTTCCTGAACATCAAAACCCAGGAGCTGGCTGGCTCAGCGGGTGGTAAAGCTGCCCTGTTACTGGCTGCCAGTAAGAGCCCAGTTCTTAATGGAAAATGCAGCTGTAAACTCGTTTGAGGGAATGCAAAAGACCTTACTATATGAGTAAGGGCGAGAATTAAACGGGACAGAGATTATGGAAATAAATGGAAGGACAACATGCGCTGGGCCCAACTTTGCTTTCGTGGGTTCCCCTCCATAGTCTGGGGCCACAAGTGCCACTCTTAAAAACTGCCTCTGCCCAACGTAACATCGTTCTTGCTCTCTCATCAGTTCTACAGTCAGGGATATCTTCATCAAAAGCAAGCACAAAGGCTACACAACCCCCTCTCAATACTGCCCAGCAACACACAACCGCCCACTCCTAGGAACCGCTGTCTGCCTGACCACGGATCAGGCCAGACCCGCAATGCGAGTCGGTGAGGAACCCGCAGGTCGGGTATCTGTAATCCGCTGCAGGAGGTAAAACGTCCTCTATGAAAAAGGACTTTCACACCATACCTTGTTCCTCCAAGTGGCTGGTGGTTTAATTTTCCAAGGTAACTCCCATGCTTGGGGGTCCCAGGGTCTTTGCGGGGGGAATGAGGGATTCTCCACCCCCAGCAGAGCGCAGCAGGCAGTCATCCAAGCAGGGATTTCCATTCACCCAATGCTTAGGGGTAGTTAATGCAGTAAAAACAAGAGCAAACACCTATGGTATTTTGCACATTCCATATAGCTCAAGCTGATGCGAACGAACTCTCACCAGTGAGACAAAGTGCACTGGTATTGCGACTGTGTGTTCGCTTCTCTGTAAAAGAGAGGCCAGACGCCTAAAGCTGAGCATGGAAATGCTTTCTTTAATGATGGTGGCCCTATCGACAGTGAGGTTAATTCCAGAATTGAAACTGTAGGGCTGAAGGGATCTGCAAAGTTGGCCAAGCCATACCCTTTAGGGTGGTTGATACATAGATTTTTGAGTGCAGTACGTAAGTGGCACTTTATTGCCGGTTCAGCTCAAAGCAACAACCCAGCACCAATGCCTGAGCAGAGCTACACCTAAGGAAGCATCCAAAATGACAAGTGTGTTAATACACATCATTAGCTGCCTTGTCTGCTCTAGTGGAGGGCGTGTTTTTCTTCCAGAGCTGCTGTTCACAGACCCAAAGCAGGAACCAGCCGCTCAAAATCACCAAGCACCAAAGCACCAAGCCTGAGGCCTGGAGGGAGCAGGCATCATGCCTGTTCTAAGTCTCTCCCACACTCAGTCCAGGAGATGGAGTTCACAATCACGGGGAAGGAGATTACAGAACTCGAGACATCCCAGGCAGCACAAGGCACCCCTTCACTTCAGGGTGCTGCTGCCTTTTCCAAATGCCCGTGGAGCTGTGATGTACAGGACACTGCTGCCTGCCGCCTCCAGAGCTCTGACAAGCTCTGCTCTCTGCTTTTCACAGAAAAGAGCCCAGAGCAATTTACAGCAGCAGGGAGACCACGTTTTCTCAACATGCTCACACGCTCCTCTGGATTGCCCCTTTTTGGAGAAGCTGGAAACGGCCCTTGAGCAGCAAGCAGGAACACAAACTGGCTTAGATTTTGGGTTGTGCTTTGGGTGTTCACCGTTGAGTTTTCTGGTGATGCACAGGGAGGAAGACTCATGCGCTTACAGAGCAAGATGGGATCAAGGAATCCCATGTTCTGGGCTAGCCTTTCCTAGCTCCCTTCTGTCCTCGTATCCATACCCAAAGGGATAAAAAAAAAAACAACTTCCAGCAGCTGCCACCCACTTGAATGCAGCTTCCCCTCTTTTCCATAAAAAACCTCCAAGTTTCCCCACAGCTCCCCTGATGCAAGGCAGCCACCACTCCCTTCCACAGGGATCTGACTCTCCATAGCACTTCAGATCTTCTTTATCAGCTGACCATGGCAGAAATATACGTTTTTATTTTTTAATTCCTCAGTGAGTGAGTACCTGAGCATCCTGGACCCTCAGACTAGTGGGAAAAAGGGAAAGGAAACCATCACCAACTGAAACATCCTGTTTTCTGCGGGATTACCCACTAAATGCAATTCCCTTAACAGGAACACCATCCTTCAAGCCATCCAGCAAGAAAATACAACTGTGTGGAGGTGTGAGGGGGCCCAAACAGTCAGCAATGATGGGCTTCAGTCCAGCCTCAGACTGGATCCACAGTACCTGGGCTCAAAAGTAAAGACAGATGTAATAAACATATTCATGAACTCCCGGGGCAGAAGGCTGTACTTGCCCTGGAATAGGAGGAGGAATAGTTCTTCAGCAAAGCAGCAGCTTAGTCCATATCAGACTACGTTCAGCCAGTCTCAGATTTGTAGCTACTGACTTGCTAAAGCCCACAAAAAGGAGGGAAAAGAGATTAAAACCCACAAACCAGCCTGTGGGGCAAACCTTATGCTCACTTTAAGGCAAGTTCTGAACAGGCTCAACATTAGAGGCACACCACTCACTCCTTGCTCTGAAGGGTTTGGTTTGTTCTGTTTTGTTTTTTAAATATGCAGATTCTCTTCGAGCGAAAGAATCCATTTTGCTGAGCATCCTTTCTCGTACACCTCTGTTGAAGACATGAAGAAGCCACTTTGTCTATGGGCAGAGCTGGAGGAGAACAGATGAGATGCTCAAACAGAGGCACACGGCTTCTCTGCTATTTGGCACCTCTTATGCTCCAGCCCAGCAAAGAACAAACACACCTTGACCTGGAGAAAGTCATACACAGTCAGTCTTACACCTCACACACAACTTGGAAGAATATACACTCATACCAGACAGAAAAAGACAGATATTTCAAAGTGTTCTCCATTAATTTATCATTTAATATAAATGCTGACAGAAAAGCAGATAAGACCTTGTAGACACTTCCATCTATTTACAAACCAAGTAGTGAATCACCTCCTTTCCACTCAGTATTTTTTTGTTGAATCTGCAACTCAAAGGACCCTTAGACACTATGTGGAAGCAAGGTGAGGCCGAGTCAGCTTTAAGAGGAAGAAAAGCAAGGTGAAAAGGGAAGAAGAAATAGCATTTCAACATATGGCTTTTTCTATATAACCACCATGCACACACAATAGGTCTCCACTTCCTTGTTCTTTAATACAGAAGTGACACTGTTGGCTCTACAGTTCTAAAAAAGAAATAAAGAAGACAAATATTGACTTTCAGATCTCTGGATCCTCTTGCCTTTTGCCTCCTTCGATCCACTCCATCCCACTTCAGCATAATACCTAGAAGGCTTTTCTTTCAGGTTTAAAAAGTATGATGCAGGACTAAAGACACAGGGAGTCAGATATAGTGAACTCTTTCTTCTACTCCTTTTGTCACTTCAGATTTTTTTCCAAAAGGCAGTAAAGGATCTAACCTTTCAATGAAAGTGATCTCAATGCCTTGTGTGCCTCGGAATGTCTCCCCCATTACCAGGCCTGTAGGTACAAGACAAAATTCCCCTGAACTTGCAAAGAACTCATTTTATGGAATTCTTCTCATACATTCTACTTTATCTCTACTCCTATTAAAAGTGTTTTGACAGTTACAAACAATAAATATTCACAATATCAACCCAGAGTCAGCTATTCCCATAAAAGCTCAAGGTTTGGGTTTTTTTTTTTGATGGAGAAGAGAAGCAGGAAAGGAAGAAAACAGCAGAAGGAGAAGAAAAGCACAAAAAGAACAAGTTCAAACAGAAAGAGAGAATGCATGACATTTTGTTTAGCATTGATTTATGAGAACAGCAGACAGGGAATTTCATTTATCCAGGATCCTAAATAAATTTAAGAAATAGTTCATAACCTGACTCAACAAATCTCATTGTCTCCTTTATTACCTAGACTATCCTTTTTATTTTTTGTTAAATATACCTCTGCAGGGCACAATCACATACAATCAATACGATTGGAAAATTACATGAGCTCTATCCCAAGCATATATGCACCAATGTTAAAAAGTTATTTTAAAAAACAAACCAAAAAATAAAATAAACTCCACCCAAAAAGGTGATAATGACTGCAGAATGTCTCGGGGAGACTTGTACGGAACTAACAAGATCAAAGAAAACTAGGCTTACCAAAAAAAACAGGAAAAAAAAAAAGTCATCTATAGAAAAATCCCACAACTGGAAGTAGATGATTTCAAAGAGGGGGTGTGGGTTGTCACATAGAAGATCCCACAACTCTTCCTTCCTCCTCCCACAAATGCCTTGCCTCACCTCTTCCTCCCCATGGCAACAAATACAATGGGGAAAGAGCCTGATGCTATGCTACCAGTTATAGAAAACAGGGAAAAATAAGCTACAGCACAGTTGCTAAGCTGACTTCAAGGAAAGCTCCTCTTAGCATAGAAGCTGCTTATGTAGCAAGCAGAGGCCAAAGGGCCTTAAAATCAGAAAAAAATGAAAGTAATTTGATGTGCTAGATTTGCCCATGTTGGAGCAGCTTCGCTCAGGAGAGGCTGCAGATTAAAGGTACCAATTTTAAACTGTGCAGCAGCTGTGACGTGAACAGGGTTTCTCCTCTTCTGTCTCAGGTTGCTTTATACATTTATAAAATGCTGCTACCAAGTTTCTTTTTAAAAAGCTACAAATAAAGAGGTCAGTGCACACATCCAGTTGTGGGATCCATCCAATACACAATTTGGTTTGGATGCCAAAGACTTGTGAGTACTGTCTGCCACAGAACTATTAATAAATATTTTTAACATTACAAAGAAGCAAGTGATTTCTTAAACATCAAATATGCCACAAGATCTGCTTACAGATATATTTTCCCCATATACATTTAATATGTAATTCCATCATCTCTAATGCTCTTTATTTTCGGAGACACTGCACCACCTGTTGCTTCCATCTTTCCCAAGACTGTATTTTTCAAATTGAAGTTGATAATTGTGTCTTCCTAAAACTTTCAAATCTTGGAATCAGTTGTTTCCTGGAATATGAAAACATCCAACCTGTGTATCCAAAGACACCCACCTTGCTGGATGAAGCTAGGCACCTAAACTTTCCCAAATGCTGAACACCTGGCAATTTGCACTCAAATCGTACACAAACTAAACGGAATTGCAAAGATTGCCTGGGAAAGGTCAGTTATTTAGGTTACCAAGCTATAGGCATCCAATCTTGATTATTGTGGTCGCACATTTTAAGCTTCAAATGACTGGGATGTTCCCGATGCAGACAAATCCACATTCCCACGTGCTCTTTTTATTGGAAAATTTCAGAAAAAGCTGCACCCTCTTTGCTTACCATAGTGTTCAAAGAGTTTCCACGGCATGATATTACATTTGCCATGGGGAAATAAAATTATAAAGAAAATCAATACAAAGTTTGTTCTCCCTTCCCTGCTAACTGAGGCTCTACCTGCATCACAAGAAGTGCCTTGAAGACTGTGACAACACTAAGCAGTTACATTCTTCTTCCTACACAAGAATAAAGACCACATGTTAACTGTATAAGGACACTATGCTGGGATAACATTCCCCCAAAATCGCTTACTTGTACTGTATAACTTGAACTAACGTACTCTTAGCCTCTTTCACCCCCCTGACATTTCAACAGAAAATAACGCAGTTGGTAAGTTGAGTATGGAAAAAGAGAATCCCCAATGAAGTTTTTGACATTTCAGATTATATTTGATCTGAGAACAACTCAATTTGTGCTACATAATCTGTATGCTTGTCTACCACAAGTAACAACCACCCAACTTTTAGCACTAAGGCTATCCCTAAAATGTGGCTCAGGAAGGGCTGCTTCACTTTCCTCATAAAATCAGAGTTTACCTTTACTCAAGCAAGACAGATGTTTTTCCAGTTCATGTCTAAATTACCATTTAGACAAGTGAAGAACTTTTGCTTCTTTTTTTTTTTCCATCATGGAGAACTGATTTGTTGTGATAAAAAAAAATAAAATTGCTGTAACACTAACTTTTTTTGGTTGTTTTTAAATCAGTGCTACCAGTGTTAGGAGACGGGAATAACAAGTGTGTGTTTTGGAAAGTGAACAATGACAAAATTTGAATGTGAAGGTAACATCACGCTCCAGTCTGGCTCTGTATTCCTCCTATCTGTTCTAGGACTACAAAATCTTTTTCATACACACACAGACAAGTATAAAACTTGCACACTATGGGTTTTTTTTTTCCCACCCCATTTTAGAACAGAGAAGATGAGTTGGCACTCCTGCTGTTGAGCCTTCTGATTACTAGCACTGAATTTCTTGGACCATAAAATGGGTCTGAAATAGCCAGTCAACCAAAGATACTTTATATTGGGGTTTTTCAGATAACTATCCTGTAAGCCTGCTTCATTACAGTCCAGATTTATAAATGGAAATGGGGGTTTATGCTACTCTGACTTACAGACTTCTCTCTGAACCTGAAAACCTTAATAACAGTCTGCAAGAGTTTAAGTTAGATCAAGGAAGAGAAATGTAAGCAGCTTTCTTGTATTATCAACGAAAAACCTCAGTCCTAGTCCTTTACTAATACAGAATTTGCCCCACCTTACTCAATTAATGCTGTCAAGAGACAATATCATCATACAAGTTTGCTTCTTCCACATCTAATTTAATGTAATGCTACAGTTTGACAAGTCTTTTCAGTTCCAATGGGCTTAAAAGTCAGTCACATTTGCAACACAGATTTATCTTTTACTGTAACTGAAGAAATTTTAAATCAGTATTCAATTTAGATTTAAACACTTAAAGACAAGGCTTCTTTGATTATATAAATTTTCTCTGTTCCTTCTCCCTCCCTAAATGAGCCATTCTATCAGCGGAGAGAGTGCATGAGAGACTGAAAACATGTCAGAATACCCCAGATACATCTCAGTACATCGCAAACTGTATGACTAAATGGAATGATTTTCCACAATTCAATGCATGGATAAGGCTTGACAATCGTTAACTTTTGTAAATTGTTATTAGGATACAGTCAACTCACAAAACCCTACAAAGATTTGACAATCAAAATGGCTACACCAGGAAAAAAAAAAAGTGTAAAGCACAAGTCTTTGGCTCTCCTTTAAAGAAAAACAGCAGTTTGCCATGTTTATACAGATTCCCCCGTTTGCCTACCAGTAGGGGCAATATCACATTTGTGCATCACTGAGTAATAACACCATTAGAAAAGGCAACTTCACAGAAGTTATTGGCTACGCGAATTCATTTGAATGCTCTGTTTTGAGGCAGCAAGCTGTCACTGTTACACAATCAGGGAGGGTGAATGGGCAAGCCACAGAAGGAAAGCAAGGTATGGACAAAAGGGAGAGAATAAGGCTCAGAAGAAACTAGACAGAGAAGAACTCGAGAAGAAAGGGGATAACAGTGCTGCAAGTTTGAGAGGTGTTCTGATCTAAATAAAAAAGTCCTACTCTGAAATGGGACAGGATACGATAGTATACAAGAGGGGCAGAAGAAAAAGCGTACATTTCTCCTATTAAGAAGAGAACTAGGTCATAGGAAAGGAAGAAGAGATGTTGACAGAAGAAGGAGGAAACTAACACTACAGAATAAACAAACAAACATAATTTCTATGCCAAGTGAATCACTAACATACTAAAGCTTAATCTAACACTTGAAGCTTCCTATTCTGGGTAGTTTGTCCATGCTGGGGCTGAAACCCAGGTATCAATGAGTGTTCAAAGTTGTCTACTGCAGCAGAAAATCTAGCCTATCTATCAATAGATGCAGTAGTGCCCTAACACCATTGTAATACTGGGGTTTTTTTGCCCAAGCAGAAGGAACTAAACCACTTTCTAGCCCAGACCAATTTCACTGAGGTGGACAGCATTCCTGTACAACTGGAACAATGATGGGCTACAGAAATGAATGTAACAGGATACAGTTACTCCAACAGTTTTAATTCCCTGCTTACTTGCTGTAGCCACTAATGCTTCCATTATATGTAGAGCTATTTGTCCTCCCAGTTCTACTACCATGCTTTTCCACAAAAGGGGAAAATTTTAGGTGCAGCTTCCAGAAAACTTAAAAGCATGTACTGCATTTTGCTGTTTGACTTGTTTAATTAACTAAACTTCTGCAAAAAAGCAGACAAAGGATAAGAGGAGGAGGGGAAAAAACCAAAGCCAAAAATCAATACTGTTAGTAGATATTAAGCAAACTATTTAACAAGCCAAACTATAATACTGGGCAAACAGGGCATTCACCTGGACACATTGATCACAACAAGGACACTATGCACAAAGTACAGCACGGAGAGCTGGATAAAGGAGAAAAAACAACAGTAAGGTCTCCCTTCTAACCCACAGGTTTTGGAAGCATTCACCATACGTAGGCCAGATATCTGAAGAGTTCTTACTACAGAATTCCTCCTGGGAGCAAAAGTGGAGGAAAAAATTAATGCCTAACGTGGCACGGAAACTAGCTGGCACGAGTAATTAAAGGTAAAAAGTATTTTGCCCCATAGATTTTCTTCCTAGTGCAGATTCAAACATATCATAACCGTCTTTGAAAATTCCTTTTATATCAAGAATTATACACAGTCAAAAAAGGTACATTCCGGGCTTGTCCTCCTAGATTAGAATATCGCACTACTTATCTCAACTAAAATGAGCTCCCTGTGTTAATAAAGACACAGCAGGAAGAAGTAAACTAATTAAAAATAGCGACGAGAAGGCTGACCTGAGGGTGGTGCTCTGCAGTTAAGGATGGGAGAACAGGGCTCTGGTGCCTGTGTCAGTTGACTTGTGAGCAGGCTGCCAGGGGAACACGTTAATCGTTAATCGTCATCATGCCCAGAGCAGAGAAGGGAGGAACAGACCTGACAGGCTCAAAACTGCATCAGCCTACCTCTGCCCATCTTGAAGGGGAGTGGCTGTAATGCTAGGCCTCAAGTAGGAGATACGGAGAGATGGATGGGGGTAAGATGTAGATGAAGCTATTCTAGCGCAAAGATGATTCTTTGCCAAAAGTTCAGAGGGGTTAGGAAAAAAGCAAGCTTCAGAACTACTCTTTGCAATTAAGAGGCCAAAGTTCAACTAAGAGCAAAATAAACCCGTGTGAAGACACATGGAAAGTGTGGGCGTGTGTGCTGAAAAATGCCTTTATTTTCATTCAGTGCTTCTACCTCCCAGACATTTGATCACAACAGCTGCGCTCATGCGAAAAAATTCTTAAAACATACCCAATATATATACAGATATAACTATGTATATATGTATATATATATTTATATATAAATTTTTATTTAAATAAAAAAGAAAGCTCGAATCCCAAGCCAATATGTGTATCAAATCCTTGACCAGCCAGGTCTGTAGGGCATAATCAAATTCAATGTGAAATAGTATATAAACGCGGTGCCTTGACTGGGCAAATTAAATAATTGCTACTCAAAAGAGTCTTCTGTTTGGACTCTCCTACTGGTAGGCAATAGTGGGACTGTATCCCCTCCCACCCCCCATTTTGTTTTATTTAACAGTATGATGAATGCAAAGCTTAGCCCAAGGTTTTGCTATGACCTCAGCAGGAGTTAAGGTTAAGGAAAAAACTAAAAACCAAGAAAATTTATTAACTCTTGCTTTACCCAACCAAAGCAATGCAGTAATTTATTACATAACCAGTGCTTTCTGATTTAGTAGTCTAACTCAGAAAGAAAAAATGAGAACAGGCCAAGAAGGTGCAGAGGGAGCAGCACTTCAAAAATCATTCTCCACAGAGTTCTTCATGTACAGGGTCTCACCCCAGTGCATGTCAAGAGTCAAAAAATGTGCAGCAAGAACAAAATCTCTTTCATTTCTTTAACTTTTAAAGAAAGTATCTAGAAAGGCTGACTGTTGTCTCCAACTTATGCTTACAAAGCATCTACTTGGACAAGCTGCACACCAGATCTATCAAACAAAATTTGCTTTTCAACACTTCTGACAGAATCTGTGCTGTACCTTTGAGGCAACTCTTCCCCTATGAAAGGGGAATCTAGGAAGGATTCACTGCAGCAGTGGCAGACAAGCTGCAGATTGATTCTCAGGTGTCAAATTCTAATACACACAGGTCTTAAACAGTGCCAACTTTAAAAAAGAAATAAAAATTTCCTTCTATTTTTTAAAGACTGCCATCATCGATGTGCACAAATCAAAGATGTTGGTCTCCTTCAGCTAAAGGACCTCATAACAGCATTACAATTAAATAACTAATGTATCACTGAACAAAAGCAAAAAAATCAAGTTAGAGAGGAAATTATTATGTTTTTAATAATAGTAATAAAAAAGTAGTAATGAAGAAAAATCAAAAGCAAGAGTTGCTGAGAAGGAGGCATATGTGAAAGCCTTGTTTCTAAAGGCAGAGAGGTCAGTAAGTCCCTCTGCATCAACCCAATTGTATGGACTTTGGGCGAGCTTGTTTTAAAAGCATAGTGAGAAGGGGAGGGGAGGAACCCCCAGCAAACACTGGATGAACTAGCATGGTTCACCAGCTCATCAGCAGTTAACAGCCTTCCAGCAACTGCATACCTTACGTTCCCTCTGCTTTGTATTTCTAGAGATTCTGCCTTGGTTACGGCTGCACAACCTTCACTGGTTAATTAAGCCTCTCTAGCACGAGCCCCAGATAACCATCTTCAGAAATACCCCATACTGTAGTAGATTGGTCTGCATTCTGCTGACCTCTTTAGTGACAACAGAAAATAAAAGGCCAGCAACTTTCAAGCAAAACAATGTATGCTGGACACTTACTTTTGTTATCCTCTGAAATTACCAAACCTGTTGCATTGCAAAGATTCTGTCACTTGTAGCTTAAACTTAAATAATTTAAGCAAGCAGTCGCGCACAAAGCTAGAGTTCAGTTCCTAGCCACAATGGGAGAAATTGTTTTAAGAATGAAGTTTGCTGCACATCTTTTGACGCTGCAATTCACAGCTACTCTCCAACCTTCATTCCTTGTTTACCCTTAAACTATACAAGGAAGCGGCCAGCTTGTTTCAGTCATTGAGAAATTAAGGTGAAAAGGAAATACGCACTGGGTATGTAATAATACCAAAATAAAAGAAAAAACCTACTTCATTAAGATCATACAATTAATCAAACAGAGTATATATATAATATCTTTTTTTTTAAGCCCTGGGATCCAAGGCGTCCAAAGTTATTAAAATAAAGTTCATTCACAGAACAAAAACAAATTTAATTTGAATCGCTTGCAGATACTGCTAATTTTCATTTTTTTAATTAAAAAATGCGTTAATGTGAACTATGTGCAGGATTTGTTTCTAGTAGTTGTGTTTGTGCACATTGCCTCTGGACCTGCTGCTCTTGCTACTGCTGTTGCTCCTGGGTTTCTCCAATCACCCCTGGAAAAAAAATGTGATGGAAGCTACCAACACCCCAGCAAAAGAAACTCTGGGGTACGCTGGCCTCACTTCATGGAGCAGACGTGGGCGTAACTCCTGCTCTCTGGGAGTCGTGGTTGTCTCCTCCTCCCTCAGGGTCCTCTGACAAGCTGAGAGAAGCTGTCTTGTTTGACAGGAGGCCAATGTTCTCTTGTGTCAAGGCTGATCCATTCGGAACATCACTGCTGAAAGAAAGTTTAGAAGAAAGAGGGTAAAGAGAAGTAACGACCGAGATTTTTCATTTATTTTAAGTAGAAGGACGTAAATATTTGTTGCCACAGCATCTCAATGAACAGTTGTGAACACATATAAACATGCAAAGACCTGCCGTGTACAATGAATAGGTTGTCTGGTATGCTGTACGTACTTACCAGAAAAAGAAGAACTAATAAAAGGGTAATTGAAAACCAACAAGACTATGAATTTTTATGGTTCTAGATTAGTTATATTTTGCAAAGTATTTCAGCATGTGCCATAACATGTACAGGATGAATCTGTACAATGCACACCTTCCAGAAGATGTAACTTATATGGATCATTTATCCTAATTCTAACGGTGCAGCACAGAACTCAAGGACAGGACTTCATCAGCAATTGAGAGTGACACATTTTTTGAATAAATACCCAGATTCCAAACTCCTCACGTGAAGTTATGTAAACTTGACTTAGTGAAACATATGCAGCATTTGAGCTTTTCTGCTCCAAGTATTAGTCTTAATACACACAGATGCTCGCAGCCATCTGAAAATGACTGCTGCGTAGATTTCCAGCATTCACAGCCAACATCTTATTTCAATCAACTATCAAATGTGAATTTAAATCAATCCCAGCATCTACACAGATAAAAATTGCTGCCTACATATAAAACTGAACTTAGTTGCAAAGTTACATACCTTCCTAGACAACATCCACATCACAAACCTTAGCAGGATGGAATAACTTTCCTCTCACATTTGGAACATTTCTTTTCTTTGAAACTAAAACGGTAGATAAAGATTTCTTTTATGGTTGTTGTTTATCTCCTGCTCCTTTCTACTAATCATCCAATATTGACTAGAGGGACTCTTCTGGTCTTACAAGCATTGCAATTCTTCTGTTGCATTAATCGACATACAATCTCATTCCACTCACTCATCATCTGAAATGGCCCTTAATTCATGCTTGCACTATAAAAACTTGGGTTTTATAATCTTTTTCTAGTAGATGCTTCCACATCAGAGACAAGGAGAAGCAAGGGGTATTATTCATACACCAGAAAGTGACCTTGACTAAGTCATTCTCCTGTTATACAAAGAAAGGTTGAAGACCCATGTTACCTGAATGTCAATGTGAGGTCCTCAGCCGGAACCTTGCTTTGTGGTTCTAATTGTCCATTTTCTGTCTGTTTAGTGGTGCCCAGTTTGTTTTTTATATCCAGTGATGACTGGCTCTCCTTTAAAAAAAAGGACAGAAGAAAAATTCTTTAACATTGTGTTAAAAGAATTTGAGACTTCATCCTTTGGGACCGATGATGAAGGCCTGTAAATTGGAGCCATACAGTGTAACCCACAAAAGCCATGAGACAAGAAAACAGACTCAGTAAGATATGCTCATCCTCTCAGGACACACTATTTCCCAAAAGGAAAGGATGATTCTTGTAACAACAAGCAAAGACCATAGACTGTAA
Organism: Charadrius vociferus; assembly: GCF_000708025.1. Lineage (NCBI taxonomy): Eukaryota > Metazoa > Chordata > Aves > Charadriiformes > Charadriidae > Charadrius > Charadrius vociferus. The sequence goes on along the minus strand of NW_009650188.1, from coordinate 6,479,291 downwards.
CAGCACACAGACTTCTGAACGCTAGCCTGTGCTTGCAGATGATGTTTTCTATGTCGAAGCAGTTTATAGAACTCATGGCACAGTGACCTTGGGTACTATCCATAGCTTTCAGCAGCGCCACACTTATTTTCAAATGGCGACAAAAAAACAGCAGAGTATTTTAAAGTGGCTAGAATTCAAATTCTTCATGAAGGAGAATCAAGAAACTTCTCAGGAGGTTTCGAAGAATAAAGAGGTGAAGAGGGAGATGGATGACTCCAGCTGTGGTCATCCAGCAGAGAGCATTTTTGCCAGGGTGAAAGGGCTGCAGCCAGCTACACAGCTCTCCACTCCACCTCTCTGCCTCCCACCCCCACAGCACTCACCATGCTCAGCTCACGGGTTCTCTTCCCAATTTCCCTTTCCACCTGGTGTAGCTCCAAGCTCAGCTGTTCACTTGAGATCATCCCAGACCACTTGGGAGGTGGGGGTGGGGGCTGTGGTTGGCCTGCCAGGGTAGTCGCCTCCCTCTGCAACAGCAGCCTGTTACTAACAGCCTAAATGCATAAAGCCAAGCACATACACAACTGAGCACACAACACACCAAGCACAGAAAGAGCTCTAGGCCATAATTCTAGAGTATTGCTTACTTGCAAAACCAAGGCCACCTCTCTCCTTGTTTAACAAGGTCCCAGTCGCAATCACTTCCAATGCAAGCTTAAACATTTTTTTACATGCAGGCAAGTCTCTTAACTTTTAAGCAAGCAGTGTTAAATACCTTTGACTGTAATAAGTTTGCATGGGTTTTCCCCACATAGCTCTGGTTCTCAAAACTAAGATTAAGCACCTGAATAAAACCACCACTCTTTTGTGAGCTATTTGTTGAACAAAAGAGAATAGCAGATAAGCAACTCTGCCGCTTTGTTTTACAGTGGCATAATTTATCAAATTCTACAGTACAGCCAGTATTATTACTAAACCATGTAAAGTGGACGTCAGTGTGTAGCTCCCTACTAGCCCAGATTAGGAAGCACAGGAACAGAGAGGGGCAAGTGACTACAGTCAGTCACAAGTTGCAAATTACTAGCAGCCAAGTAAAAGCAGTAACTATGTCAGCCACTCCAAAAATCTGCTAATACTTGGGAAAGTTCCACAAATGTGCGCTCTGCATTTAAACATGCTATCTACTACTCCACACAACCAAACATCTGGCTGGTCTACAAGTAGAAATGCTTATTCATTTGAGAAGAAAGCAAAATAATCCAGTTCTTCATGCTCAGGCTGAATTAAGTGATTGCTACCATCTTGCAACGAGTAAATCTGGAGTACCAGGTACCTCCTGGATTTCAAATATCTACTTGCAGCTTTGAACACAAGCGATAGGTTATTTTGAGTAATAACAGCTTTCAACTTATTAGTTCTGACAAATTCAAATTATGCCAAAAATCAAACCTCAAAACTCAACTACGCAGGATTTAACACTGACACAATCACAATAATAATGAGCAGGAGTGGCAGGCCACTTACGGTTTTGCAACTTTCCAATACTCTTCTATTATGGCAAAGGCAAACATGCAAGATTTAAAACATTTTCTCCTCTTGTTCCCAAACAAGAGCACAAGAACACAAGTTATGCTTCAAGTAACTAAGAAATGCATACTACTTGTAACTGCTGTGACTTAAAAACTGTGAGCTCTGACAATTAATCTGCAATAACCCTCCTCTATAACATACATTCTTAGGTAACGGTAGTTTCAGCAGAAGCCACTATCTACTACTTATAGCAATTCCTTCTGGGAAAAAATTAATACAAATAGTTGCTGAGGTACCTAGAAGAGTTTTCTGGTAAATATTTACTGATTTTCCCTAGGAGTGAAAAAAGAGTAACTAAAGCTTTGCTAAAACAAATCTTTCATTATGCCTTGACATTTCTCCTTATGTGTCTCACAAAATATAAACAAAGGTTACAGCTCATTAATTCTTTTACAAATGCAGACTCCCATCTTTCCTCATGTTGCAAGTAACTACATTTCTTTTAGGCAAGGAGACATAAAATATTAAATTTAATTCTTCAAACTAAATCTCTTCTATCTTTATCTTCTTGACTCTTGTGGCTTGCGTTATTTAGGAAGAAACAGGTAAAACACAAAGCCAAACATGAAACAGATGAAGATCATCACTTTCTGTACATAAAACCAGACATTTTCAATGGCAGTAAAGCCGAGAGGAATAGGTAACTAACACCACAAGTTTGCCTCTGAGTTAACAGATGAACAGAGAGGGGGAGTAAGTGAGAGAGAGAATGAAAGCAAACATGAATGAGCAGAGTGTAGGTTCAAGTACGGCGTTGATTTGCACGTGGTGTTTCTGCTGCTAAGCAGAGCGCTTTACACTTGTACCATAGCCCTGATGCCTAGCATCACAGAATTAAGTACTGTTATTGAATATCATTACAGTCAGAGAAAGATCATCAACATATGAAAAGCAGCTTTGCTAACTTCATCTCTCTCCATACCACCCCTCACCACTCTTCCAAATGTTGGTACCAACCTCTAGTCCTCGCATTTGTGTCTGCTGGCTAATCTGATGGTCTACTTGCTGCAGCTCCATGCGCAGCTGCTGCTCTCGTTCAGCTGAGGGCAACTGTTTCCCATGACCAGCCACATCTGACATGGACAGTCTCTCCCTTTGGGATCAGAAAAGCAAAAATAAGGGGATTTCCAAAAAGAGCTTTACTCAGCTGGCACAGAAAGAAATAGATAAAGAAAATTTAGAAAAAGGCAAAGGAAAAATAAAGCAATCCTACCTGTCATTGAAACGTCCCTGAGAAGGTATATTTTGATGAGGAGAATATGGAGAGCCTCCCCAGCCACCGTGAGTTCCGTAAGGACTGTAGTCTGCCAGTGAACAGAAAGAAAACCATGTTGCATTACTACAAAACAATCCTTTAAGTAGTTCAGCCAACACACAGAACTGGACAGAAATTAGAGCATAACCATGAAGGTCAGCCCTCTAAGAGTGAGGGAGTCTAATGTTGCTTCTGCTGAAATAAACACAAAAATACGCGTGACCAGCCTCATGTGCATAATGCACGACTCTTCCTGCACATCCAAGAAGATTTGCTACAGCCTTCCAGAGTCTGAGTTTGTGAAGGACTTCAGACACTTGGGGAAATGGGGATTCAAAAAAATTTAAAAAATTAGAGCCATTATTTTAATTACTGAAGTTCCTAAAAGACTCGAGAATCGATTGACAATTCTGAGATACCTAGTTAACACCAGTTTGCAGATTAAGCTTTCAGGGAAGCCACAGTTCTACCTGTGATAAAAACTAGAAAGTTATTGCCGGAATTAAGCAAATGAGGGGTTTTTTTGTTTCCAGCAGTTAACTCCTGAAAAAAAATCTACAGGGAAGTTTGGGGGAATATAATTAAGTCTTTTCTTAAGATTACTCAGTGCACTTCAAGGAGGAGACCATCTTTTGGAGTAAGATATACAGCCACACTATACATGTGATTAGAAAATAGATGTGTAGAAAATAAACCATTCCTACTTTATTTGCTTTGGCAAACAGTACACAACACAATGGTTGCATTAAGCTTGCAGCAGCAACTGCCCATAAAGTAGGAGTGCAGTACAGTACTTCGTTATGATGGTTTTGCATTATGTATTTGAGAAAGCAGTAACTTTCTGTATTCTACTACAATAGATTTAAAAGAAGCCTCACCTTAGAGGGACCAGCAGAACAAAGTAACTTTTTCCATACAGCAACAACAAATCACCAACAGATATACTACGTGTGCACAAACCTGTCCATGGAACAGGAAGCAGTGGCAGCCTTTTTCCTCAGGCTTTGCCATGTAACCCTAGAGTTATTTTTTGTGGCATAACATACGTCTTGTCTATATTTCTGAGACAAGAAACAAGTTTACAGGGGCTGTCTTCAACTCACACTACAATGTGGCACTAAGGAAAACAGCAACATCCAGCAAAATCCAAGAGCACACATCATACCTGAAATGATTGATTTGGTGGTAGCTCCCTGAACCGCCATGGCCTGCATGGGACCAGAATTCTGGTACATCGCTTTGGAAGTACGAGAAATAGCCCCAAATCTTGACACAGTTGGTCGGTCTCCAAATGGAATGAGGTCATCATCACCAGTCTCTGCTGCTCTTCGTTGCATATCTAATCGCTGGTCACGCATGGCTTTGCTATCTACATTCTAGACAACATAAGGAAAAGACACTCAAAAACTTATTCAGAAACGAACAAAACCAGATTTCTTTTACAACAAGCTGGTCCCAGTATAGCAAGTCTCTCTTGTATTCTCTATTCCCTTCATCCTTCAACTAGTCTTCCTATTCTTCAGTTTATAATTCCACTGTTAGAAAGGTCTAACTTAAAATGACCATTACTACCACCACTGTGAAATAGTTGCATAATTAATTGCAAATAAATCCACGGGAAGGGAGCAGCAGCAAGAGGAAATTAAGACAGAGAAAGTCTAATGGGACAGAAGGGGAAAAACCCTCTACGATAAAGTCAAACAAGAGATCAGTGGGCACCTCTGAGGACTACATACTTCTTCTAAAGTGCAAATTAAATTTCTCTGAAGCCCAGTATTAAGAACCATATAATCTAACAGCCTGCAGATGACTCAAAATGGGAATTATTCAGTACAGCACTTACTTGGACACGTCTAGTACATCTTTTCAGGAACGTTTTTCATCAAGCAGTAGTACTGCTTTGAACATCCCGGTTTCTAACTGAGCTTCAGACTCAAACACCTTAACAGGTCAGCACATGAACAGATAAAATGTTCTTTCTCTACTCAAAGAACTTTGCCAATCAGTCACAAAGGAAAAGATGTGCACAGAAAACAAGCTCGATTTAGCAGAATAAGTCAATTTGATTTAACTTATTTAGAAAAAAGAAACAAGAGATTATAATAAAGATTTTTAACAAAGCTTTTCCTGAGATAAAGTTAGGCCAGTCATGGGAGAAGTCACCTGGAGCGACTAACTTAAAAACACAAGTCAATGGGCTGTTTCCATAAATAAAAATAAGTTTTAAAAAAGCTTCCTCAACATAAAAAAAACCCCCAAAACAAGAATAGCCCCCCCCAATAATCATCGCATCCAGATAAACACAAAACAATAACAGAATTAACAGACTCAATTTTTAAAAAATGGGAAAAGCGTTTAGTTAAATGTGAAAGCTATCTGTTGGCTGCCAGAAAATGTAACGCAGTAAGAATTGCCAAAAATCGAGTTAAGACTTTGCTAGAAGTAGTAAAACTGTTTTGTGTACAGCAAAAAATCCAAGGTAAGCGGCACTACTACAAAAAGAGGACTGGCTAAAGGCTAAAAACTTTGGTGTGGTCTAAAATTAAAATAAAACTCTGCAAGCTTTCAGTGAGGTTAAGGATTGCTAGAAACAGACAAGATAACATAGTTAAGGCAGCAATAAAGGGGTGAAAATAGCAGTCACAACTGAGTTGGAAGCTAAACTCAAGAAATGTAAGATACTGAAACTGGAAGAGACATTAGACAGCATCTACTTTGGTATTCTGAAAAAATGACATTTTAATCTCGAGTCCACAGGATGTTAATACCAATTTTAATTTATTTCCATTTACTGAGTGGAGGGAAAGAACACAGTAAAGTTGCAATGCCATCTGCATAAATCCAGCATTATGCACTCTCAGATGATACTATTATTATCCTTGAAAAAAGGAATCTCTTATGAACAATAAAAAAAGGAACAATTAATTCACTTGCCACCTGCAGTGAAGGTCTCCTGAGATTTTTTTCCTGTGAGGAGACAAAAACTGAAGAGCAGCAGAGATCCTATTGTCTTATCTGGAAACTAGCTCTGGGGCAGAACACTTTGTTTAGCAATGAATAAGGAAGCTGCTTCTCCAGAGCCCTATTACTTCTCTTAATTGAGTATCAGTTTGTTTGCACAGTTTTCTAGCAGCAGGGATGAAAGACATGAGCTATTTGCTGGTTCCTGAACGCTGCCACTTGGACAGCAATAAGCCATTTCTGAGTAATCTCAGTACTACCCCAGGTCAAACATGACAGCGCTATGACTCAAGGCAAACATACCGTGCAGGACAGAGAGCAAAAGGACATGTAAAAAACCCAAAGCTGCAGATGAAATGCCTTTTATTGCTCCGCTTTTTCTGGGAGAAAGCCTCCTTTTTGTTCCCACTTAACAGTGCCTTTGGTCTTACTGGAAAGCAATTCAGTAGGCAGGAACCAGACACATTTAATTCCAGTGAGGCAGAGAGGAAACAGGGAAGCATGCTTGTGTGTAAAGAGAAAAAACCGCACAGAAAAATGTTATGATTTAGGTAAGTGGTTGCAACAGGTGAGCACCTGTCCACAGAAGAATAAATTCTGGACAGAAATTTCTTCCCCCTCCCCTTATTGGCCAAAGAAAGGTGACAGTGACAATACATAAACAAAAGATAAAATACTTTTGCAAATGGGAGGTGAAGGAGAAAACCAGATGCATCTCTAAAATAGTCCCTCAGACTAAACAGTCCTTTCTCTTGAAGACTTGAATGTCTTCCTACTTGCACGGGCTACCAGCATACTTCTTGCTGTCAAGTGATGCTTAGAAGTTAGGAAGAAACAGTATAGTGGTGGTATTTCAGAATCCTGTCTCTTTTCTTCTACATACATAACTCCCAATAATGACACCCTAGCAGCCCCTTCTTTTTGCAAAACTGACCTAGCAAAAATGCAGCAGCACAAAATAAGATCAGTCAGACGCCCACAGCTTCAGTGAAGGATTGAATAAACACAGCATAGAGTTAGACGTTGCCCTCAAGAAGAATCAGCCTAGCATTATGTTATGACTATGCTTCTCTCAAAAAGCTTCATGCAAGTTTTGGGCATTCTTGTGGTCACAAATCACAGAATCCTTCAAGTAAAAACTTAAAACACTGTTAACAGCAGTCATGATCACCTCAAAAGGATTAATAGCACAAAGTTCAGTTACAGCATCTCCTTCTGACTGAAAGTAGTACAGGGAGCAACAGACAGACATGTTTAATGAACAAGCTGCCAGCAGAGTCATTCATTTTTGGATTTCAAGTAAGTGTAAAGAATCACAGCAAAAATATCTCTTGCTATCCACAGCTTTAGCACAAAGCTGTTAGCCTGCATCTACACCCAGAGTTTCAAACCAGCTACACAGACGTAGGACCGTTCAAAACTGAAAATAAAGCACTCTGCACACTTGCAAATGCATTCTTTGAATGCAACGCACTTTTGAGCTTAAATAGAAGCACTGCCATATTCCTGGAAAGCACATCAGAGTCCTTCCCAACCCACAGAAGCATCAACTTCTCTTCCGAGTTCCCCTAATCCCTACATACCGCCATCTCCACACTCCTTGCTGCCACAACATCTTTGGGTTTTGCATCTTTGGTTCCAATGTAGGAGCCGATGGTGTCACAGGACCAGGGAGAGTACTGGCTGTAGTCATTTCCTTTGTATTTCCCAGCTACCTTCAGGTCTTCATCCAAGTACTGTACAAAAACAAAAATCTGGTTCTGTAAGCGAAGGGAAGAAGCAGCTTCACAGCTACCACTACTTAGTTCAACAGCAGTGAACTTGAAGAAAAACACCACGAGGATTATTTTTTTATCGGATACATCACTTGGAATTGGGCCACGGCAAGCATGAAATGTGTAAAATTCTGATCCCCTGGCTACACTCCCAGTGCTGACTGTTCACTTGGCCAGTATGAAAGTGATATTTTGACCTTGGTTAAAAAAAATAAACCTCTATCAAGCTGTTACTTAACTCTAAACATGTCAGGAGCAAATGAAGCAAAGTCCAATGACCATGAAGACTGACTACTTCAATTAATAATGGCTCAAAACTATTTATCTTGGTTGCCCCAAAAGCAGATAGCTTAGGATCAGTGGTAGATCAGAGAATCAACAGCCAGTCAGGATACTGGAGGCTGCACCAAAAGGGCTTCCCACCTGGAGCACAAAATCAACCCCTGCAACACTTGCCAACACTGTACTGTTCTAATATTCTTGTTGTCTACACCTATCAGCACACACAAACTCCAAAATATTTTCTAAACATGACAGTAAGTCACATTTTTGTCAAAATATGCTTACCTCCTCTGAATGAAAAGGATGAGGCAGGGTTGGTGATGGTGCAAAAGGAGGTGGAGAAATCACCTTCCTCTCTTCTAGCTGGGCCATGATCTCTTTCCTTCGACGGTGAAGTTCATCCAGGCTAGGATGAGGCTGAAATGAAGACAGCAATGTTACGCATCTTCTGAAGCATTAATGGACAGAATTAGTAATTTCAAAAATGTTGTTTACTCAAACAAAATATAGCAATCATATACTGTGTGACAAGGAAAATGCAGTGAATACTCAGTATCATTACAACAATAAGTCATGATCAATTTCTTAAAGTGTACCTGTAAACTTTCATGTTTAATATAGGATATACATGTTCCCAGACTAGCCAGAGTGTTAGTTCAATGCACCCCAAAGGCAGGGAATGTTATTTGCCTAAAACTGATTAGATCCTCAACTAACACAGTGTTTCCAACTTTAAAACTACTAATCTTTTAACTCGCAGATAGCTTAACATGATTCTGTGTTCCAACTTGGCAAAGTTTCCACTGGAACGTTTATCAATGTGGCAAATCCCCATTTCAGTCATATGGGGTAAGTGGTAGAACTCTACATATCATGACCTAGTCACAGTTCTTTTGCATTTATTATTAATTTTGCAATAGAATTAAATATCCCACAAATGTGTCAAACACAAAACTGATAAATCTATACGCTATGCTAAAAATGCTTCCTGGACTCAGCAATACAATTCAGAACCTTTAATCTGAATGACAGCTACGTAAGTCCAACTACTCTATAGGACTCAATTCCAGCTGGTGATTTACCAAAACAACCTTGTATACTTCTCTTAGAAGACTCTCCAGTTAGCAATCTTAAAGTAGAGAAAATTTGGAAGAGCAGAATTTTTAGTTCCTTTATCAAGGGATGTATGTTTCCATATTTATTTACTTAGGCACAGAGATGGTCAGTCACAGATGGGCAGTACAAGAACACACACATAACCATTTGCACACACTGTTATTTAATCTGTGCTAGACAGACAGTGGTCCTCTCCGGCCTAATCTTTACTGGAGAAGTTGGGGCCATATGAGACTTCCAAAATTAATTACAATGCTTTTCTACTTTGAGCACTAAGTATCAGTCTGCTCTTTTACATATTAACATCATTACAATTGCAGAGCTGACCAGTAACTAAACTGCCTTCCAGTTTTTGAACAGCTTCGTCAAATGTATCTCTTCTTAAAGTTCAAACTTCTAATTCCTCACAAAAAACGTCACCTTACTGCAAAAAAAAGTCAACTTCTCAAGTAGTTTATATTTTCTCTCTCAAACAACTACGAAAATGCATATAAAAACCATACCCTGTGGCATGAAGGTCTAATCTGACTGAGATGTGGAGCCACTGGGCAATAACCCTCTGTTTGCTGGTATCTGTCTCTGGATTCAGGTACGTAGGAAGGTACAGCTGCTTGTGGAATTTCAATGGGTACTGGGCTTCCTCGGACAATCTCCTCTCGCTGATACGGCTGGACAGGGGGATATACGCGACGGCTGTCGTAGTGTGGTGGGTATATGGGTTGTCCCATGGGAGGATACTGCTGGGGTTGCGTGTACTGTGGGCTCACCACACGATCCTGAAGGTAGGGTGGGTAATGGTCTAAATAAGGGGGACCAGGTTCAGGAGCTGATGGAGGAGGTCGGACAAAGCGAGACATGGACTGAGGAGGATAGTAAACTCCTGAAACAAGGAAAGAGGAAAAAAAAAACAAATAAAATACAGAAAGTGATTATCACAACTGTTCACAAAACCAAATTGTTTCAACTAGCCCAGTCTACAAGTATCGTGAAAAGAAAGGTATAAATTAACTCACGTTTGTTGTTTGCCCCCACTGTCTAACCAATATTTCTACTCAAAAATTAACCACAGGAAAGCTTGAAGAAGCAAAAGTTAATCCAAAGCTCAAGTGACACAGTTTAATTATCTAAATAAGATACCAGCAAGGTGTAAAGGTTACAGTAGCTGGAGAAGAGGTGGTGAGACTGAGCCCACCACCCTTACCCCAGAAGTCCTGCTAGCATACCAAATAGAAATAATTCACTAGAATGTCTCTGCAGATTAATATGAATGCTTTTAGCTAGTCAAGACCTAAAAAGTAAACTGAATTTTAGCTGTGTGGATAAAAGTGTACACGCTAATCTTCAATTTGTCCCAACATACCGGAGCCACTGCCTGCGTAAAGAAACTTGGATTAATTAGAATTTAAAGATATCTAAAGACGTGTTCTACCTCTTGGACAGCAGAAGGAAATTTCAGTACTGTGCATCACCAAAGACTATTAAGAACACACCTCTTAGTCACGTGAAGATTTTAGTAACCTATTTGGGATCTCTGGATAATTTAAAAATATGCATGAATATGTGCACATTAACAATGTGCGCATCAAATTTTGTAGACAACTCAGACCTTCATTTGCACACAATAATCAAATGTAAGCTTTTTTTCCCTCCCTTCAAAATGCTCTGCAACTTTTTCAAAACTGGTTCTCCCCCCCTTTCCTTTCTATGCCTTTTTCTTCTTCTTTCTACTTCTTTCAGTCTTTCATTCCTCATTTTACTTTCATATTCACATTATGTCATCTCTCTCTCCAAACTTATGTTGCATAAGAATCATTCCCTGTCTTTATATATAGCCATACCTTTTCTTTTCAATCCCCTTCAACATGGTCTTTCTCCACTTGGTCTCTTTATACTCAGAACTTTTCCTCCTATTTCCTTTTTTATGGTGTTTTCTTTTTTGTGCGCAGCCCTTCTCTAATTTCACTTGTCTCTACTTATCACACGCATGTGCAGACATTTCTGAAACACCCATACACTTTTCATTGAGGACGTAAGTGCTTTCACCCCTCAAACATAAACCCCTCTGCTGGTTAAACTTTATTTCCATTTTCCCTGCATCAAACTGAATTAAAGTTTACCATATTAGATCCCTTATCTAGTGGAGCTGGGAAGAACTGAAGAAATCTACTACACTGGATGGGTACAAACCTCTGTTTTCACTTGCATTAAAATCCTCAGTCAAGACATAAAAAGCCTGGCCACTTCCATTCTATTAATCCATCACTGCACTAGTGCCTGTAGTCCACATGATATGCAAGACAACTCCAATTTAAGAGCTTAAGTAAACACTAGAGTGAGAAGGAAGAACAAAATCAGTATGAAGATGAAAGATAGAGAGCTTGGTCTGAAACTTACCTTGTTGGTAGGGTGCTGGTTCAAATGGTGGGGCAGCTCCTCGAGGATCTTGATAAAACATATCTGCTTGCTGAGTATTATACAATTGAGACCCTCGTGGTACCATTTGCAACTGCTTGGTGACAGACACTGAAGGCAGATCTGTTGGTGCCCGAGCGGGCACAGGATGAGGGTTCACTGGTAAGGCAGAAATAGAGCTCTTGGGCACAGATTCCAATCTAAAAAGTAGAAAGATGGTACTGCTCATTAAGGCCTTGATATAGCACACTGTACTTTAAAACACTGCTCTTTGTCTATATTCCACCTTCTGAAGGCTTTTATCACCTTCTCCAATTAAAATATAAGAAAACAGGGAAGAAAAGCAGTTTGGAGTTTTAGCTTTAGTTTAATCTACTGTTTAATCACTTCAAAACAAAACAAAAAACCCCAAAACAACCTGTCCTGTTTCTTTTCTAGAGAATGGGTTTACTTTGTTTCTACTGCATATTTACACACATCACATTTTGAGCAACAGTTAGGAAGACCCGTACAAGTCAGGAGGGGATCCAGGGGCACTGCTGCTCAGATGGTCCATCTTCCCTGGCTTCAGAGCAGTTTCATAACCGGAGTCTGTCCCTCGAGAAATAAGTTGCGTCACCGTGCTGCCTGTTGACACAATTCCATTTGGCAGAGCGGAAGTTTTCCTATTGGGCAAGTCCACTCCCCCTTCCTCCGAGAGGATAGCTCCTGAAGGTAGGCCCACCTCATTCAGCTGGCCCAGGGAGGCACTCAGGGGTCTTCTGGGAACCAGACGCTTGTTCATTTTACGGAATCTTCAGAAAAAAGAAACCACACATCAAAAATTGAAAGAAAAAAAATAAATAAAAGAAGTTGCATTTTCAAGATTTTTCAAACACAGATGTTACCAAAAGCTTCAACTTTGAATTCAAGTTTCCAAAGGGGTTGTGAGAAATTTATTATGAATATCTGTTAAGACTACAGCTTCACTGCTATTTGAACTGTTACTAGCAGCTCAGAAGAACAAGGGTGGATTTTTAATGACAAGTACACCAAGAATTCATAGCTAAACTTCACACGGCAAGTTTAGAAGTCTTATATCCTGTACATATATGCATTTTTAACTGTACAGAAGAAAACCACAACCAAACATCACACAAAAACACTACCTATAGTAACAGCAGCTTGAGAATAAAAACCAGACTATTCAAGTCTATTTTATTCAGAGAAGAAACTAATAGCAGAAAATTAAAGTGATACAAGATGAACAGATTCCCTTTTCCATCATTTGTCCAACAATAAGCCAAGCCAATCCTTTACTGTCACGAGAATCATAGAATACTCTGGGTTGGAAGGGACCTTTAAAAGGCCATCTAGTCCAATCCCCCTGCAATAAGCAGGGACTTCAACTAGATCAGGTTGCTCAGAGCCCCATCCATAGCTGTGATAGCTTTAAAACGCAGTTAAGATTTATGTTACTATACCAATACGTAGCTTACGCTGTTTGCAATGTTTGATAAATCAAGTGACTGCAGAGATAAAAACTTCATGAACACACTGTAATTCCAAAAATGTAACCGCTTCTGGTAAGTCTGAACAAACATGAGCCTCGTAATGAACTGTTCCACAAAAATCAGGAGACTGATGGTACTGGAGTTGAAGGTCCTCCACTAAACATCCTGCCATAGGATGTTAGATACCAGAATGCAAGTAGAAGGGCGTATTTGTAGGCCTGAGTGTTCCTGCTGTTTATATTGCAGAACAAGAGGCCATTTGCTATGCAAGAAGGTTTCAACAGGGTTGAAGCCAACACTTTCATATCATATCAAACAAGCAAAGTCAGACGGTAACAGACTAGGAAGGTTCACACATTCTTGTAGAAAATAAAAAAGGGGGCAGTTATAACCTATTATTTAATCTTCAGATAATCTTTATGTTTGCCCACGTGCACAGCATTAACAGCAATGTAACAGGGGAAAAAAGATTTTTTGTTGCTGTGGGTTTTTGATGTTGTGGTCGTTTTGTTTTTCAGACGTGCAAAGTGTAATATTGCTACATACACTTGACCTGTTCATCGGTAAGAGTTCATTGATTATCTTCTAGCCATGTTCCTAACTCTTCATCATCACCCAGTGTCCTGGCTGGATTAATCTTTACCCACATAATCAAACTATAAATTCAAGCTACATATTATTGATGGTGGGCATCATTCAGAATGCATTAAAAGGGAATAAACAAACCAGGCTACCACCACAGTAGAAGCATCTCAGTAGGGACAGACTACAACTTTCTAAACCTATGCTGCTCAGAAGTCATTCTGGCATCTCATGTCAGCTATGCAAGTCAGCTATACACATGGAGGCAGGCTGAACTTACTGCTTTACTTTGGCGTCCTGTTCAATATCCAAAACAGCTTCTCCCTGCAAAGCACTAGCAGGACGTCGGGAAACCACTGCCATGATTTCCCTGCCAATTACTTCTAGACATCTGCCTGCCATCAGGTCTCTTAGAGATGCAGTGTCTGATGGCTCCTGACTCTCAAGGCTTGCACACAAACTGAAGATGAGGAGGGACTGGCCATCCCTGCCCATTCATTTAGAACACAACAGCACGCTCAAGACAGACAGGCACAGAAGTACAGACAACCATCCAACCAAAGGTGACAGGAAGAGTTTATATAGCACCCTCCACGATAAAACACTGGGAAAGAATAAAAGCTGCGCAGTGTTGTCCTCTGGATTTTTTCTGAACAGTTTTATGAATCTTTGTTGCAGTCTGCACACATGCAAGACAAAAATAATGCTTGCCTACGCACACTAGGTCTTTGTCCCTTGCCGAGAGGGGAATCATCTGTTGTTTAACCAAGTCTAGATTATGATTTGCTAAGGCATTACCACATACCTCCCCATAACCTTCCTGCAAACTTTAAGCTATACATAGAGATACAGGAACTACATAGCAACAGCAATGCATATTATTCATAGTAAACATTTTTAAAAGGAGGAACACAAATGGAATATCTACTCAAAGGAATGAAGCAAGGATAAAAGGTACAAGGAAGAATTAGAACTCAAAGTTCCTCAACTGCCTACAGAAACTGCTGCAACCTGAAATAGAACAAGCATTCACTTCACTTCACCCCACAATAACATTATTACTAAGGCATACAAACCAGTCTGGATAAAATACGCCTCTTCCACCTACAAAGCTGACAAATTGTCCTTGATACACACAACTAATTCAGAGAGTTGGCAGTTGCTAATACTGACTTACCACCTTCATTAACCACCCAAACCAGCACTACCAATCTCCATTTTCTTAACACTGTGACAAATGGGGGAAAACCCCAACTGTTTCTGCAGAACTTAACTATCAAAGTCCTATTCTCTGTTCATTTGAATAACTGCCTTTGTCATTCTAACGCCACATGCTTCACTCTTTTTTCTTCCTGTTTTGCCAATGCACTGCATGCTGGCTGGACAGCCAATGAAGCATATTAATGCTTCACGTTTCGGATTTTTAAGGAAAAAAAACACTGCATACCATTTCCAAATCTTTGGAGTTTTCTTCTGATTAAAAAAAAAAAAAGCCTTTTCTTTAAAGAAGTGAATGATTTTAGCCCAAAAGGTAAGTAAGAAGTTATATACGCTGCATAAAATACATTGTATTTATTTCTTTTAACTCTTAAATAATCCATTTTACTTCAAAAAACAGTAAACCAACCTTCAGAACAGCAGCAGTTTGCTCTAGGATAACTGGGTGCCCCCTCTACATCTATAATGAAGGTAACTTATTTGCAACAGACTTCATATGACCACCATTTTTTAACTCTTGAACAATAACTACTTTTACGTTTCTGTATCTGCAATTTGTCAAAGAATTTCAAAGAATAACCGTAGCAGAAAGAAAACTTGCAATGCTCATTTTTAGTTCTCTGGATAGCCCTAGCAGTGCAGAATAACTAGAGAACCCCTACATCTGGAAAACTTCCAGCAACCTACTTTTCATACCTGAATATAAAGGCAAGATGAGAAATACACGCAAATAAACCACCATAACGCATGCAGTCAATCAGCATGTTTAGTCACACTTAAGAAACAAGAAAATCGACCCACCTCAAAAATATCAAATAACAGTTGTGTAAACAAACTTTGAGCTGCATTACTGCTGAACAAAGCAAAACATCCTACATTTAAGAACAGTTCTAAAATCTAAGAGATGACTGTTACAAGGTTTTCAAAATGTTTCTTGCTAATGTAACAGACAAGTTATGCTGCCTCTCCCCATTCCTAGATATGATAAATAACTTAGGGGTAAGATGAAACAAAGATTGGACTGATTTCTACCGTAAGAGGTACACTTACTTTTCTAGCTCCTCCTGTGAATGTGCAAAGGTGCAGCTGGCCCCTCGGGGGCATCCTCCTCTCTGTTTCATGTCTCGGCACATGTATGTCTTGTACTTGCTGTGCTGAGGCGGCTGACAAGGTTAAAGAAAACAGGTGAGATACCCGAATATAAGTGCACCTAACAAAGAGTTGAACATATCCTCTTACTAAAGGCCTGATGTTTGACTGTTGAGAATTCCTTCAATTTAAGTGTTCCAGAAGTACCTAATGTGAAATAAATGACTAGAGAAGTATTCGTGGTTTGGTCGTTCAACAGAACTAATAGATTCAAGAGTAGGTATTTTGACAACTAAGTCGCTACTGGGTTTTTAAAACATTTATTCAAATTCCTTACTGAAGCTTGATTGGAACACAGCTGTCAGGAAACAGTTAAATGGACAAAGCTGACATAGGCTGAAAAAAACAACCATGCTTAATCAGAAATTGCCAAATATTCACCAAGCTTTGTGGCAGCTTGAAAATAAATACAACCTAGTCAGTACTTTTCCCTTGCTTTCTGTTAGCTCAAAATGGCACTTGAGTATCCCTTTGATCTCCGAGAGAGTTATTTTTCATCAAGTTCCCTTTTACTCCCCTTTGGACTAAAAATCTCTTTGCTATCTACGATAATTATTTCCATCAATGGTTGAGGATGCAATCTTACTCCTACACAGATCAGCGGGGTATGGGCTGTCTTCTGTATTTTTCTTACTTAAGTTTCCCAAGAAACAACTTACTGCAGTCTTGCTGTCTGCATGTACGCCCATTTGCCAGTCTCTGTAAATATACTGACAGAAGGCCAGAGGTGGTCTCAAAGACATTTAAGTTCCTACAGTTTTTACGGCAGAATTAAATCAGAGGCAGAAATATCCTATCAGAGTTCCCACTGAGGGAAAGATCTGTAAAAGTAAACCCTTGCTTTCTGAGAAACTCAGCCAAAAGATGTAAATCCATAAGAAGCCATCTGCAAACTGATTATTTTTTTTTTTTTTCTGGCCATCTACTGTAGTGAAAACAGGATTTAGGCAGGGTGTACATAAGCTGCACAGCCCTCTACTGGTCACTGCTGCCAGCCAGCAAAACTCTGCCCAATACTCAGCAGTTGTTCCCTTTCCCACTTGGGAGGCTTTAGGTTCCCTTCCAAGCAGCAGAGCATATACCAGGTCCAGGCAATGTTCTTGCCAGAACAAACCCTCTCACTGTTTTTCCTACCCCAATTTCCACTTGTGTATTCCTACTGCTTTTCCTTTTGCTGGTAACACTGCTCATTAGGCACCCCAGTGAATGCAAAAATGTAAAACAACAGAAATAATTCACTCTAATTTTGCCTTTTTTTTTTTCTTTTTTTTTTTTTGGCAGAGAGAATCTTTCTACTAGTTCAGCTCCCTGAACCAGCTCTCCAAGAGAATGAGTGCCAAAGCGAGGGAGGGAGTGGGAATGCATGACAGGCAGTTCTGTCTTTCAGCACCAGCAAGCATTTATATCAACTTAACTATACAATGAAATGAGATCAAAGGAACATGTGATAAGATAACTATGAGATAAGTTAGTATATATATTTAGCAACACCATTTCATTCCTGAAACAAAAAGTTTTGTTTCAGGACCTTGGATGATACCTTTATATGAAGTCTTCCCAAGCTTTAAACTTCACAGACCATTAAACACAGCTATAAGAATAATTTCATCAACACAGAGATATCTGACTGAAATGTGTCAAATATTTCCCAGGAAAATTCCCACAGATAATATTGCTAGGCACTCCGGCTTCTCTTCCCCACCCTCTAGTCATGAGGGATGTTTATTCATTTCCCTAAGCTTGCAGCTGGATCAAACTGTTTTCTTTTCATCCTAGTGAGCTGTGCGACAGATACTGGGTGGGTCTGTGTGTGTGTTATGTTTTTTCCTTTCTTCTTTTTTGATAAGTATGACACAGCAGTGATATTTTAAATCAACTCCTCAAACCAAACCTCTACAGATGGCATTAGTAAACTTCTACTATTGGATATAGCCAGTAAAATTTAGGGATAAGCATTTCCTAAATAATTTAGCTTTTACCTGTTGCTGATCTGTTCCTTTCTTGCTGTGATTCTGGATATAGTCAACTAAGCCATGCACCACAGTCCTCACAGCAACTAGTCCATTTTCCAGTTGTTCCCATGTCGGAGGTGGAGCATCTATTGCATTGACAGCAAATAGAGAAAGTAAAAACAAAAAGAAAAGTCAAAAGGGTTTTCCAAAACCAGGTACAAAGACACCATCAGTATCACAAAAATTCACTAGACAACCAAAAAGATTTTACCGGGAATGTGTGTCATTAGACAACAAGCATTCAGCACCTTAATTCAGGGATATGTACCACTTAAAGAATAAAGCTACCTAAAGACTCAAGATTGGGCCACATACAAGATATCGAATGAGCCAGCAAGACTATTATTAGCATGTCAAATTATTTCCTTTGGGCTGAAAATCCCTCTTCGCACTCAGACTCCTGTAGGTAATACCATTCTGAACAAATACCACCCTTGCTGGCCTAGATCACGCTGGCACAGTCACTGAATAGCACCAGAAATTGATGCCTCACATGGAAAAACATCACAAGGCAAATCTATGCATCAAACCACCATCTAAGATACAGCAATGTGAATAACCTGTGAAGTCTTAATTCTATAGGGGCACTTGCTCTTTCTAGCCAATTTCCTTTTCGAATCATTTAATCTGTTCCAGCAGATAACACTCCCATCACGTGGCTACACACTCTGCTGCAAAACGCAGGACTTCAAAGTGCTTCACTAAGCGTCTTTCAAGATCTTTAGCATAATTACATTCTATTCCACTCAAGGATTAAATTCTTCCAGATGCATTTCAACATACCTATAGAACACTAGGGAAGCAACTCAACAGTGCAGTAGAGAAATATCAAGATCAGACTCATCTACTGAAACGGAGTGATTCCCCCTTCTGTATCAGTCTTTGACTAACAAATTTGCAGTACACACACAGTTTTGTCCCTGACTTATTACAGTATGAAAGATTTGGGAAGAAAGCACTGCGTCTCCTTTAACTGTAAAGTACAACTGGCCCTCATTTGAAAGGTAACTTAGTTTCTGTTTGTTTAAACAAAGTAAGAACTACAACTTTTCATCTCCTGAAGTCCTAGTTTAGGCCTCCACACTATTTTGATATTAATACTGATTTTACAAATATTAACAGGTATAAAATAAAACTTCAGCCACAGCACTCTCTCAGGGTGGTCCATCCTCACAGTGATGTTGACTTTTTCAATAATTTCCATCTTTTTCTTCTCTGTCAACAGCTTAGATTTTCTTTCCCAGTTATACTCTTTCCAACTAACTCCTCCTTCCCAGACTGTCTTTCACACCTTTGCAGAATTACACAGGACCAAGAAAAACACTGAATTCCCTAGAATAACAAATTTTTCTTGTCTAGACTTATTTTTGCCCAGCTTCTGTCTATTCAATCTATCAAAATTCTGTGTTTTGGATTCCAAAGTAGAAGATGCCTTATGATTTTAAGATGCCTCTAAGACAGTCTTCTGAGTGCAATGTCTGCAGGCTAGGGACCTCAGATCAAAAACTAATACACAGAATTTCTAGAACAAAGAAAAAGACATAAAATTGTTAGATTAGTTAGTGGAAGTCCTCAATCTGATAAGTGTTTTCCTGAACAATTCCCCTCGTTTGTAAACAAATTTGCTCTGGTAAAGAACTGGAGAGAAAATATATCTCAGAGTGACAGCTAAGGCTCTGCATTAAGCACAGTGGTTCTATCAATCTTCCTGTTGCTTTGCAAATCTGTTTTTAAATAGCAGCATGTGTACTAAAAAAAAGGAAAAGGAGGAAGCTAAGACTGCTGCCACTCCCCCCAGTTAACATTGCCCAATATCAAGTACATAGCATATAACCTCACAGTATTATATGTACTCAACATCCACATCCATTCACCTAGTGCTGTCAAACAAGGAAGCTCTCTCCGGAGAAGTGGTGAAATTATTCCTACCGTACTTTTGAATCTATTTTAGCTTCAGAATATTTCAGTTCCTCACACAGATACTGCTGTTCCCAGGCTGGTTATGAATAACACTCAAGAATCTTAAGTTTATGAGTTGGGGGATGTTCCCTTCCACTTGTTGAACAGCTTTCGATCCTTCAATAGTTTTAAGCTCCTGTTGCTAAACCGCAAGTTAAGGGTTTTAACATCTAGAATTACCTGGACTGGGATCAATATTTGCCAGGAGCTCTAGATGAGGTCGAAGACGATTCAGGTTAGCTGGATCTCCAGTCCTCTGAAGAGCAATAGTTAATTCCTGAACACTCTGTGCAAATGAGGCTGGGGTCTGCAACTTAAAAAAATTATGATAATTAACTTTCTACAGGCAAAGCAATCCTCATGGTTTCTGAAGGCTGCTCCAGAAGCTCACAAGAGCTGTCTTTCAAAATTGGAGCAATATGTTTTTCACACAAGCCCATTTCAGCACCTTCTATTAAATTCCTTCTCCAGCATTAGGAATGCACAATTCTTTGACATTGCAGGTTAAAACATCTCTAAATAGACAAAACGAAGGCTGGCATTATTTCTAGCAATGCAATCTATTTCTTTTCTGTGCTGTGCTGGCACCCAGAAAAAAAATACAGAATATTAGAAACCATTTAATTTAGACTTCTGAAGTGTCTAGTACTCTAATCCCTGAACCAACAGGTTTGCACCCTGCTTTAAACCAAGTACAGCAGACAAAGAACAAGACAGCTGAAGGACAAAGTTAGCAACTTTCTGTTTACTAACATCACACAATTTAAATATTTAAAATCTTTTAATTCCACCTAGGTCCTTCAGGGGATGTCTGGCACAGCACCTGAAAAGGTGGGCAAATGCACAAATACACAGCAAACCAATCTTGAAGCTAATCTTCCTGCATGGCAGCCAAAGCAGTTGTTTCAAAGCTTTTGTAAAGATTCAAAAAACCCACCTAATTTAGGCACTCACATGTGAGTCCCCTGATTTAAAAGCCCATTTATCCTGTGTCCCCTCTAAACAAAAGGGGACCTGGGCATTTCCAGACATCAATTCATTTTATTTAAGAAATATGCTTCCGCCCCTCTTACTACTTCAGGTATAGACTAGGGGACTGATTTTCTTTCAACATACACACTAGCTTCCTGCATGGAAACATGAACCGTTAACCTCTTTTTACTACACTGGCAGTTATCAGCTGTTCAGAAAGGACACATCCCAACTGTGCAGCTAACCTTTGTGGCTTGCCATCTGCAGAAAGAGGTAAAGTAGAAAGAGATGGCAGGATGGCAGAGGGAACAAGATTCATTAGGTTACAAATGTACACTCTGATTATTTAGGCCATAATGGGTTTCGAAATAACAGGGCAAATGATTAATTAGTAACATGAGTACACACCGGCACAATTTGTAGACTCATGTTACGAGCATTTATAACTACTACAGTTGCAAACAAGATAGACTGGGCTGATTTTAGGTGGCTTTACCTTGTCAATGATAGACTGCATGTGGGATTTGTGAGATTGGTCTCCGTATAACAGTGAGGACCACTGATCTGGTGCAATGCGTAAACCTGCTTCCATAGCTATTTGAACTATCTGGGAATCATGTTCCCTTCTCAGAGCTTCGTAAGTCCGAAATTCCTCCTTCAGCTGCATCAGGGAGGAATCTTCATCTCGCTTTGTCACCTAGTGGGGAGAAATGAGCCAAATACAATTAAGCAGGATAAGACAGAGATTATGTAAAGTCCAATGCAAGTGCAACCTTCAGTCAGCAACTAAGTTCTTCCTCCCAAAGTAAACTGAACTATGACACTATGCAGTGAACACTAGCCCTACTAAAATAACACACTCTTCATAAAGTGGAACCTCTATGAAATGGATACCAAACATCACCTATTCAGACTCTAACCCAGATACTGGTGGAAGTGTCACACTTCCTAAGCGACTTTACAACATCCACACCTTATTTCTCTAATCAACGTATTTTATTTGTATTGCAGAATTTCGTTTGAGGGTACAATTGGCACCAACAAAGCATTCTTCTCCTCATTTAGCAAAAGTGAATGACATTTAAGTTGAGCACCTAGGAATGGATCTTTAAATGCTGTAAAGTACAATAAGCAGCTTAAGTTCTCTTTATATAACTCTGATCTCATATTTCTTTGTTTCTAACCACACCACCATGCAATTAACAGAACTGGGGATTTTCCAGCTTTAAGCCTCTTCTAAGGAGATAAGTTATACTGACTTACTGGTTTTGCTACTGTGCATCTATTAAACCCGGACAGAGTAAAAACCTAGCTATACAGCTTGAAGTTGAAATTTCAGCCTACATTGCCAACATAGCTGTACGACAAAGAACTCCCCAAACACATGTGGGACTTAACGAGCGCTACTTTCTATAACTATACATATTGTTAGGCACATTTAATATTACAGGACAATGTAAATTGAAAATGAAAAACAACAGTTTTCACAGCATTATGAAATCTCCATGCAGAATCTTCTTCATACCTTAAAGCACGAGGCTCTGTAAAGAAGCTGGACAACATGCCCAATGCTAGTTTTAGAAGCCTGAGGAAATCGCGGCTCCAGCCTCTGAACCACAAAGAGAACCAAGACCTTTCGTGACAACGCAGATCCGTCTTCCAGAGCCAGTAGAACCAGCTTTAAAGCCTCCTCTTGCATTGCTGGTGGGAAGGAAAATGTGTAGAAGAGAGACAAAAGATGAGAGAAGACCAAGAAAGATTTCTGTACAGTTTCTTGTTTCCCTATTTAAGTGAGAGACCAGCTACAAAAATCCCCCAACACACACACCCACATCCCCCAGAAACCCCCCAGACAGGAAAGGGAGCTAAGCAAGAAGGGAGGGAAAAGAGGGAAGAAACACCTCCAGATGCCCAGACTATGACTGGGGAAATAGGACTTTTTGATATTTTTTTTTAATTATTATTTGTTCTACATTGGGTATCAAATGATAGAAAGACTTCTTCATTTCTGTGTATACCTCTCTCGATTATTAATATAAGAGTTTACCATAAGAGTTTCATGCCAGCAGAAGAAGCTGACAGGCTGAGGAAGGGCAAGGTTGGTTCCCATGTAGGTAAAAGAGCAATTAGCGCCCACACAAATAAATCAGGTGCTGTAGCACTGCATATTTTGCTAGGTAACAAGCCTCTCTCTGCCCTGCAGTGGCACAAAAGTTAGCATCCCAAAGTTAAGTCTTCCTTTATTTGTTTCAGTAGGGTAAAGCTTCTTTATTTTAAGAAATTAGCTTCATCATTCAAGGCATTATTTTTGTTGGTCCTCTACAAGCAAAGTCTACATTTTCAGTAACAAGACTTCATTAATTTTTTTAAGCAAAATTGATTGGTTTAGTATCCTATGAAAAGGAATTTTATTTCTCAATATGTAACTTTTTAAAATTATATGCTGCCCTCCAAATGTAACAAAAAACAACTGTTTTGTATGTTTATTGCCCTAGAGAAGGAAAAGCAGCTACGTCCAGTCAGTTCTAGTAGCCTTTTTTCTAGAAGCGTCTTCTTCAAAGAGCAGCAAGTAAGAAACTAATTTTATCTTATCACAAGAATAGAAGGATACACATTATTCTGAATTTGACTTGCAAAAGCACTAAAAATGCTAGAAAGTTCATGACAGCAGCTCAATAGATATATCGTTAATTCTGAGGACCTACTATTAAGAAAGTAAGCCACTGCCTAATAAAATCACTCAAACAATTTGACACCCTTTTATAAATCCTCCTCAATTCTGAATTACTTCTCGTATAGAAGTAGTACTGTGATGTTACGTACCTGGTCCAAGGAACTGGCACCCTCTGGCTCTCACTGCAGCCCAGAGATTGGAAGAGAGCTGCTGAGGATTTTGATGCTGAAGAATGAGCTCTGTTACTGTTCTTTCACCAAGCGACCGTGCTGCACGCATGGCTCTGATCCGCCCTTCTTCCTCTACTAGCTGGCAATGAACTAATGTCACAAGTTTCCTTTGCATGGGACGACTTAGCACGCTCTGAGTAGTACTGTTAAGACCCACACCTTCAAATCAAAACAAAGCAGGAAAAAAAAAAATAAACTACCTCATACCTCCTCTTCTTATACCAGCCTTCAACCACTGTACTGTAGAAGCGCAAACCCAGTTCTCCTGATGTCCACTTTGCTAAACAGAACACTAGAGAAGGCATATCAGAAGTTCATTTTTGTCAGTTTGTTTTACTCAGCATTAAAAGCCAACAATGCCCGGGAGTCAGCTTTCCCACAGGTTTAAGTCTTGTGATTAACTGATTTGGCTCTCTAAGAAGGTGGAACCTCTAATGAATTCTCTCCCCATGTTGGAAATCTGTCCTGCACCCTCCCATACGGATTTCCCAGGTGTCTCCTCAAGGGTAGGATCATACTGCAGTCCTTCCCTTATTCATGGGCTTCAGGGATCACTGCCTTCTTTGGTATTTGTCTGCTTTCACAAGACATTTAGTCCTTTTATCCATATCCGATACCTCCACTGATTTGGCCTAGACAAACTGAACTTGCGTGAGTTCAAAACTGTTCAGGTAATGTTTAATTATGTGCAAAAACTGTGATTCAAAAATGTGCTGGGAGCCACTGAAACCAGGTTAAAGGAACAAGTGACTCGCTAGACATAAGCTGCCATACTCAGTTTGTTCCACAGCGCACAGCTTGTTCATTGGGCCACTACTACTCAGAGCAGTACTGCTATCACACTGTAC
This sequence comes from Charadrius vociferus, assembly GCF_000708025.1. Taxonomy (NCBI): domain Eukaryota; kingdom Metazoa; phylum Chordata; class Aves; order Charadriiformes; family Charadriidae; genus Charadrius; species Charadrius vociferus. Next base: position 6,454,781 of record NW_009650188.1, on the reverse strand, counting down.
TAGTTGGAAAAGCTTGAGACAGCTTTTCGTAAAAATTCATTTTTGAAAACCTGATGCCCATGATGATCACCTCTACTGCTTGGGTTGACAGATTTTCCAAGTCCACCATACATAATATAGATAAAATCTGCACTCTTGAACCTAGTGCAGTTTTACTAAACTAGAATTACTTAGATTGACCCAGCTTTTGTACAAAATGCTGTATAAACAGAGTACTACTTATTTCTCTTACATATCCTATATGCAGTATCTTTCTCATTTCAGTTTATTCCTCCTCCACAAACAAGCCGCATCACTACAGTTATCTTGAATCAAAGCAGAACTCAAACAAAAGGCAGAAGTATTTTTACTTAGTCTGCAGAGGTCAACTCAACTTACTAAATTTGCCTCAACTTACTATACTACAGCCAAATACCTTGGCTTCTTTCCAGTATAAATTTTGACAAAATGCCTTTAAATTCCCCCCCACACTAAGTGAAGACATAACCTTAATGCTTAGGAAAGTTGTTTGAATTTGTTTCTAAACAAGGTCCAAGTCCATTTTTTCAAACAGAACAACTAGTCATTTGAATAATTTGTTTTGCATCTTCTTTCCAGCTTTCATTTTCAAAGGAAACAATGCAGGAACTACCTCTTGCGCTGCTGAGTGGTTTGAGGTACAACGCTAATTCTTCCACACATTTCTTGCCCTCCTCATAATGCTTGGTATCTTCAGCTCCACTACATAGAGTAATTGGCTGCTGCTCAGGAACCTGAAAGGAGATGACATGTACATCTATGATAAATATGCACAAATAAGTGGCAGTCATGCTCAAAAGCCACATCAAGCTCGTTAATATGCAGCATTTCCTGTTTTGTTCCCCTTCTGTGTTTTTTCTATATTAGTAAGCATTTTTTCAGCTTGTTTAACAAACAAATGGCATTAAAAAACCCAGCAAAAATTAACACAAAAAAATGTAAAGAATTTATCATTAGCAGACTTCTTTTATTTAGTGGCTGACAGGAATTAGAAGGACAAGACTTACTCCATGACAAAAAAAAAAAAATACTACATGAGAAATATGGCATTTCTGATAACTATAAAACTTTGGCTGAATTAACAAACACACTGAGACACCCCCAAAGCTGGCTGGCCAAAAAACAACCCCCAAATCAGAACAAAAATCAGAAACCCCCTGCTTTGCAGGTAAGTACAGATTTGTATCTAGGGCCTCAGCTCTAAAATCATCTAGGGATAAGTGATAGGACCTACCTGGATTAGTGGGATAAAGACTTAGCAGCAAATGTACTAGGGCACCCTTGGAACATTATTCTGACTGGGCCCAATTACCAAGCAGTAAGATCAAGTAATCCTGCACAGTGTATATGAACACAACCTGCAAGTGTTAATCTGACAACACAGGCCAGTTACCTTCTTGAGTTGGTTTGTCTTGGTTTGGTGGTTTTCCTTTTTGTTGTTGGGTTCGTTTGTTTTGGGTTTTTTTGTTTGTGGCATTTATTTCTTCACCCAGGCATTCACCAGAAATCGGGATTTTTTTTAAAGCAATGCTGGACCCCTCCCCCCAAGTTAGAATTTTGTTTTTGTTTTCATCCAGTTAAATTCTTAAAGCTTTAAACAAATTTGGGGGTGCAGTATAGCATTGTACTAATGTTTCTCAAAGTCACTACTCAGCAATCAACTCAATAAGTGATAGTATAAAGAACTGGAATTTTGTGTAAGACTAAACACAAGCACTTTTTGCATATGCTACCAAAGTGCAAACAGATCTCAGACTTCAACTTCTATTTCCAAACCAATCATTACCCCACTGGCAATAACGGCATGCTAATCCCACATAGCTGCTTACAGGGACAAACCAAGGCCCTCAATCTAAAAGCGCAAGCCTTTAATGCTTGAGTTTGACAGCTACAAACCCGCTACACCTTCACATGCAACCCAGCCATGTAAATAGTAGCATTATGATGGCAGCAACAAATAAAAGCAGTGAATATATATATAAAAAAAAAAAATATATACACACACATATATATGGTTGCCACCGCCAATGTGGACTGGAGCTTTCCTATCAATTTTAATAGAAAGTATATCTATCTACTTATAATAATTGATATAAAGTTTCAATCATTAGATCACACTTAGCACGCATAGTTGTCTAAACCTGTATAAGTTGCTCATTTGACACACGTTGCAAAATAAAAAAAAAGTTATTAGCTACATAACAGTAGGTGACAAAAAAAATCTTCAAGTGTTACCTATGAGCTGCAAATAAGAGAGCTGATACCACCCCAAAACTAACATAATCGATTTAGCCTGGATCAGACACCTCCCATTTTACTCCTACTGAAGGGAAAACCAAAACCAAGTTTAATCACACCAAGACTGCCAGGTTAGCCTAGATGCTTTTCAAATACTGCAGTTAACTTGTGAAACTTGGGGTGGTTGTTTTTTGGGTTTGGTTTTTTTTTTTTGGTTGGTTGGTTGGGTTTTGTTGGTTGTTTTTGTTTTTTTTTTAATTTTGGGGATGAAGCAACTTTTGTTTGGAGCGTTTTGGTTTGGTTTTGTTGTTGTTGTTTTTTTGTCTGAAAGTTTTCAGCAAAAGGAGATTTTGCAACTGCATTTTATATTGGTCAGCCGTAACTGTTGCAAAAGCAACAGCCTGAGCTGGACTGGTTTCTTGGGATTTGGGAAACAAATATTAACACCTTCAATATTTGCTTTCATGTTAACAGAATACTCCACCTCCTTTTCAAAACTACTGCCATTTTAGGAGTCTGCTTCTGTCTGGGCAGTTATACAAGCAGAACTTGCTTATTGATCAAACAACGTGCATCTCATGCATTTGTGCCGAGACAGAGACTACAGTGTCTCTGCCCTATTTACTGCTGTAATATATTTTGTGCAAATTCCTATTTACTCCCGCAAGCATTCAGTCTGGCACTGGCAACAACATGAAATACAACTACAGCATCACAACACCCAGCAGACAAAGCGGGCTTGGAACAGACGTGGGACAGGAAGCCGTGTTCAGCCGGGGATTTCGATCTTGAATTAAGGCAGGTTTAGCACACATTCACAGCAGCGGTTTGGAATGCCATACACAGCACAACTCCGCCAGCGAGACACAAGGTCTATCTAGGCAACTAAAAGGAAACTTCCCCCTCCCCCAGGAAAAAGCTGGCATAGAAAAAACTTCCAAGAATTAATCAAGCTATTCAACACTGTATCTGCATATCATTCCCATCTCTTCTCTCTGCAAAGGAAGCTTCATTGTAAAAAACCTAAACACCTTGCACAACTGTACTTTTAGCAAAATAAGCCCGACAGATATTAGAGTTTAACTGTCATCTTAAGCTGGAGCAAGTGTAGCACTGAACAATGAAACAAGATGCTTATTTTGAGGTTTCAGGAGTCTTAAGGACCAGAGAATGCATTTCTCACACACACACACTTCATCTTCACTCATGTGATGCATCTCACAGTAAAACTTACAAATAATTTGCCTTTTTGCTGGTTCTATTATATGCACTTCTAAGACTTTAATATTTTAGGGTTAGAATGATTATAAAAACAGCATCTACCAAGAGAAAAATGGTAACTCATAAAAGTAACAGATGATCTGAATTCTAATTTTGGGTCCGTCATGGAATTGCTGAGGGACAAATGAGAAATAATTTAACTCCAAAGCACTTTCACTTCCCTTCTGCAAAATTTCCTTTCAATAGCATGCAGGACCCTATGGTCACTTCTGTTTACAATGCCTTGAGAGCCTCAAAATAGATGCCCTACAGAGTGAGTTCATTATTTTCATCCTCATTCAATATTCCATTCTCTCAGACACTGCACCCTTATGACAGTTTTCACTGCAAATATATTTACATTATATAATAAACACCTCCCAAGGGGGACTAGAACAAGACAGGAAAAATAATCTCAGATGTTTAATTACTCTAAATTTGTGACTGTTTTGCATGCATCTGCCTTGGCAATGACTGCAAGTATCCTGGCAGTGGAATGCTGCCCATCAGCATGACTACTTGGGGCTGTGGGAAGAAGCAGGTTATGACGGCATGAGGAAGGGGACCGGAAAAGAATGCTAAAGCATCATCTCATACCAGGCAGTGATTTTGAATTGGTGATTTAAGTATAATTTGATGAAGGATGTCAGCTTGAGTTGTCACTAATTACCATTAGACATCTAATTGCACAGAATGAGAACGTGTTAAACAGACCAAACCCCTTTTTGTCTGGTTTGAAAACTGTTTCCCCTGTATTTTTTTCCCTTGTGAATGGATGATTTGCTTCCTGCCAAAATAAAGCCCAAAACCAAAAAACAAAGCCCACTGTCTTCAGTTCCTCAAGAGCTTGCACTAAGGCAACTTCTTCACAGATAATTCCTCTTTTGTGGCACTTCATTTCGCCAAAAATTACAATACAACATTATGAAATGTGCCACTAATATCTCTGCAATTGCAATCTTCCCCTTTTGAAAGGGCTGTGAGTTAAGATCATTCCACCCGTTCTCTCATCATATACATGACTCCATTGCCTAATGCCTAGAATAATATTTATCACGTCCAGCAGGAGACTATGAAAGAAATTAAAGCACCACAGGAATTTCTGCCACTTAATGTCACCTGTTTGGAACGTGCACACTGCTGTTTCATGTGTTAAAAAAACAAGAGGGAAGAGATTAGATGACAGATCCATGACTATGCACCTTTAAAACACTGGCCTGGTGAACGTTTGAAACAGTTGCATAGAGCGAGTAATATGTGGATGCTTGAATAGTTAAAATTCAAAACCTCATAGAAACTGGCTTAAGGGATTTCTTTACCCAAAAAGTTTAAAAAGCAAGATATCCCATGATTGCCTTTTTGATTTGTGTTCAAGGCCATTGTACCTCCCTTCCCTCATAATATGCTTAGCTCCTGCTTAGGCGCTCAGCTATTTCCAGTTCTCCCAGGAATAATAATTCTCATCTTCCCCTTATAATCCCTTATCGCTGCCACCATCTTCTGTGGCTGAACTTATCTGTATGTGGGCTGAATTGCCTGACCACTGCCTTCTGGAATAAGACCCTGTAATCACTGTTGATGTGTACCACGCTACAGCGGGGGAACAAGAATTTGAGTCTGCACCAGTTAATTTTCACATCAAGGGTGGCTATAACCTGGGCAACAGGTTTCATTTTTGGAAAGGGGTGGGGAGAGGGAAAACTGCGAAACAGCCTGTAATTCAAGTAAGAAACCAACTCTTCCATCATTAAAGTGACAAAACCTACACAGAGAGATAATGCTATTGTCGGAGAAATAGGTTACTGCTTCCCCGGGTGCCTGTGTGACAAATTTAGTACATTTTCCCCAGAAGTACAGTCCTGCTTATTTCATCCATTATGCCTGCGTGAAAGCCAACCAACGTGACTTGCCCTGGAATCCTATCATTGCTGCCAGTCATGGCAGAATAGATTCGTTTCTTCAAACTGCCTGGTCTCCTCCTCTGCCTCCAGCAAAAAAGCACTTGACACTTATAAGTGTGTGAACTTCTCAGAAGCCTCCCCAAAGAGAAAAGAACAAACTGTTCTTTCCCCCCCAGATAAAAGCTTTAATTGTGCTGCACTGTATTTTCTTTAAAATGAATCCTGTTTTTTTAAATTTACAATTTAAAAATAGAAGTATTACACATCTCCATGGACTCAGGCTAAGGTGTACAGGGGTTTGTTGGAGATTAGGGGACATTAATGGCACATACACCCTCCTGAAACTAAACCAAGTACTGGAACAAGAAAACAGGCTTTGTTTCATTAAAGCTGTTGATACTATTCACGCTCTGTAAGCCGGCTTGCTGCTCACAGATCATTTTTATTGACATGTACTAAAAAGAGCCCGCCTTCCTAATGGGATATTGTTCAAAATTACTGTAGTTTGTCTAAAGTACTCCTTTTTTTTTGTGTGTCCTTAACCAAGATTTTTTCTGTAAAAAGCTAAAACACGTCCTTAGAGAGCTTAGTGGAAAATAGCAACTGTTTCCCCGTCCTTCACAGCAAAGTAGTACATATTTTCTAGTACACCATCATCTGGTACACACTACTACAGG
>NW_009650188.1:6423643-6448674 GCF_000708025.1 Charadrius vociferus | reverse complement strand
AAAGAGAAAGAAGAGAAAGGAGAGTGAGTTATACCAAATACTGATTTCATTCACATGCTCATTGAAATTAGGAGCTGGAGGGGGAGGTGTTGCAAATTTCTCTTAAGGGGAAAGTTTTTTGGTAATAAAACCACAGATAAAATCACTGATTATTGTTTAGGTAACAACGCAGTGAGCAACATACATGCAGGAACGAGTAGCAAATAAGAGGAAGGGAATACTGTCTTGTTGGGGGGCGTTTGCAGCTTTAAGGTCACCATGAAACAACGTCCTATGAATCTTGATTAAATAAAATGCAGGAGGAAAAAGACATTTATCATAAATGTGGACATTTGGATACAGCTGGAACTATTCTAGAAACTCCAGAGAGGAAGGAAGAAGACAGAAGGGTGAAAAAGAACTACAGTATTTATTTATGGCATCACCCACAGGTTTCACACTGCTTTGAAGCTCTTCAAAGATGGCGGCATACACATATCACAGAAATGGAAGCACACAGTCTCATCGCCCTCTTCTGCAGAGCAGGATGAGTCACTTAGCACAGCCCGAAGCACAACGCAATTTTTCAACTTCTGAAATACACATTTAAGCGTCTATGCCATACACCACAAAAGAACAACAAATTAGCCATATTACTTGATAAACCAAATGAAAAAAAGAAGTGGCAAAACCACGTCTGGATCTCTAGGTCAGAGCACCTAATGAAAAGCATCATAAGCACATCTTTCTTTCCTCCACACCTTTTAAAGTTCCTCCACAACATAGTTCTTCCTGAGCTATGGATCTCATAGAATTTTCTGCTGCCTCCAATTCAGCTGAGCCCAGACACAGAAGCAGAATAGAACAAAACAACAATCCCGCCATAGGAACTGCATCCCATCCACATTTTTATTCCTCACCTGTAAGTTAGACATGACTGTCCCTCCCCTCCCCAAGCCCACAATCCTGTCCACCCTTGGAAGGTATGGGTCACAGGAAACTACCAGTGATCTAACCGTGATAAGCTTATGCCAATTTAAGTCTGTGCTGCAACTGAACAGGGCGATTCTGCTTTCCACACATCCCTGCCCCGCTCAGGCTGCTGTCAGTACCAGTGATCCTGAAGCACTCAGCCCCATCAGATCACTGGTTCAGCTGACTTCATGAGTACAAATTCCAGCAGAAAGGGGTGTTTCAGGCAGGCTCCCCCCATTCGCCTATACAGATTTAGATTAACATGTCAGCTCAGGAAATTACATTTTCAGAGCACAGTTTCAAATTAAACATAAGGCAGTACAAAGGCTGCTACCAGTGGGGTCTATCCCACGTCCCTTACTTGCCCCTCCTGCTTTCAGAAAAACCGATCACAAGTCCATAGGGTGAATATGGTAAACCAAGTAACACAGAAGAAGAATGGCTTCCCACCAGATAAGCTCACTGATCCAGTTCATGCTTTTTGGAGAGCATGGCTAGATACAAGTTAGGGAAGAAGGAAGGGAACAGAACCAGCCCTTTCTGATGACAGCCCACAGTTACACTAAATTAGATGTAACACAAAATCACAGTCAGTGACTGGTAGAAGCAAGATTTGAACTGCTCTTCTAGGCACCTCTATTACAGCACGTCAAAGGTCCAAAACCCATATTCATCAAAGTCAGTCCACAAAAAGGTAGATGTCTACTCTACACACCATTAACACAGAGTCGTATTCTTTATTCATGACTTGTCCATGTAAAAGAAAAGAGGAAAACAACATAGAAACAGATTTAAAGAAAAAAAGCACCGATACCTGAGCACCCACTAGTTGCAGCAAGGCTGAATTCACAGGAAGCAGTTCAATGTCTGTATTGATAGTGGTCTGGTCAAAAGGGCATGCCTTACGGTGGAGCTTGTTGAGGCACATCTTGCAAACAGTGTGGCCACAACCCAAGCTGATGGGCTTCCGGATTGTTTCGTCGAAGGTCTGTGTGCAAATTGGGCAGGAGAGAAAATCCGTCCATTGTGGAGCTTGTACAGGCATTGCTTCAGGAGTTAATTGACAAGACAAAAATCTAAAGCACAGATTCCACTGGAATCAAAATCTTTGAAAAAAGTCTGTTTGTTTTTAAATATCTTCTGTAAGTACAGACAGTCAGCACATAGTGTGAAACATAACCTAAAAGAAAACAAAAACAGAAAAGTTAGCATTCTCTACTGGAACTGGCATGTGAAATCCTTAGTGCTAGGTAAATACCACTTGTAGAAGTATAGCTGAACTAGGAGTGCAGTTCTGACATTAAATAGAGGACCGAGGCATGACTTGCTTTAATTACAGCTAGTCTCTGGCAGAGGAAAAGCCACTTAAAACTGTTTCTGCTGTTACGCAGCTTTTTTTTTTTTTTTTAAAAAAAAAAGATAGTTAAAAAAGATAGTTATCTATCTCATTGAAGTTGTAAGACTAATTAGCTTTTGGTTTTTATGTTCTCTTTTTTCTTTACAAATGCGCCAATTAACATCAACTAGATTTGAATACAAAAAGACAATTTTTGAAGTGCTGTTGTGCTTATTCCACTAAAACAATTTTTTTACAGTATTCACTGTAAGTTTTAAATTATTCTGCTTAGACAAGGCTTCATCCAAAACCTCTATCACAAGCAAGGTTCAGTGGGCTCTGAATTTGCACACAACGGCACTGCAGAGACATCTGAGCTGCCATAACCTCAAGAAGAAATTGATGAATGGCTCAGCGTACAGTCAGACACTGTCTGCATGCAATACAGCTCACATTCATCACTAGGTAATATTACGTACTGCTACTACAGCATCCTCACACAAGGGCATCTGTACAGAGCTGCATGGTATCACATGGGCTTATCTGGTCACATCTCAGTTCCCCTGGGAAACTCCATGCATAGCTCGGTATAATTCAGCATTGATAACTCGCCTTCAGTCTGCCCACCGAACAGCTCCATCCCTCAAAAGCAGGAAGAAAAATTCTGTAGGTCACTTTGGACCAGAAGAATGACAATTGTTTCTCAAGAACCCTTTTCTAGCCCCAATTTATATCATTAATTGCTATCTCGAGATTACATTGACAGAGAAAGTAACATTTTTAACGCACTGAGGGATTACATTGAAACACTGAAATAGAGGAGAACTTGGGAGGTCTTTACTACTTGGCACTTTTGAATCAAAATGCTAAGAGGATCAAATGCTACTAATGATATGGGAATGGAAGCTAAGACGTCTCTTTGAGACAAAAAGAATTAAATAAAAGCAGGACTCCATGTGTCAGGAGAAATATAAGAGTAGACAGGTTAAGTGATACGAAAAGGATCATTACTCAAAAGGAAAATTGATAATAATATAATAAATTTCTGATGTCTGGCTTACTTTCTATCACCAGTGAAGTTAGCAAAAAACAGTGCTGGCCACATAGAAAAGTCTGTTTGGTAGTAAATCTAAGTCAAGCAGCAAAACAACAACAAAACCCCACCCCAGCCACCCAAATGTGTTAGTTTCACTTTCCCACACACCACTGGCTCAGGTTTTGTACCAGAGTGCGCACTTGCTTGCTAATCTGTTCAGATAGAAAGTCCTTATATAAGAAAAACAGCAACCTTTATCAAATCTTAGCTTAAAAAACAATCTCAAAATTAAAATCTCAATTCTAAGTAAAGGCAGAGAGAAACTTCAAGTTAAGACTTGTGCAATTCAGAATCAAAGTATTTTAAAAGAGCAACAAAAATCTAACACTAAAACAGAGACTCTGAAAAGCCTCAGGCTTTTTTCCAGAATTTAGTGCAGTGTTGTTCACAGCTAATGTCATTTTGCCAAGGCAAACAATCAAGAGTTACTAGTTAAGCTTTTATCCGTGTTTCATCAACAAAACATTAAAGCTTAGTTCTAAAGCTAATAAAAAATTCTACTTCTATCTTCAAAAGACAACGTACAATGCCACACAGCCACTGGTTACCAGCCAACACGGAATCAATAAGAAATCAATACTACCCAGACAGGGTGGTACTGAGGAAGAGGCACAGCATGCGGTTAACCCTAACACCACCACTGCACAATTAGAAGATATGCCAAGGTTGTTCAGGGTTCCCCCCCAAATGACCTCTTTAATAGCAAATCACTAATTTTTTCATCTTGTCAGCAGTCAACCAAATCATTCCCATTACTATTATATCATCATAACTCGAAGGAAAACACTTACACTTGTAAGTTACTTGATTAAGCTAACTGCCAAAAACATCCAAGAAATTTATTTCCAAGCCTTCCCCCCTCCGAGCCCTTCAGATATTTTTAAGTAAACCTTAGTATCAAGTATCCCAGCAAGAATCATTCTCTGTAAACCAAATCTGTAATAGAAATTACCTTGAAACTCCACAAAAATCCTTCTGCAAAGAGTAGTACAGAGCTTGATAAATCTAGTGTATGTATTGCTGTGCTATGAAATACCATTTGAGGTCCAAAAATCTAAGAGCTGCATCATATTGCTTCCTTTCTACCACATTGGAATTAAAATGTTCACCAACAATTTCCCAGACTCATCTGCAATTCCGAAACAATTTGAACAGTCTATTTGAAACATTGTATATTAACCAAGCATTAAGGAAAAGAGCAGTTTCTTACTACCAGAGAAAATCTAAAACCAGAAGCTAAGATGAAGCTATACCATCTATACTAAAATGCAGATGTGGACATGGAGACTCCACCATCCCTGGCTCTGAACTGGAAAAAAGGAGTTGAAAACAACTAACATAAGAGACATATTGTTCCTACCTATACCACTGGCCACTCCAGACAACTGGCATCATGAAATATGAAGGTCATATTTATTTACAGTCTCAACACTTGAAAGAGAAGTTTGGGGAGTCTCAGGAGGGAGGGACTAATTAGCGGCATCTCTGATCCCTTATCAAGGCAGGTCTCAAAAGGCTGGAGAAAAACAGAAGCAAAGCTTACACACAAGCATAACTCTCAGAAGGGTCCTACTGAGCCCAAGCCTGGCACTGAACTGCCAGAATAGAAGGGCACATCACACGTGAATGGAAAACCCACAGCCCTGACTGTGGATATGCAATCACTAGAGAGGCACATTGCACCAGTTGGTGACAGTTCCCCCCGGCCCGTGATGGACTTCTCTCCTACCAGATTTCACCAGATTCTGTGGTGCCTGTGAACACATACTGGTGCCTAAATGCCTGAGGAAGGCCACGGATAGTACTGACAATGGAAAACATGGCTGGGAGAAACCTCAGGGAATCATCTATTTCAGCCATCTGTTCTAGCAGTTAGACTGTGCTAACTGGCTTGATCCAGTCAACCTTTTCCTCACAGGAGAAAAGAGTAGCTGTTTGAGCACAAACCCTGCTCTGCTAATAAACGTCCCAAGCAGATCAGCTCAAAACTCTGGAATTCCTCCAGTCCTGTGTAAGGGGGGAACAGCATCACAGGGACTGACAGTTCATGAGCTGCATGCATACAGGCCAGCACCAAACAAAATACTGCTGCAACAGCTTTCCACATACATAGTCCAGTTTTCCTGCTGGATCTTCAATCTTCAGACAAGGAAGCAGAGTCAAGCGCCGAGACACAACATAAATCTCTCCCAGGCACAAAGCAGACAGATGGGGTATACACATAAGAAGTGAAGCTGGGAAAGATGTACATCTTTTTTCAAGGTTTGTGACTTGCTAAGACCTTGGAAATAACTGGAAACAAAATATTCTCTAACTTCAAAGGGCTACTTTAAACAGGAGAGATTACAGTAAAATGATGGAAACAAGACAGTTTCATTATCACAGACAGCTATTGGAACTATCATCACTAGAGAAACAGAATGCTTCCTTGTACAGATAAGGTAGGAAAAGCATATTAACACTTTCATGGTACAACACTTCCCCCCCCCCGCCCCCCAATGTTTCTCTCCAGCATTACGCCAGGTGACCAAAATGCAAAGAATGTAAACATTTATAAAAGACATACCTATTTAAATAAAATCCCCCTTCCCATAATACTATGACATTTTTAACCCACCCTCTCAATTCACTAAGTATTTCACACCTGTTAGCTTCTAACACTTTAAATATATATACACACACAATTCTTCATGCATGATTGAGGAAAATAAAGATATGGCAAACACAAGAAAACCAAACACTAAAAAGACACATCCACAATACATAAATTGAAGGACAAAAAGCTGTAATTAATAATGAAGATTCCTCAAGACATAGACCTTGAATACTACACTGGGACCAGAGACAGATTTATTTTGTTATTTCTGAGTTTAAACATATGAAATACCTGTATGCAAGTCCCCTCCTCCCAATTAGCCCCGCATAAGCTGCTTTCATCCACAGCTAGAGGAACCTGAAAAAAGTTTCTCCTCTCTTCTGGGCCCTCCCCACCCCTCAAAACCCCTTGAAATTCCATCCTTCAACCCAGACTGGAAATGTCATGCTGTAATCAGATCAGTGACCCGTCTCCTCTGGGACCCTGCCAGTGCTTCAGAGAAAGCCAGGATCATTCTATAAACCACCTGGACAGCTGCTTCAACGCTTTATCGCATTCCTTACTCTGCCATACTACAACACAGAGCAGTAACACAGTCTCCTGTCCAAGCTGCTTTATGTCCGTGATGACCAGAGCCTTCCACACATAGCTAGAAAGCTTTGAAGATTCAACCCTCAGGAACAAGACGTTTTTAAAACGCAGAACACTGTTCCAATATCCACTTGCATCAAGTTTTGCACATGATGACATACAGGAAAACTCTCTTCTGCTTTCAGTTAAAATTCAACTCCCTTTACATTAATCGCGCTCTCCAAGTCCTTTTGTACGGGTACAAGCATATACTGACTTCTCTCGCAAACATGTTATTTGGACCTAACGTGTACTAGACTAGCACAGACGTATCATGTGCCGCTTCGTCACGCACAAGTTGCACTGATCTTTCCCAGCAGCAGTCCACAGTAAGTCATGTTACAGTTTAAGGCAGATGACTCAGCACACCTACGGGGCACCCTCTGCTCAGTTTCTGCCATTTCAGTATACACAGCTCTTAACAGCATTACCTGCTCCCATATTTTCACATATTTCTCTATGGCATTTCAATAAGCTTTACTTACCCAAGCATTATCATCTTCTTTACACATGAAGATCAAAATTCTGAATAACAGTAGTTTTTGTCTGCTTTTATTTTAGTCCTGAAGCTGTTTCATTTTTGCTGAGTCTTACTCAGAAATAAAACAAGCAGAACTTCCTGTAACTGTTAACAGTGAACATGTAAGTAAGCCCTATTGAGTGCAAAGCTGAATGCTAAAGCAGGTCCCCACTGCCAAAACAAACTCAGGCTTGCCAACCAATCTGCTCACGCAAATACCGCTCTTGGCTAATCTATAATGTAATCTAATAAAAAAATTAATAAAATGGTATTTTCTTTAAAGACTAACTCCTTAGTAGTAACATACACATTTCTGAGAAAAAGTAACCTAGCCAAGGATGCAATTCTCTCTCCTGTGAGATGGGTTCTATGATACATGAACTACTTCAAAACCTCTCTCACACTCGAGATTAAAAATAAATCAACTACGGAAATGAACAGATAATAGCAAAACAATTCCTAACTAATCAGGATTACCAGATACCCACAGTGTAATCCTACCCAGCAACTGGACCCCTCCATACTTGCCTAATGCCAAACAGATACCACCAATTTTCACCACTGCTTCACAGTACCTATTTAATTAAATAAGTCTCCCATTCCAGTGCGCTCCATGTAATGAAGAGCATTTCTGAGAACACTGAAGTGTCTTTCCTGAGGAGAAGCGCAGGACCTGATACTTCAAAAAGTCCTGAGTTTCATTTTAGCAAAATACTGACCTGACAACCCATGGGAAGCCCTGACCAGCCAAAACTAATGGGTTGTTTATACAGACTCACCACTTTGTTCTCAAAAAGCATGCTGAAGCCACATACTCAAACACCCTGTACTGCCAACTTCATGGTTCACAGAAAAGGATAAATCACGCTAGCTGTGTTTTCCGTATCGAGTTCCACAGAAAAACCTCTGAAAAAACTGAAGAGAGAGAAAGCCCATGCCTGATCAGAGAAGAGGAGGTAGAAGAAAAAGCTTCTTACCTCCGCCCAGGGAGCTCCATGAACAACACTAATACAATAAGCCCAGAATAGTATTTCCGATAGATTGAGATTCTTTTTCCCCTCCTGTTTGCTCTCTGAAACTTTGCTGTACACCGCCAACTGACGGCAAGTGCTCCACTTCCTCATTCCTCCGCTGCGCACACGCCTGCTCGCATGCACGCTCCCCAACCCCGCTGAACACTTGCCCAGAAGACTAGAGCTCTGTAACAAAAGAAATTCCCACCCAACAGAAAATCCTGGAAGTTTGAGTGTAACACATGTTCCCACCCTTCTTTCAAAGCTTCACAAACACTCACTATTCAGTGAGATCCAGTCTCTTCTTCTTTTTTTTTTTTTTTAAAAAAAAAAAAAAAAAGGAAAGGGAAAAAAAATCATGAATGCCATCAAAATTCTGTCCCAAACTCACTGAAGCTTAGTTAAATCAGATTCAAGACTTGCTTTCTTTTATCCTCAGTAATTTTTATTTTGACTATGAAAACAAAGGAAGAAGTTTATCTACTTTCATGCAAAAGTCTCTTATTTGGTAGTCTGTAAAGTACCTTAGGAAAATGGGGCCAGTTAAGGTCAAGATGTTATCCCTCATTTGAAACTTCCTGGCTTGTAACAACACAAGGGAAACAAAAAAACCCCACCAACATCACAACTCTACCACAGTACCTCCCCAACAGAGGATCTAAAAGCAATTTTCAACTATTTAAGCTTCACAACATCCTGTGAGGCAAGAGCTAATGTCTTACTACAGAACAGAAAACTGCTGAATAAAGTTATTTATCTAGTGTTTCACAGGGAAAAAAAAATGGAATGAAACATAAGACAACATTTTCTTGACCTCTTATTCTCACTCACCATACAATCCCTTGCACCACGAGGGTAATGAACATTAAAGGACAACATGTGTAGAGGAAGCTTAAACCTTCCTGATCATACCCCCAAAACATACAACCTTAACAAGGCTCCAATAGTAAATTTTCAGGGAAGATACATGTGACTAACTTCGTAATTTCTGGTTGATATTATACATCCCTTACAACTTATTTAAAAGAAAGGGGAAGTGACCAACACTTAATAGTAAATGGTTTCATGATCTACTACCTAGGAAAATTTTTCTACCAATCATAAGGACTCCCAAGACCACAGATGATTAAGACTAGGGAGTTAATAGCAGACAAGCATGTCTAGAACACATTCCTTTCATTTCAAATTAAGACTTTTTGCATTTGTCAATGCAAATGATTAACAGTAACACAATGATTAAACCAGGATTAAAAAATGAAGGAAGAACCAAATAGATTAACAGAAGGCAAGCAGAAGGCACTTTGAATATCCACAACAGCTGTCAGAAGGGAGACTTTGGTTCAACTGGTCAAATAGTCCAGAGCTATCAGTCCTGCTCTCAAGGAGGCAAGCAAAGAATTTGCTTTTCCCAGAAGCAGGAACATGTTTGAACAGTTGCTTTCTCAACACCCAAATAACCAAAAGAACTCCAACAACTACAAATTTGAAAACTAGAGCTAATGATCAAGCAATTCATGTGCCCCTGAATAATTATATTTGACATTAGTGAGGCCTTTTCCAAGTAATTGGAGAAGTTAAAGAGAGGGCAATTCCTTATCCATACCTGAAGACCAAAAAAAAGTCAGGGTAAAGTTTGTGTGTCCAGGAGGACTAATCTCTCCTGTGACAGTTTTTCAGAGTTTATATAAGAGACTATATTGCAAAAAAAGTTTTGTCTAGTTGATTTAACAAACAAACAAAACCTGCGACTTCCAGGTTTGCTAGTACTTGCCATCAGACCACCCATGAAAGAAGCCATAGTAAAGATAAACAGGACAAACTTGTGTCTTCAAATTCAAGGATACAGACACACATTACCCCTTGGTGTCAGTTAGAGAAGTCACTACTCTTCTTTACTCATTCCATTCTAAGATATTCCAGCTGAACTGTTTGCACAGCTGTTCCCCAGTTGAAGCTAGCAGTTTTACATGTAGATCTTTATTAATAAACACAGGTAGGCAGAAATGCGGGTGGACAGCAATTACACCACCAGTACCTCATTTGAACTGAAACAGGGCAACAAATCAGCCTCACAAACAGATCATCTAAAATAAAAATCAAGAAGTGAAAGCAATGGGAAATGGGTAGTATTCTTGAGACTGCAAAAACTTCAGCTGCATAGGCACACATGAAAGAACAAGTGTGCTTTGAGTCCTAAACTACTGAATCAAACCTTTTTTTTCCCCTCTATACACCTTTTACTGCTCTGAAGTATCAAAAGCATCATTACAGTAATAAGGTTGGCATCTGTTAATGAGAAACCATATTAAAGATCAAAATCACTGAGGCCAGTATCATTCTTTTCCACGCAGGAATAATGTACAGTTACTTGAGTACTATTATAAGCATTTGGTAGAAAATTTAGCAGAGAGGGGAGAAGATCTTGTTGCCACCAAGATAAGTAGACATGAATCATTTAGTTAAGACCCAGCACAATTCAATGAAAAAGAAAGCATAAAAAAATCCAACCTAACAAAAAAATTAGAAAGTGTTGCTTGCCACCCACTCTCCAGTAAGAGCTTCTCTCCCAACTTGATTCAGCAACTATAATTCTGCTTTGATGTCAGTGGCACTACAGTTACAATAACACTATCATTGCAATGTGAAACAATGAGACAGAGAAGCGGAGAATTAAAGTATGGCTGGGGGCACTGGGAAAAAAATTTAAAAAAAAAAAAAAAAAAAGGTTTCCAACCTACAGCACAACCTTTTCTCCCCCACCCCCTTCTCCCCAGCAAACTTTTACAAAAGACATACTCTCCCCGAGAAGAAAAAAATAATCCAGAAATTGCCAAGCTGGTTCTTTTTGAGTGCTCTGTGTGTGCATGCACGCTTTTTGTAGTGTAATGTGAAAATATTACTAAAAATATTTCTTTTATAGACTTACAAGGCAAGAATCAAGTAATAGTCTGAACTTCCTCCTTCCCTTTATGTTCAAGGGTTAGCATTACACTCTATTCACTCTCCCAAAAAAATGTTTTTATAAAGTTTTAAAACTACCTAGTAGATTTCAAAAAACAAACAAACAAACCTTATATTCCAAAATTCCAGGTGCAATAGTAAGGAAAAACTGAAATATCGGCAAGAGCAGTGTTAAGCAAACATAAATGCTACTGCCAAGCATAGGAAAGAAAAGGCTTCCATTTCAATGAGTCATTGAAAGTGTAAAACGTAAATGTAAAATCCCATTTTACACAGGACTTCACAGGTATTCAGAAAACAAATATTTTAAGTGTCCATTCGACAACTTTGTCTCAGAAATTCTTTAGTGTTTTTTTTTCCTCTCCCTTTTAATTTCTTTGATTTGGAGGTGGTTTTTCTTGTCATTTAGTAAATGCTGCCCCCATTTTAAAAACACATGTCAAACAGCTTCATGCTAATAACTGTTTACATAACAGTAGTCTCTAATAAAGCTTCAGTTGTTCTATTTACCTTGAAAGCAATTTATTTTGGAAGACTGCACTTAAACATCAAAACCATCTTTTATTAAAAGCACAAAGTCATCTAAGAGCAGTGAAAACAACTAATGAATTTCAAAACAAAACTATTGATGTAGTTGCTCCGGCCTGTTTTTTAATTCACGAGTTTATTTTAAACATATTATAATAAGAGACCTTTCTTGTGATTGTATGTTGCACACAAAACAATCTCTAGACTACTGCGATGTTATTTCAAAAGGCAATGGAGCACCTAGTTTGCTGGCACATACATTTCACCATAGCAGGAGTTCACAATGACAAAGAAATTTTTTCACCCCCTGAGCCTTCTTTATAATTCTATACCCTGTTACACCATCCTCTCAAAGATTTTAAGACAGAATTATTGAACTATATCAGCTCCTCTGCTTCAGGCACCTGTTCAGTCAACCATGTGACATCATTTCTAAATTAGAAAGAAACAGTATGGCACCATCAACTTCAGAGAAAAGATCCACATTTGAAAACTGTTGTCAAAACACAATTCCACTTACTGCAACAGTGCAGTCAAAACAACCACTTTCAACAAGTGGAGGTAAACAGACTGAGGAGTTGCTAATAGAAGATAATCTAGGTATTCCCTGTTTCTCTTCCAGATCACAGCTTAGGTCTAGCTGCACTCATCCTGTCTAGAGCTAAAAAGAGAATTGTTAAAAGATTAGTGAAAACACCCAAATTGTAAACAAAGACCACATAACAGCCACTACCTACAAGCATCATACCCCAGTTGAGATTTCACACTGCAGCAACAGAATCTCATCTCTTCTAAGACAGCAAATAGTACCCTGCCTTGCTTACCACACGCTAACATGGGTTAACCACCTTATTCTTGTGAGGACTGAAGCATCCACACTTACATTTTCATTCTACCACCAATCAACACAGATAATGAAACTTTACCTATTTGGCATTTTCAGTGCAATTTCACACATAGCTTACAGTGGGGCAAGTCAGAACTGCTTCTCAGAACGTACTCTCATGCCAGCTCTAGATCTGACATGTCATCTACACCAGGGACCTAAACCTGTCAAAACCAAATCCCTTTCCTTCCCACATTAGTCTCTAACAGGCTCCAAAAGCTGTTCCAGATCTGTTAAATGGTCAAGTAGTCCTGGAAACATAAGGAAGATGGTGAGGAAAGCACAGAAGAGGGAAACTTCAAGACAGTCTCTTTTAGCATTAACACAGATTTATCAAGCTTTTAGGTGTAGTTTCATGAGCAGCTTATTTCGGCACAACCAGGGCAACACAGATTTTTAGGTATGTCTTCATTAATGGAAGCAGACTCTAAAGTATTGGCTAAGTTTTAAATACACATTTAAATGCTATTAGGCAATCCCAACAATGACCATGACTAAACTAACAGTTTGGCATGATGAGAGTAGGTGAAATGGAATAAGGAACTCCAGTGATAACAACCCATGGAATTGTTCCTTTATACTATATCCACCTAAAAAATATCTGTGCTTCAAAAATAATGCTTCACAGCTAGATTTAACCAATGTTTATTGACAGTGCAAGTCACACAAATACAGTCAAAACCATCCTTTCAGCTCGTTGTTATATCACTAAGCAAAATGTTATCTAAAGATGAAAGAATGCTGTAGCAATCCATAACTCCAAGTTTTCTTACTGCTCCTGAAACCAAGAGTTGCAAACAAAGAAGCACTCTTGTAAACGCTACAACAGCCCATACAAAAAATAGCTTACAAACTAAGCCAGATCTCCTCCTTTGGCTAGCCCTGTAGTAGCTTCACTGGTAATAATAGCAGGAATATTAAGATAGAGAACATAAGTTTCACAGATGACTATTCTGCTTGTTTCCATGACACAGGCTGCAATTGTGTTTTAATAACGTAACCTAGTCTACACTAAAGCTCTGGAGTCATCCAAGGTTAAGAGGCAGCTTGTCACAGAAATGGCAGGGAGCCTGGAGAGTTTCAGCTCTGTTGTAACAGTTGCATTATTAAAAAAAAAAAAAAAAAAAAAAAAAAAAAAGCTAGTCAACATATTATTCAAGATTTTCTCCACACCTCTGAGCATAGTTTTGTTGTAAAAAATCCAAACACTCTTCAGCACAGACAAACCTGCTCATCAGTTTTAGGTAGTGTTAAATTACCATTCACACAGGGCTTAAAATCTTTAAATATCAGTAGGAGAGGTCACACAACTGTTGCTGAAAAGCAGGTTAATTCAGGTACTTCTGACTCAGAATGTAATTGAGCCTCATTTGCTTTAAATGCTACTGGCACCCAGTGATTCAATTTGTAGCACTGCTAAAAAGAGCAGTTCCAGAGGCCAGAAATAGCCTGGGGCAAGGTACTCCTTTTGAATGAGACTTTTCATGTAACCTTCTATTATAAGGAAAAAAAACCAACCCAACTTAAACATTTTGCTTCTTTGGTGTTAGTCTCACTTACGTTCCAGATTTATAAAAATAGCATCTTTTCTTTACAACTTTACAAGATCATTAAAAACAGTACTCGTGGTTTTAGTGAGTGGAAACAAAAGGCTCAAGTCTCAAGGTTTCCATTAAACACCTACCCTTAACCAATAAGAAACATCTTGTAGCTTAACCACAAAAATGAAAGCTGCTGCTTGCTGTTTTTTTTTTTTTAATTTTTTTTTTAATACAGCAAACAATGCAAGCCAGTCATGTATAAGAGAAAAAATCCAAACCTCCAACATCTCATTGATCCTCTTATCAGTAATGGATAAAAGGTACATTTATCTTTGGCAGGAACCTGAATTCAAATGGGAAAGAGCATCTTACATCCTCTTAAACCTTAAAACAGGTTTTGAATTATAACCCTAGTTATAAAAGTTTGAAGTTACACAACTTGAAAAGCATCCAGGCAAGAGGGCAAAATACAATAATCCCAGGAAGTTAATTAAAAATCCACCGCCAACTTGATGAATTTTGCTGCCCTGGACTTGTAAAAACAGTTCTACTCCAGACATGTGATTTTGTCTTTCAGAAGAAAGTTCTCTTATTCACCGCTTACTTTGCAAGAAACTTGTTCTAAGTGGAATAGTCCATGAAGAACAATTTTCTCATTCTCAGTTTATAATGCTAAGTCTTAAAAGATGTATTAGTCTCTCAAAACATATTACAACTATATTATAGGAGTGTCAGCAACTGGAATGACATAACATAAAAAATACGTAGGGGACAATCTCACAGATGCTATTGCCAGAGTCCTGTTAATAAAAAAATATGTAATTCTCCATAGCTGAACTAGTCTACCTTTTAAAAAACAAAGGATAAACTTCTGTTAGAGAATCTTATTCACAGAAGATTAGACCTCACTGATGGAATCATAGAATCATCTAGGTTGGAATGGACCTTTAAGATCATCAAGTCCAACCAAAAACTAGAGACTGGAAGATACTCAGAACACAAGAGTAGCTGCACAGTCAAGCATCTTTTTACTTCATCTGGGTGTTTAAATTTCCACTAACAATCTCCTCCTTGAAGTGGTTACATCCCACCAAGAGGTTTCAATAGGCACACTATCCCAGACTGCTATGAGACTACAAGCGTTTGAGCCTTCACACGCCCTGACTGCAACATTACCTATTCGGGTACCTTGAGAGTAAATCTGATGAATGTTTTACAGTTACTGCACACGTAGACTACAGAGAAAGCTACTTCTTTTTTTAAATTTTCTTCTTTTAGACTCTTAAAATAGAATGGATGCACTTAGCTGCCAATCACACCTCTATTACTGCAGATCAAGCCAGGGTGACAAGTAAGCCTTGTACAGACAATATTTGCATGACGATCATTTAAATTTGCTGTCTTGTATTGTGTAAGCCCTTGATTAAACAGCAGGCATCTAAATACATAAAAAGGCATACGAAGGGAAAACTAGGCACTGAAACCATCTTACCACCCATGCAACATCCCTTTACACATTCCTGTATTTAGCCACTCACTGTGGCTAAAAAGCAAAGACAGTAAGGCAAAAGTGAATGACAACAATTCAACAAAGAAAATTCTCAAAATCTGTAAGCCAAAGCCACCTGTAGTAGCACTACTAAAGCCCTCATAATTGCACTGGGAATTATTTTCTGTAATACAGAAAACCTAGCAGGAACAAAGTATTTAAACATATTTATTAGCATACTGCAGTCACTGGATTTTCACAGGCTGGCTGTCAATTTTGATTCTGTAATGACAGCTCACATACCAGCTTGTCACATCAGCATGACTGATTCTATTCCCACTTCTCAAAAACGACACTAAGTTCTGAAATTACATTAATGAATTATTAGATGTGCTTGAAAGGAAGGATTGCTGTCACTCACTTCCCATTCCTGAAGGCTCCCAATTACTGCCACATGAACTGGCAAATGAACCATTCTAAGGCTTTCTTTTCCCCCCGTCCTGGGGAAAGGGGAGGACACCTAGCATTTTTATTTATCAGGTGAATTCATATATTACTTACAGGAAGACACAGTGGAATTTTTTTTCCCCTTCAAATTTTAAATAGAAGAAAACACGCCTGTGATCGTTTTAATACCTAGTGAGTAATACTGACACCACACCCCATTCTCATCATGCAGTGCCGAATGCGATACCCACACCATTACATCTGCAAATACTGATGTATAGTTTACCTTACAGATACCAAGTATTTCTGTGGATGCCTTTCTTCCTGGTATGTCCTGAAATCATGTACATCATGTCAAAGCTTCAGCTTGACAGAGCTCAAGTTGTTCTATTCTAAACTGGTCTAGCAAAGCTGAAAACACACGTAAAAGTGGCTGCGATCATCTAATTCCTCCTCAGACACACACCCAGAGACATCCCCACCCAGTCCTTGTGTGCAATTTTGTTAGAAACATTTGACTGTGAAGTTCCACTGAGAAAGGAGTGACCAGAAAAGCTAACTACAGATCTCTCTGCCCGCGGAAGCCATGTAAACCCTCAGACTTAGAAAACCAAGGGGGAAATAGTTCATTCCTATGAACTACAGTGCAGAGACTTTGACACTTAATGTAGAATAACCAAACTGATCAATTTCAATACACCTAGTACAAGAATAAATGATTAAAAAAAGCTTGAAAGCAACTTGCCAGTTTTTCTCCCATCACATTAGTCCTATTTTTATTCTTTCTGTAGTATTTGCAAAAACAAAGGGAGACAGAACATCACACATAAAGGAGAGATGAAGAGTTTGCCAAGTATTTTTTTTTCCCCCTCACAGGAACACATTCTGCAAAAATTACAGTGCTGGGTGAGAAAAAAAAAGTCTTCTCAACTCTGGTAATAATTATGAAAAAGGAATAATTTTCATACAAGTATAACCTATGGAATTTATTTTGCTTTGCAGCCACAAAGCTGTCAAGTCTCCGCTACCAGATCTCTCTTGCTCTAACCAGAAGTCTGCTCTTCTCTCCCAGCAGCCCTCAAAACAGGAGGCTGAAACAGAAATGCTATTCTCCAAATCCAAGCAAGCCATCAAAGGTGACTTATCACAATACAGGTCCTTAGCCTGGGAAGTACGACTGGGCTGCGCCTTTTCGCTTTCTGGTAAAATCCTTCTGAGAGCTTTGTCCACAACCTTTCACTTTATTATTTTAATAATAAAAATAAGAAGTACCTTGCACTCCAATAGAACTTTTATGACTATGTCCAGAGTCACCAGTAAAATGCTATGCAGCATCACTGAAGGGAAAACTGAAAAGCTATGTTTCCCAATGCATTCTGAGACAAATCAGAACAAGGTCACTCCCTGATACCTCCAGTTGCCTACTGCTCTTGATAAGCAGCCTCTTACTCTTACAACAAAGCAAAGAGATGGGATGGTTTGGTTTGGAGGGTTTCCAAACACATGGTCAACCCTTACTTCGAGCACATGTTCCGTGCAGTAAATCACAATTATCAGTGCAAACCAAATTGTTCATCTTCCTGAAGATCCTTAACACAAATAAATCCTTAAATTTGACAAATGGAATAGATGATTCAGAAGAGAAAAACAGAGGGAATCATGAAGTATGTTGTCTTCAAGTTGGGCAAGGCTCTGTATAAAGTCCAACACAGCAGGTAAGTGGCATAAAATGGTATCACAGAAGCAATGCCTTCAGATAGCAGTCACAACGTGATTTAATACAGAACACAAATACATCAGATTAACAACGCACACAAGTATTAGTAAGTCCAGAAAGCAACCCTGATGGCTCACACCTTCTCTGTAGAATCCAACAACAGCTGGCAACATAAGAGTCACATTTAAAATAGTCTGGACTATTCCAAGCAACCAAAGTTTAACTAATTCTCACTTTCCTGAATAACATTTTCTTTCCACTTGTTGTATGAATCACCTACAAAGAAGTTATAGTGTCCATGCTTTCATCCTTAAAGCCTGATTAAAGACGGAAGACTAAAATTAAAATTCACCATTTTAACTAAAGTTTTTTTGCAGCACTACTAAGACCTCTCTTTTAATTAATTCTACAGGAGACCTTTTCACGCAATTAAACAGGAGAATGACTCATAAACAGGAAGGACAGCCTGAGTCGTAGCCTCTGGTTTAACTTACCCAGTCCATTCCATCAAGCCAGTTTAGCCTTATTTTTATCTTTCTCCTTTCAAATTTACAGCAACAGCCAAAGTAGTCACGAGGGAGCGCGCCATGAACAATGCTTCCTAACTTCTCACCAGTTCCAGAGGAAGCAGTGACATTTTGATAGTACTCTGTAAAGTCCAAGAACAAAGAGTCCCACGGTTGCTCCATTATCCAAACAGCCCATCCTGCAAGTCTGAATTGTCAAAGCAACAAAATTAATAGGCAATATGCCATCTCTGTTACCTGCATTAGCTAGCTGAATTGAATACTGGCTCATAACAGAACAAAGTTAAGTTTAAAAAAAAAAAAAAAATCACGTAGAAGGAAAGTAGCTAATACCAGAGAATGAGAGATCATTAAAGAGAACAGGAGAGGTGAAGACATCCATGGATCCAGGGGAAAAAAAAGAGAATACAAAAAAATATCAAAACCACCTTACAAGACAGAGCATTTGAGCAAGCAAAGAAATCAAAACTCTTTATAGAAAAGTAATTTCAAGTCTGGAAGGATACATGGGAGAGTGGTATTTTCTTTGTAATTGCTTTAGTAATTTCTGATCTGTTTTTGAAACAAAATCCGCATTCTCTTCACAAAGTGGGTAGGACTACGAATTACTGTCTTTCTGGAGCTGCTAAATATATGCTAGTAATTTTCCAGCTTCCAAAACTGTTTTAATGTCTTCCCACACAATAATTAGCAACAATGCAGGTGACCAACAACAATTCCAGTATTATAATAAACAACTATTTGTCAATATCTTCTGAATTTGATTAAATGGTTCTGTTGTCTACAACAGGGTAATCTGTCGATTTGGTACCTTACATGTAAACACCTGAGCTCTGCAGACATGTCTAAAAAACCTGCCCAAATGCCATGTAGAACAGACGCTTGCTCTAGAAAAGCTCAAGAAATACCAACCTAACCCTGCTAGAAAATAATGCATACACCACTGGGAAGATTTTTCATTTATAGAGGGGGCAGGCTGAGAGTTCCTTCACAGTATGCATACACTCCTACTCTTTCTTCCATACCTCCTATCTGAAGCAGAACAGCATTTTGCTGTTTTGTATCTCCTCAAATGACCCAGAGCACTTCACTGTGACACAAAAGCCAGGCTCAATTTTTGTAAAATGAACTGAAATAGGAATTTTAAATTGTGAAACATCATGAACAGAGATGATTGCTTCATTGGACTCATGAGAAGATTGTTCAAGATTTCATTAGCACAACGTTTGCTTATAAAGACAGGGGAAAATTTTCTACTGAGCCTCCCGGAGAAGAGCTTACACTCAAAAACATGAGATTTAATTATTCTTAGGGCTTCATAACTGCCAGAATTATTAGTGGTCATAAAATAATGTTTATGCAGCATGCCACAATTTCACACCACCATGTAAGCTAATCAAAGTAACTTTCTATTATTTCTTTCAAATTTAGTGGCCATTAATTTCAAGGTCTCTCCTTTGGTTCTTGTATCTTGGTATAGAATTTAAAAAAAATAAAGGGCACAAAACGTCTTAGTCTTGCCATAAGGCAAGTACCATATTTATCAGATACAAACACTGGATAAGGAAGTCTTAACACTTCCATTTGTTTGTACAGTTCCTAACATCAAATAGTACCTGAAGGACTTCCATTCTAAACTGATAACGAAAGGAGGGGGAGCAGGGGCAAACAAGCTGAAAGAATGTGAAGAAGAAAAGTAAGTCAACAGTAAAGAGTTTTATTTCACTGACTTTTGAAGGGCATTTATATTACAGTCACTGTAGTAGAACATGGAAGAGTTACTCACTTAAGTACAACTGCTACAAAACATGATGAGTGCTAAGTCAGGATGCCTAATGCTTACTCTAAAAACAAAGCACAGAGAAAAGTTAAATGTGGAACACTGGGAGTGTTCCACAGAAGCTAGTTTATTAATAAGTAGGTAATTAAAACCACCCCTCTCAGCATGGATTTCGATTCATTCACTTTGTAATACCTTCATCGAATCTCACTCCTTTTGCCCAAAAGATAGCTCTTAAATTTGAGTTGGAGACCAACACTGCATGCCACAATTTACCAAAAATAATTAGCTTGCAGGTTCCTGAAGACCTTCGATGCATAATAAAGAGGCAAGATTCCTGCTACTCTAGTAGAAGTCTCCCTTCAAAAGCAGCAGGGAAGTTAAAAGTTGTAATTGAAAAACGTTCCAACTTGCTCACCATCTGAACTGAAGTAATTGCTAGAAATTATTTCAGGAGGAAGTTCTGAGAAGACCTTTAGAACCAGGCTACAAGCACTACTGCTCCATCAGCTGATCAACCACAATTTTATTATGAACAACAGGTTTAAAAACAGCCATACCTCAACCTTCAAAGCTTATCCTGACAGGGTCTGATAAACACGGAAGCGTCCTGAAAAATAATGACATTTGGAATGCCCAGATTGTACATTAAGATTAACAGCCTGCTTTTAAACAGCAGTTAATTAGATCATTGTAAAAACACCTATTAAATTGGCATAGTAGAGGGATGAGACAAACCAGACTTTCCTTGTTGAAACAAAAAACAAACCAAAAGAAATCAGGAACCACCTGCAAGATCTAGATTCTCCCAGACTAGCATATTTCAGTTACTTCAGCTAACCCACATGCTTTGTTTCTTCAGTTGTCTTGTAGCTGAAGCACAGTCCCACTACAGAAGTCTCAGATTAACATGAGGCGCCCCTAAACACTAAGTATTTGTGCAATGGAGAAATAACGCTTCATGTGAAGTATTAAAAAAAGTGGTTTTGCAAGACTTTTTTCAAGAAATCAGTAGTAAGAAGGATGTATAGAGCAAGAACATGTCACTTATGGCTATTTCAGTGACTTCAAGGTTGGAATCAATAATTGCCAATAACCTTCCAGCTTTTGTAATGCTCAACTTGACTCACCTTAAGACAGTATTACCTGTTTGACACAAATACTCTCTTCTGTGTTCTTTGTCTCAATTTACATAGCAACTGTGCCACAATCTACATGAAGCAAATGGAAGATCTGTTCCTTCCTTCAGCCACACTTGCACTGCTTTTCAGTTTAACTGCATATATTCCACTTCTTACACTGCAAAATTGGAAAAATTGAATTCTTTTGTCTGTCAAAACAATCCTCTTCCCTTGCCTCCTCTCTCCTCCTCCCAATCATCTATCATATGAAAATTTTTCTCTATGTTCCCAATAATTCCTCTTTTTTAACAGTGTGGCTAACATCGTCCAAAGTACTCTTTGTAAAGGCACACAATAAAGTGAAAAAGGTATGTACACTTTACACATGGCCCTTACGTTTCCCAAGATGCTTTGGTTTTTTAATTAAAAAAAAAAAAAAGTATGGCGAGCAGAAGCTTTCAGGTAAAACGCTGAAAAGGATGTCCAGGTCCTTTTTCCTGTATGAATTAATGTTAAAGTCTTTAAATTTTCCAAATGTCAATGGCTGATACTCAGGAGATGCTGCTAATTAGGCAACATAACATTTTTCATCTGCATAATCCAACAGCGTCTCACTCACACTAACTTCAAGTTTGAGCCAGAGCTACCTTCTCAAAGGTAACAGCAATACCTACTCATGGTTATTCTGCCAGTCTTACTGCAATCTATTTGCCATACACCACATGTAGCTGCCTTTCTTCTCACTGTATTAGAAATAACTCTCAAAGAGGCATGATGAGGGGATGCCCATCACACTTTCATGAAACACATTCCTCTATAAATTCCAACAGAGCAGTGCACAACTGGTACTGCTTCTGAGAACATAAGTTTGCAACAAATGGTTTAGAAATCTTGATATTTCTATCACAAAAGTCCCTTCCTTCTCCAGCTGGTAGCACACAACGTGTTGCTACCATGCAGTAACAGGAAAGCTATTTCCTCAAACACTTTAACCAGAAAGTCTTTTTATATGAGAAAAAACTATTTACAATAAGCTGATAGAACTTCTGCACCTTCTTGCCCATTACGCATTTCCACAAATGAAAAAATTCATTAGAAATCAGTTAGCCCTTTGAAATCTAATACTATTTCAACTTTTACCGTACTGGTAACCAAGAAAATGAAACTGATAGAAAAGATAACAGTCAAGAGACACACTTCTTGAGAAAAACAAGTGGTCAAACTAAGTGATGGGAACTGCACCTAATTCAGCATGCACTGTGGAATATCTCTGTACAGAAAGGAAAGTAACACAACGTAAGTAAATATTTGTGGTTTTCTTTCTCAGTTACCATGAGTCCATAGACTTCAGACTGCATTACTGTAATATAGCCTACACAGATCCTGAAGGTCACACTGAGATTTCAGCTGGTGCAAGATGTTTATATAATGGTCTTTCACAACAGAAGCACATTATATCTTTATTCCTGTATGACAATGGTTTCATATTCATTACCAAATGCAGTCCAAGGCATCAACTTCAAGCTACAAATTCCCCTATGGCTTATCTCTCCTGTACTTTGAGTCGAGTTTGGTGGGTTTTTTTGGCATAACGGCCCATATTACTTGGGATGCTCCTGCAAACAACCACCTGATTTACTGAGTGTGAGAAGAAGAACCACAAAACCACATGGAGTTTCATCTGCAAAATGATTCCGTGAATCCACTGGGGAAAATAGTTTTAAACAATGAGCAGGCTTTGCAAAAAAATTAGAGTTTTATAATGGGTCATCTGCTAAAAAGGTACATTATAGTGACTGTTGCATAGCTATTTTGAGATGCTCGGAATGTTTGGGAGCCTAAATGCAGGTAAGTTCTTCCCTTCTAGTTCAGCCTTACACTTCACACTGTTTGAAAGCTGTGATTCCACAAGTTCTTTCAAATGGATGAAACATTTTTTCCACGTATCCAGCATGTAAACCATATGATTTCTTGGGTGGAATAAAAAAAAAAAGTAACTATCCTTCATATTATTACGTATTACAGAATGAGAAAGGTCAATTCCCTAAGTATCACGAAACAGCCTTTTACAGCACTGGTTAGTTATGAGATATAGACCCTAAATAAAATGGGATGTCAGTCTTTGCAATCACCATCGGAGATGACCACCACCAGCATTCACCCAACACCTCTGAACCACATAAGAAATTAAGTCAATATTTTAATATACACGCTCATTGAATCTCAGCTTCTGCAATGCTTAATTCAAAAAGATTCATAATGTTTCCCACCCAGATTCTGGTGAATCACTGGCAACGTGGCAGAAGTTTCCAAAAGCAATCTTGTTGATTTCTGTTCATCTGTTTTATCACAACCACTTTTATATAATAATATACATGTCCTAAGATACCCGTAAATTAAACCCTGATATATTAATGTATGCAATTTCTGGATTCATACATTCATCTGTTCATTGGAACATTAGTTTTTAAATCATTATCAGCATTTAATAGTCCCATCATACATTTCTAAAATATGTAGCTTTAAACTAAGCTAGTTTGGATACAAAGCTAACCAAAAAAGAAAAAAATCCCACCAGAAAACATACAAGTAACTTCCCACTCATCTCCATTAACATTACTGCTGCTCAAAAGTGATTGACAAGCACACCACTCAAGTCTCTGGTTGTCAAAACAGACTGCACTGATGGTACCTGCATTTCTAAAAGCAGCCTGTCAAGCTGTCTGCTTTGACAGAACCTTTTCTAGGACAGGAAGGTAAAGTGATAAGGTATTGTGGGGAAAAGAAAATGCGCCTAACTGATAACGTCTGCTTCTATTTATGTTAGTGGAAACCATAATTTCGTATCAACATTGTGTATTAATGGACTGAAGAAAGCCATGGTACTACTGATGAAGCTTAGAAACCGTCAATAAGGTACACACTCCTCCTAGGAACACTGAGTTATTTATACAACTATAAAGTCTCTTACTAGCTTCACTGATTTCAAACACAGAAATACAGACATTTTTAGTTGATAAACATTAATGCCTGCCACATCCTTATAAGCCTGAAGGGAGTAAAAAATGTAAGTTTAGGAACATGTTAATTTCTGCTTCATAGTACTGCTGCATTATCTAACAACTCTATAGCTATATGATGCAAATAGCGTATAATCACTGAATTTAACAACTGCATTTCTCTTCCAAGCACAGCAATTAGAAGACAGTGTTGCTAAACCAGTTACAATGATTAAAGCAGCTCTGCAACAGTCCAGGTTACCTCGGACCTTTTAATCATCTTTGCTTTTTTATTATTTTCTTATTTTTTACTTCGGCCATTTTCAATATAGTAAAAACACACAGAAAACAGTAGCTGCCACAGGAGGGGCAGAAGATTTTCCATTCATACTTGACCGAAATTAAAAGAATAAGAAAGCTACTCCGAGGAAATAAGCGTACACGAATGTGGAGAAAATTAAGTATTCCCGGTTCCTGGGAGAAAAAAAAAACCAAAACGCATCAGTTCCCCGTTTTAAAACGGCACAGGCCTCACAGCGGCTTTTGAGGACAAAAACTGACACCAGGACATTCCCAACCACCAAAACACACTAAAATACACCTATACCAACACCGCACTCCGGCCAGAAACCTTATCCATCTTTGCCCTGTTAATCCAACAGCGAAAACACCAACAGGGTAAAGAAAAAAAAAAAAAACAACACACACACAACTAGTGAAAGTAAGCGGAGTTTCTGTTTTGTCTTACCACGATTTCTCCCCACGCAGAGGGAGGCCGGGGGCCACCTCGCTCTTCCCTCAGGCACTACAGACAAAAGAGCGACAACCCGGGGGGAGGTGATGGGGTTGTCGTTCGTTCGTTCGTCCGTCCGTCCGTCCGCCCGCCCCCC
>NW_009650188.1:6415245-6422813 GCF_000708025.1 Charadrius vociferus | reverse complement strand
TCGCTTGTTTACCTCATCTTGTGGCCCGTGATCACGGCGGGCGTAGTGAGGTTACGGGGCCGTTTATACACTAAGTGTAGTTCTGAGGAGGTCTCTGCACGTTGAGGGCTTCCCAAAGCCCCCAGCCCGCCATTTTCGCGCCCACAGCGCTTGGGGGGGGGAGGCTTTCTCTATTTGGGATGCTCTGCGGTTCCCCTCTTCCCCACTGTGATTGCCTCGTGCCATCAAATCTTAAGAGCTTGGGGGTTGGTTTATTTTCTTACTCGGAGGGGAAAAAAATCACGAATGCTGTTCCCCATCGAGGCACACTCTTGGGGGGCTGTGCAGGGCAAAGACCCTGTTGCTTTGCCCACCAGGCCCATGGGGAAGAGCAGAGCTGGGCTTGGCGATGGAGGAGGTCCCCTGTAGCTTTCATTGCTGCAGGACACATTTAATTCATCCTCAGCCTCAAACAACACCACAGGTAAGCTGTGTTGGGGCCCTACCAAGCCATACTGTATCGCACAGTACCTGAACTACAGTTGGGCTACAGAAGAAATTTTAAAATGAAGTTATAAAATGTCTTACAAGTATTGATGATGACTCGCTGCATTCAGTTAGCACATACTGATAGTTTTAAAATGCTTTGAGAACTAATTATTTAACATAAGGCTATTCCAAGGTTGCATTAAATGGCTTCCCATTTTATGAGAAGATGAACTCTGGGGTAAAATACTAAGGAATTTGTCCAAATTTATTTCCACATTTAACAACAAAAACGGGGTTAGGTGGTCCCATCCTATTCCCCAGGTATTTTGTCATGCATATGCCCAGTTGGAGGCTCTGCAGGATCAATGGTGATGTGAGGTCATTGGGCAGGGTGCTGCATATGGAATCACTGCTCTTCCAAACACTTTATAACACTGTAAGGAGCGTGCACTGTATTACCAGTTCAACATCCAAACTGCAGAGGACTACATGACCTTGAGATACCATTAAACCAGTGCAATGTCAGGTCAAAAGTAACCAGGCCCAGAACCAGGGGCTTGAGACAGTGACCTGCAAAAGGACGCTGGGTCATGACATGCAGACAGAAATGAGGAAACAAATAATAAAGCTGGACTCCTGGACCTGAGGGAAAGTCAGTGTAGTGATAGCTTAATCTCCAGCTCCTATTTCTGACTCTTGTATTGATTGCAGACAGGTTTTCACACTAACTTCACAAGAAATGTGGTGATAGTAGCTAAATGTATTATTTCTCTCAGTTTTACTGAAGAAATTGTCTCTATTATTTAGTCTTTTCCGCCAAAACAAGCTTACCTTGGTAAGCTGTTTTATTGTTATTTCAAGGCGATTAACAGGAAAGATTTATTAGTCTACAAACAGAAATCTAAACCAATCAGTGTTTGTAAGCATCAGAATCTTTACACAATAAAATATCTGAATGAATTATTTAATCAAGAATATCATAGTTAGCCAGAATCGGAAGTCAGGGATGATCACAGATTAGTACATTATTACATTTTTATCATTATATTGGCATAGTAATACTTCCTACAATGCCACAATGAAACATTAATGCCACTTGTTCTTAATGACTGCATTAATTATGTAAGAGTCTTTGTCCTGAAGCACAATCTTTCATATAACCAATTGGCAAATTGCAGCATAGTTTGTTAAAAAGAAAAAAATACCGGAATCATTATACTCGTATCTAATTAGTCCTCTCTCTTGAAAATGAACACCTCTGCACATTATTCTAAATCAGTTGAATTATTGTCTTCATCCTATTATTCTGATTTAAAACTGTACATACCACAGAAAATTTTCAATCAGCAATTGCCATCTTTTGCAGATTCCACTCCTAAATGTTATGCTAGAAATGTAAACCTTATTGAAGTTATTTGCATGCTGTTTGGACACAGAAGCCAGCACTTGGAGCTAAAATGGTAGGTGTTCTCTGCAACCTTTGTTCAAAGTCACAGAAACTAGAAATGGTCAAGGCTTGAGGACATCCTCTTACTTTCTGGTTTATAGCAGGTGATTGTATACACAGTACATAATTCTGGTGTTCTGTTCAGTCTGGTTTTTAATACTCCAATCTGGAGACTTACCACTTGCTATATTTGGTTCCTGTATACAGTTCCTATATTGCTGAAAAGTTTTCATTTTCAGGTAGCTGATGTTTTCCATCAGCAATTGGTTCTGTTACACTTAGTAAATTGTGTTACCAGTATTTACTTGCTGCCAACAATTTTCAGTATTACAACATAGTTTACCACAGTACTGCATTGTTTAAATTTAAAGAAGTGGGATCTGAAATGACCTATGGTTCTTACTAAATAACATTGCAAGGATGAATACTTTAAATATCAAAACCCATTTTAGACTTCTGTCAGAGTAACACTTTTCTAATTATTATTGTTTATTCTTGAATTTAAAGGTTCAGAAATTCGTAGATGAGCTTGTTCTGTCTTTGGGAAGTGATTCCACTAGATACCTACATTATTTTTAATGTCTTCTTTCTCTGGTTATGCAGCATTTTTTCCTGCATGATACACTAGCATATGAAACACAAAACAGTATTTGCTTTTAGGATTACTGTTTTCATATCTCATTTCAGCTTATTATTAAATTTGCTGTAATTTATCTCCAGTTATTCACATTGTTCTTTCTTTTATGTCCTTAAAAACCCATGGGAATTAGTTTTGATTCTACAACATATCATCTCAATTTTCCAGTGCTTCTTTTTCTCTTTTTTTTTTTTTTTTTTTTGTTCCGAAAGGGGATAACATATAGGCCTGGTTCTAGACTTTGCAGTTGTGGTCACCTACTCTAATGTTCTTTAGATTATACATTAGAAATGAATCTCCATATTAGCCTGTGTGACTGAGAGAAATAGTTAAAATACCAGTGTAACTGTCAAATCGTATCATCTCATGATTCGATTTTTATATTACTCTTTCCATATAGAACTGATATAAAACTGTGGTAACAGAATAGCTGTCTTCATAAAAAGAAATTTGTTTTAATGTGTTGGCAATGTTTCAGTTTGCTATTTTAGTTATCTGCATGACCTGTAAAGCTGATAATAATGGAAAATTTCTCATTTTGAAACCTGTGATATCAGAATGAAAGGCAAGAATTAAATATTTTTCCAGCTGGCTGCAAGTATTTAAAAAAAAGTCCTTGTTATTTCACACTCTTAAATATATCACATAAAATAAAAGATAACAAAAAAGAAAATCTTTAGCACTTTTGTGTGCTTGACTGTCATGTTAACAAAACCTACATTTCCTGCACTTTTATAAAATTCCACTGACAAGAGCAGAATACTGAAGCATATCCGTCCAACGTAATCATTGCAAAAAACCCCAATACTCATTAAAGAGTGTGCTGAATATCATCCAAGTCCATGTAATTCAGATGCAACTTTTAGAACTAGATGTATATGCTTGTTTTAAAACAGTAATAAGATGGTAGCAAAATAAAGCATTCCACTGTGGAAGGACATGCTCAGTATCTTGGCCATAACCTACAAGGTTTAGATTTCCTTTATACAACAGAAGCTTGAATGATGTAAAGGAATGTAAAACGCATAAGCGTAAAAATATTCCTCCATGAATGCTTCTCTCTCAGCCATTCAATTTGCACAAGCAAATAATGCTGTATAACCCACCAAACATTATCAGATTTCTTCGAAAATTTGCAAAGTTTTTGCAGTTATTTCATGCTATACATAATAGATTTGCAGAATATCAGTCCGTTTTTAACATTTGTGTTTTCAGGCTGCTAGGAATGCAAAACAGAATTATATAAAGATACCCTGTGGCTTCAGTTGCTGTGAAAAAAGCAGAAATTATGAAGAATCCCTTCTAATCCCTTTGATTAGGAGTTTCACTTAACTGTGCTGTCTCATTATCCTCCTTGTCCCACTGGCATTTAGGGATGCAATATGTTGATATAGTAGTATGCCACAGATTGTCATGGTACTCCTTACTGCCTTCCTGCTTGTATGCCATTGCCTGGTTTGCTTTAATGCCACTTTCCAGTGTCATTCAGCAACACCTCTCTCTAAGTGTGACAAAAATTTTGAAGCATTATGAAGTACAAGGCTTTGCAGTATAACAAGAATGCAGACCCACTTGGAGGCTGTGAGGATATTAGAGATTTAATATTCACTGGGCAGAGCAAGTCAAAGTCACTACCACAGACTTGTTGTTCTGGTGCCCTCTGCTGAAATAACCATCTGTTTGGTTTCTGAATCCATCCCCTGGGGAGGGTCTAGAGTCTCTGCCAAGTGCCATATGCTGCCACCTCTTTATCTTGCACTTTAGTTCCTTGATTTATTTCCTTTTCTTTCTGGCTCAACAAAAAGCAGAAGTATGAGCCTTTATTTCCTTTCCTTCCTCCAGTGGTAATTATGTTGAAATTTTTTTCTTTTCTCTTCCTTCATAGTATTGTTGCATCACATTTTACAACAGCCTTTTACTGAGCTTAGCAAAGGAACATACAAGTTGAGGTGATAAAGAATTAAGAAAACTACATTTTATAAGAATTGCAGCTCGGGTATGTGTGTAAAACTGAGAACGGCCTAAATTAGCAATGTAGTTTTCTGTTCCTTTCTGGCAGATTTCCTCATGTAAAGCTGGGGAAAATGAAAGACAAGTAGGGCAATACAGTCAGCACGGGTTTTCTACAGCAAGCCGGTACCTTTGTTCAGCTGCATGTAAAACCGCAACCTTACTCTCACTTTGCAGGGGAAGCTAAATTGTAGAGGTTTTTCAGGTTCATATAGCAAGAAGTGGCATGATGAGGAATAAACCCCACAGTCTGGTCTTCTGTTCCAACCACTACACTTTATGCATCCTCCACACTTGTGCAAGTTACAGTAGTTACATTATGACTAAATTGCTATCTGAGTAATTTTTCCAATCAAATTTCCCAGGTAGAGCACTCATACTAGAAGTAAAAAGTGGGACTGTCTTACATTGCTGCAGTCACATCACATTTCTGCAGTAAAAGAAAACATGCTGATGATTTCCAGGAGTTATTCTTGCTTAGTATCATACGTAAAGACTCAAAGTTTTGTACTGGTTTGGTTTGAGAATACCTGATACAAGACTTGCCCAGTGCATCTTCCAATAAATGGGACTATCAGTTCCCACAGGAAAATAAAAGTAAAGAACCAAGTAAGCCTTAGCTAATCCTAACATGAATAGCTACATAAAGTAAGTTTAGGTGTTTATATATTAGTGTGTGTCTCAAATAGCTGCTGCTTATTCAGATCTCAATTCTAGCAGTTTTTAAAAAGTATATTGTTCAGGTAGTTGCAGAGGGACATTTTTTACATTTCATCCCTCAGTGGTTTTTGGTAAGAGACCTATATACAAAAATAAATTTTGTTTAGGTAGGTTGGATTATTTTCCAGAGATCATAGCTGCATGATGATTTCCTTTATTCTTTTACCAGATTGTACATATCATATCTACTTTGACAGGCAAATTCTCACACATGCAAAACCCTACCTTTTTCCTCCTCCACTTCTAAATTTCTTTTCAGCACAGTATTCTCAGTTTCCTGTCTCTTATTACTGTACTGGCAGAAAGCTGTTACACACCATTCTGTGAATGTACGGTGTAATTTGTTCCTGTTGTATATGTTCATTTGTTTTTGGTAAACTGTCATCAAAAGTTACATCATTAATCCTAACTTGAAAGATATTTTTTTTTTTAAATTTTAATTTAATGTCCTAACTATTAAATTTATTTTTTAGCTTGGTTAAAAAGAACACAGGTTTTGTAAAAAGAAGTTGCTATCTTTTATTGTTAATAAAATAACAAGATTTTTTTCAAACGTGGTGATTTGTTGGTTGAAGGCTATAGTAATCTGACATGCTGTGTGATGCTGCCTACTCTTCTTTGATTCCCTCAGGTGAAGGAGGCAACGTTTACAAAAGAAGAAAAAGGAAATTCACTAAAGGGAATCAGTAAGTTGAATGAAAAATAGTAATAGTGGAATTAGATGTCATTACCAGACAGGAAGAGTGGAATTGTGGTTTGGCTAGTTAACTACTTTTGGTGCTATTTTTCTACCTAAGCAACTGATATAATTGCTAAAGAAACAACAGTGAAAGGATAAGAACTTACTGTGAGCACAGATGGAGCTTACGTTGCATATACATTTTTAAGACATGCCGTTAATTTCATGTTAGCAAGAGTGACATCAGTTTCTCAGAGATTAATTAATTATTACATACTGATTGAGGCACATGGAAGTCTGGGTAAAAGTTTTAGCCTGTTGACAAATTCAAACTATTTTGAGCAGCACGCTTTCTGTTCTGTTCGGGAAGTTTCCTCCTCTCATACATAAGGCCACAGTTTTTCCAGTCTATTTGTCTCCAACGCTTTTGGTGTTCTGGTGGCTCTGCTAGGCAGACACATGCTACCTGCATGTGAAAACAGGAGTCATAAAGTAAGTTATTCAGCTTCCTCATAAAGTCCTCAGTCTTTACAACTTGGCTGTAGTTGAACTTCAGTTCAGCAATTTGATACAGGAAGGTTGTTTATGTTGCAGTTTATCACTGCCTCTCCCGGGCAGCAGCTTTTCTTATCAATGTTTCCATTAACACACAGTGCTCTGCAAAAAAAAAAAAAAAAAAAAGTGTCTCCTCTATTTTCATACACAAAAGACACCCTCTGCTTAGATTTCCTTCTGCAGGAAGCACGTATCCATATATATACTTATTTGCATATTAAATAGACAAGATAAAACTGTTTCTACCCTACATAGGTGAGTCAAACATTGAAAACCAGTTGAGAGCATTCATTCATTCACTGCTCTCTCAGCTGTAACAGCTACAAGTCACAGTGTCAGCAGGCAGAGACTGAAACAAACTGGCTTTGTCTTGCACTTCTCAAGCTCACAAATCTAAAGTGGAATCCTGGGAATACAATATTAAAATTATAAAAATCTGACCCTCAGTCTACTTTTTAATGTTAGCTGCTAAAATAAAAAAAAAACCACAGAGAGATAAAAAACATATCATATAGTCATTTAGGTTAGAAAAGACCCTTAAGATCATCGAGTCTGCCTAATCACATTATAGGGCTGTGTGGTGTCTTCTGGCTGGGAGATCCTCATTGGTCTTTCTAGAATGGGTTTCTCTGGTACTTCGGGGCTCGTGCTGCCCAGTATGTGTTTCCTGGCCTCCGCGTACTCCACCTCCCTTTGCGCCAAGGATTTCATGGGGAAGGGTGGTCCCCATGTGATTCTGTGATTCTGTGAACAAGGACTTGCCAGCTGTCCAGAGAAAAGGCTGTAAATATTTATACTGATTCTCTATCGATTTGGAGTGTGCCATGCCACTGGGCGTTATGGTAGTAGCGAGGGTGTATAACTTCTAGTGGGAGTAAATTACTGAAAAAAAAAGCCATGCACTTGCCAAAGAAACTAGCTGTTGTTCATCAGCCAGCCCACACTGGTGAAGGACAAAAGAAGAAATGGCAAATGGTCTAGCCGATGTTGCAGCTAAAGCCCAACACGACTGCTGTGCGAACCACTGGGCTTACAAGCAGTGCAACAGTCCG
>NW_009650188.1:6406920-6415204 GCF_000708025.1 Charadrius vociferus | reverse complement strand
GAAGAAGCTGACTCTTGGAAAAGCAACAAAGCGACCAAAGACTCCCAGGGAATGTGGAGAGCAGGTATGGAAAACCTTTCAATTTTACTGAGGCAATACCTGATTCCCATAGCAAAAATGCATCACCATCCAGCTGATGCACTAGCCCAGACAGTGCTGAAGAATTGGTTTGCCCCAGGAATTTATGCTGCAGCCAAATAAATAACTTGTTTTGCACACACTACCTTTAGCCTTACTGAATCTTTAGCAAAGACCTCAACAAACAACAAAACTGTCTCCCTCTGAAATACTATTTAGAAGACCAGTGTGACTCCCCAGAACTGATGTACCCACCCATGTAAGTTTATTAGCAGGAGATAAAAACATAACCCCAGTATATTTTCCAGGCTCATAGATTATTAAAATGCAGTTAGGCCCAGGCACAGCTTATACAACCAGTACCTCTAGAAGGAGCTCTGCACCCCTTCAATCTAAGGAATTATGTTTGGGTAAAAGTATGCAAAATTAAAAATAACTTACCTCATTGGTGGGAGGGACTGTTTTATGATATCACTAAACTTTCTCAGCAGTAAAGGTGGAAGGAAAATTGAGTTTGAACCACGGCTCTCACCTGAAATCTGCGATCAGTCCTTGTAATTCTGTATGATTATTAAATACTAAGCTGCATCATAGCATAGTAAATTATTGCTTCTCAAGTTTTTCAAAGTTCTCCGTCACAGGAAATACTATTTCATCAAACCAGAACTGCTTGGTTGCTTTTCATTTTTCAGCTCTTCTCTGAAGCCTGAAAGAGATCTGTGCTCTGTTAACCTTGAATCCCATAGCTGTCGCTGCTTGTCTGTCTGTTTAGGTATCAGATCTTACCAACAGCCAAGTGATGGATGTTTTCTTCAGAAAACAGTTTCTCACGCAACTTCAATTTTCTTATTCTTCAGAACTTGCAGACCAAGGGGGGTTGCTTTGAAGGTCAGGGATTCTCATAATAGATACACACATTGTCAGGTAGGGACATGCTGACATTAGGGAAGGCTTTATTTCCCCTTTGCCTTTTGCGGCATGTAAAGATTCATTTCCTTTCTTAGTCCTTACACCTTTGCAGGGCTTCCCTAGTGAAGCCTACCAATTGCAGCTTACCAAAGAAGGGGCCTAAAGTTACAGAAGCTTTGATGATGTTCAGATTTAGATGCAGTGTTTTAAGGCAGCTTTTAGGCACATCTTCCGTTTTTGAAGGTCAACACATTTAGATTTGTGGACACTGGGTTTTAAAGGCAGAAGTGTATAGATGTAGCGCTAGAACAGTTCTAGATACCTAGATCAGAGAATGTGTGCAATATACATTGTGTTTATGTGGGTATGGCTGTATGTTTATATATGTATATGAATATGTATAGATAGTATATATATATGAACATCAAAGCATTTGGTGATGGGAGGGTAGCATTTCCTGTCATACATTTTTGTACTTACCTAATTTTGTTTCTTATAGCTAAAACAAGATAAAGATCTAACTCAGCAGCATGAAATGTAAGCATTGGAACTATATAAGTACCAGGAAAAAAATATTGTTGACCCTATAAAAGTATTTTTTTTTTTTGATAGAGAGCTATAATCACTTGAGCAACCCAAGGGAAGTGCAATTATAGTCTACATTAATTGACTGATACATAATTGGCTACAGCATGTGAGTGAGCTGATGTTAGCTTGTGCACTATATACAGTGCATACAACAGTTATGCAAAATATATAAGGAAAATTGATCTGACTTCCCCACGCTGTTTAATGGTTTGGTAATTTTGATATAGATTTAGACTCTATTGTTGCTTATTCATAATGCCATGCACAAGAAGGAGA
Source organism: Charadrius vociferus (assembly GCF_000708025.1). Lineage (NCBI taxonomy): Eukaryota > Metazoa > Chordata > Aves > Charadriiformes > Charadriidae > Charadrius > Charadrius vociferus. The sequence goes on along the minus strand of NW_009650188.1, from coordinate 6,413,353 downwards.
GAGAAAGAATAAAAGTCATAGTGGTAAGACCTCTGTAAAACATACATTGTCACGTGAATTTATATTACATACACAACTGTTTCACAGCTTATGTGAAACAGTATTATCTCTACTTCTAGGTCTCTGCAGGTCTTCAAGGTCTTCAGAAGATCAATATAACTCTTAAATTCTTCCATCAAATCTGAGCTCAATACCAATTAAATCATCAAATCCACATTTCTGAGAGGGAAGCAGCTTCCTTGATATCTATCCAGTTCCGCCCTCCACCCCAAAAAGGAAGGGATGCTCCTTTCATTTTAGTGACCATTTACTGAGCTGAGCCCACCAATTTAGCAATGCCATTTGAAGCCTGACACTCAATTCATATCTTACAGGACAGGGTCAAGAAGGCCACAAACAGCCCAGTGACTCTTACCCAATGCAGACAAAGGACCCGCACAATGCCTTTGCATGCTTGCAGTCCTATACGTAGTCATATATAGTTATACTTGGCTGAAAAACAGCAAAAATTTAAATTTATCATGTGAAGTTTAAGTGTGAAAAGAAACCTTATTATCATCAGGAACTTAACAGCCAGAAAAGTCTGCGCCTAGTGAGAGACAGGGACATTGTTTCTCATCACACAGGCACGGGACATGTTGACAGGTAGCAAAAGGATTTTATATGTTGATGGTGTTATGCAGATGTCTTCAGCTATGTCTTGCAAACTCTAAAAAGTGTGTAGCCACAAAAGGGTTGCTGTTCTTTTTAAACATTTTGAATCTCAGCAGAAAGGATTTTGCACTTGTAATTAAAACTGTATTATAGAGTTATGCATTTATGTACCACAGGAGTCCTTCTGGGTGTTGTTTTCAAATGGTTCTCAACTACTGAATTGTGTCTAATTCACAAAAGTGTTATAATGCTCTTTATCATTCACGCTATCTGATTCCCTTCCATTGCTTCTCTGGATGCATATTTTAGGGAAGTTATACAAGTCTTCTTCTGTCAGTAATTCCTCATAGGTCTTTGTATTTCTGTTATTATGATATCTGAAGTCAATAAGGTATTAATGTTCTAAAGAGTAACTGCATTCCTAAATGAATCATGCAAAAGTAACAAGGAAATTAAGTCCTAAATTTGTAAATCTGCAACATACAAAAAGAACATACCAAATCTCATTAAAATATAGCAGTAATATGTAAGAATAATAAATAATAGTTTGATTTCTACAAAAAGAATGTTGGTAACCTCAGTAGACATGATTTCATTTTTAATTAAAATGTATTTGTATGGTTTTGCATTTATATACTAGCTCATTAAAATGTCAAAATACTTTATAGTTGTTCATTAGGAATCCAGGACTAAATTCCATTCCATCTCAGTTCTGAGCAACTATGGGTAGTGTAGGTCTCAATTAATTCACTGTAAAATTGAATAACACTGTTTTTTGAGGCAGCTAAAGGTGAAAGAGTTTGGAAATTCCGTCTATAGCTGTAACTTAACACAAAGGCCACATTTTCTTCTTAAAAACTCTAGAAACAACATTTCTGTATGTTTTCTCACACAATACTGCTGAAAATAAGCTATTGCTGCAGTTGCAACCATTGTCAGACTCTTATTGATTTGTTCTGTCAGAAATAACTTGTAAACTCATTTCTGTACCATTGAACCATCAAATATGGGAAAATAACCACATTATAAAATAGATTATCTATATTCTGTTCTTGATTATGTGGACAGTGTGTTTAGGGCTGTGTCACTGTTTAATTAGAAAATTTGAAATGTGCTGAACATCTTTAATGCATCAAACTTAACTTCTCCAGTTTGTATCTAGAACATCTCAATAATTATTCAAAAAGCGAAGTGCTTTCCATAAAGTTCAAGTATTGATTAATTACCTCCTGGAGGGAATTTGACTCCATTTTACCTCTGGCACATGATGTTTGGCACCAGCCCTATGATTTTAAGGGTAACAAACCTCCCTAGAGAAAAGTCACTGCATGAACTGTTCTTAAGTATTTTCTTCCAATGCTATTAGTTCTAAAGCTGTAAGAAGTCGCTTACTTTTCTGGGTTTTAAAGCTTACTCCAGCAAATAAGATCAGTATATTAGGCTAGTGTGCTCAAACACACTGTAAAGACCTGAGGCGAGATCCCCGAGATAATGCTAGTGCCTAAGCTGCGGCAGAAAAAGACCACAGCAAGATCAGTTATAAACTCTCACTAAAGTTTCATTTTTATTTGGGAAATTCTGATTTAACAAGAATGATACAAACATACAAAAAATTGCTGGGACCATACCATCCGTACAAGTTGCACACTAGTATATTCTAAAATAGATGTGTAAGTATGTCTTCCCAGCCTTCCTGCCCCCAAATTTGGTGGGTTTGTTCTGAACTATATACTTTCTTCCTATTGTTTACAGGGATAGGCTTAATTACCTCCTAAATAGGAATTCTTCTTCAAGCATGTTTTCAGACCTCCCCACACAGATCCAGTAGTTCGCTTGTTTCTGACACAGACAGGTCTCTGGCAGTGGCAGAAGGACTGGTTGCGGGAGATGCCTGTTCAGAGTACACGCTGGACGACCTTGGCTTTCCATTATCCTTCAGCGAAGGTTAAATGGAATTCCCTCTATCAAGACAAATATTTATATGTGAGCTCTGTAGAGGTCAGGTTGTGGAAATTAATACTCATGGACTTTATAGCTCCAATTAAGTGCGCAACTGGATTCCTTTATCACCATCTGTCCAGAAATATTACGCTTCAGCTCCCCGTAGTGGATAATGCAGGAGAGGCCTGGCATTGATTTTTTTTTCCTTGGTGGATTTTAAAAGAAGTTGTGGGTTTTTTTTTTCCCAATGTATGGATGTTCTACATCTTCAGGATTTTTATCACACCTCACAGGATATTAAGGATATGAGGATTTAAGTATGCTAAAAAAGAAAGTCTCTGTAAGTGTTTTAGCTCAAGAGTTCATTATGCAGCAGAAAATTATTTCCATTATCAAACAGATGGGCTGGTATGTGTATTCACATACATACAGGCTGCTTTCTTTACATCAAGTTCTCATATTTTTCTAGGCTGTACATGCATATGTCTTTGACTTTTCAGATGTTCAACTGAACTTCTTTCAGTCATCCTTGAGTATGACTCAAGGTCAAGTTGTCCAGACTTCTGGTAGTTCTTTACATTCTCCACAGAGATCTGTTTAATTGAAAGGAGGTGCCCCAAACTGAGAACTCTTCTTCACTGAAAGCCTTTTAGAGCTCAGTGGAGTGGAAGAATTATTTCGCTCCTCTTGTGTTTGACAGTCTTTTTGTACATTTCAGTAAAGCAGTGATATTGTTTGCAACACCAAATCGCTGTTGACTCGTTTTCTATTTGTGAATTGCTATGAACCAAGACTTCTTTCTGTAAAGTAACTGCTTAGCCACTTCATCTCCATCTTACATTTTTGCAGTCAATTATTCCCAGCTATACGCAATTGTTCTCACCTTATTGAATTACATCCTATTTACTTCAGCTCTTTGTTCCAACTCATCATGGTTTGTTCAATTCTAATTATATTTTCCAAAATGCTTGCAGCTCTCACCTGAACAGGATATCCTCCACAAATACGATGCAAATATTCTCTCTCTATCCCATTGCATCACAGAAGCAGTTCAGGACTCAGGATGTAAGTATCTGGAGATCTCACTTGCTAGAAACTCCTTATTTGATTGTGAATCACTTGACACTACTTCTGAGTGCCATTTTCTAACCATTTCACATTAAGTTTCGTGTAGCTAATGCTTCTCTATCCTTCTTATGAGTGTAATAGATGATACATTGGCAGAAGCCTTGCTGAAGTCAAGTTTCCACAATTTGTTTTTGAAATGTTATTGTTGATCATTATTAATTTTATCATCCAAGGCCTTACAAATAATTTGCTTAATAATTTGTTCCAGTATGTTCTCTGATACAAAGTAAACCTGACTGGCCTCTGATTCCCATCCTTTTCTTTCTTTTTTAAGGTAGGCACTATTTTCTTTTTCCTGATCTCATGGAACCTTGGCTCTTTTCTGAGTTCTTGAAGGTAATTGCGAATAGCTTTAAGATTGCTTCAGCATTTCGCTAAATATGTTGGCTGAAACTGAGCTGGCACATGACTTCTGTAAGCATCTTACTTGAATAGATTCAATTTCTTTCCTTAGTTTAGCTTGATCATTTGTTTTTATGTTGCTAATGTTAACCATATAAGCTATCTGATTACAGCTGACATTTTGGAGAAGAACAAAGCAAAAAAAAATGAGGCTTTGGTTTTCCTCACGTGACCTGATAATAGTTTCCTCACCCACCTGAGAGTAACTCAGTTCTTCCCTGGTAATCTTTCATGTAAGCTTTTTGCTGTTACGCTCGATGGCTCTTTCATAGTTTTAGTTCTTTTGTATGTTAACCTTTCTGGGTTTTCCCTGTGTATTACAACACTCACTTTGTTGTCAGTTTTAATAATTTAACCTAGATTCTGCTTTTTTCAAAGGCCATTGAAATGGTTTAGGTTTAGCCAGACTCTTCTCTCACTAGCTTGCTTTCTCATTGCGATGGTCTGTTTGCGGTCTTCATGTTGATTCTATAGGAAATGGCAAACTTTCCAGAGTGTACTTTTCATTAGATTTGCTACAGTGGCATTTGGCATTCAAACTGTGAGTTTACCAAAACTTATTTTCTTCAAGTCCGTTGGTTTGCTTTTCCTTCCTTTCCTTTTGAAGTAGAGTTATTAACTTACTTAATGACCACCGTCACCCATATAAGTCTCCCAAATTTCTTTCTGAGTGGGTATCTTGCTATTTCAAGTGTCATTATCACCAGTTCCTCTGCTTTGTATTATTTTATTCAAATTAAATGCACTTGATCTTTTTAGTTTGTGGGTTGCTAATGGGTCTTTGCTGTGACACTGTACTTTACCTTTCCTTTTTGCTATTATCCAAATATTTTCACTACCTCTATGCCTTCCGTTCCTTTTCTCCTACCCATGCTTCCTGAACAAACTCTACCTTTCCATAACAATAACCAGTTATGACAATTTATTTGTATTTTTGGTGATGAATATAATGACTTTCAGTTCCTCCTGTTTATTAGCCATATTCGTACATAAGCGGGCAGCATCTGAATACAATGCCAGGGAAACTGTTTTCTTATTATTCCCCTATTATAATATTCAGTAACATCGCCCCTCTCCTCCGCCTTCATTGTTCTTCTTTCCCCACACTTTCGTGGTTTATCTGAACCCTGTGGTGCGATAAAAATAATCTGAAGATAATTTAATTTACACCAGCTGCAGACAACTAGGAAAGACATGTAACACTAAGAACAACAAAGTGGGGGACTGACATAGCGTACAACTGGCCAAACAGTCCTGCTTTTCTTTTCTCTGGGAAATGCTCTCCTTTGTGTGCTCGCCGTGCCAGCTTTGAGACTGGTTCGTTACAGCATAGCAATGCAAAAAGACCACGGAACAAATAAACCATCTCTCTGCCTGTTTGCCTATTGAGAATGTGCTTTGCTATTCTTACAGCATATGAATGAGCATTCAGGAGAATTAAACACTCGGACGTACCAACTTTCAGTAGCTGTGCTCTTAACAGCGCGTTGAAAAGATCTCCGGAATCAGACTAGAAGTCTGATTATCACTGCTACAAGTAACCGTGCTTCAACTTTTACCCCAAAGTTTCCCAACTGCACTCCTCTGCAGCAGGTAGCGAGGAGGAGAGGGGAGGCTGGCTGTGCTGCACCGGCCTCCTTGCATTTCAACACCCGCGCCACTTAAGACACGTGCTGTTGGAACAGACCTGCTGTCCTGCTGTCGTGGCGAGGAGCGCGGTGCTCCCACCTCTCAACCCCAGCGAGGAGAAAACAGCGTGTGAACAGGGCCTGCACGGGGAACCCGGCTGTCCCGGGGGGACTGGACACGGCCCGCTGTCTTTCGCACAACAAAGTTATTTTATGTAAGGCTGGGGTCTGACGTTCCCCAAGGTTTTGCCGATCCACATCTGACACGGAAAGAAGACGGGCAAGCTGTATAAATTAAGTGGCTAATTTAAATGTAATTTGTTTCACAAGACAAAAAAAAAAAAAGAGAAAAGAAACCAACAGGACAATCTTTCATTATTTAAACATACTTTATTTAAACATAAACAATGCTGATACTTATTTAAACATACACATGTATTTACTATTTGAATATTAAATATTTAACCATGCAAAACCACTATTGATAAGCAAACACAATCTACCGCTTAGTGAGACTGGGGTACAAAATCAAAAGCCAAACTTAAAAAAAAGTCTGTTTGTTTGTTTGTTTTAAAGAGCACCATGACTTGTAGGTCTCTCCCATTCTTCTTCAGCTGCGGTTACGAATTTTGGCACGTTGAGGCGTCAGCCTCTCCGCGCGCTGGAGCGTTTCTCAAGGG
>NW_009650188.1:6343940-6406240 GCF_000708025.1 Charadrius vociferus | reverse complement strand
CCTCCTCACGGCGGCGGCGGAGGAAGGGGGAGGCAGGAGGTGCGTGGCCGTTCGGGGCATGGTGCCGCTTCGCCGTGTTTTCTTGTGTTTGTGTCGCGGGGGGAGTTCGGTGTGCGCGGCTGGGCGCTGGGGTGATGCCGCTTCGGGAGGAGCGAAGCTGGAGGAAAGTGGGGGATTTAAAAAATAAAGTTGTTTTCTTGGTGAGGGAAGGGAGAGGGTTGTGGAAATGTTCATCTCCCTTCCTCCTTCTCCTCCTCCTCCTTAGGAAAAGTGAAGTCACTTCCCAAGAGCCAAAACTAGCAAACTACTGTCCTAAATCTGTGCCGTCTACAGCGCTCGGATTCATCCACTGTGGGGTTTTTTTGTGGATTTTTTTTTCGTTTTTTTTTTTTTTTTTTCCCATGCCCCCTTCCACAGTTAGGCCCTCCCTAACAGTGATCCGGTACAAAAAGCTTTGGTTTTAGATAGAGTATGTCAAAACTTGCTGAAACCATCTGAAGGGGGTATGGCACTCTGAATGAAATGGACTTGGCAACTCTGCTCATTTCTAAGTTTCTGAAGTGTGGCATGTACTTTGCTCTGGTTGTCACTCTTTCAAAGCTGTGTTGTTAAGATGGCTTGTTTTTGATAGTGTTGTAAATAATTCATAACTTACCACGTTTCATAGTTGTATGTATGTATGCATCCGTTCTTTTGTGTAAGAGGGGAAAAAAAAATTTAAAGTGTCAACTCTTCTTCAAAGCAGAAACAAATCCAGCAACAAATAAGAAATAGCTTGCCTAAGTAAGCATTGATTTTTCTCTCTCACTGTCAAGCTGTAGTCTTACAACTGTGTCGGTGACTTTTCAAATAAAAATTTGAAGAAGGGCAGCTGTCCTTTCTGTCTCCAAAGAGGGATCTTGGTGATGTTACAAGCAACATTTTCTTATCCCTTTAAATTCAGGAAAGGTACCATGGCTTTATTTGACCAAATCTCTGTGATAGAGGCCAAAATCCTGAGTGCCTGTCAGACTGGCTCATACAGCAGATCTTGTAAAGATTTACTGGGGGTATAAGATTAGTTCTGCAAGTTATGCCTGTTTTAAGTAGGATTGTAGCCAATTCTGTTTGTTTATGTGGGTTATATGGTATTAATGATACTAATTAAGAGGTTAGTTCACAATTTAAACTTGAAGGAACTACAAATATAGTTACACACAGTAAGCACAAATTGATTCCAGTGTTAGAAGAATTGAAGCTAAACCGGAGCATTTTTGGAAGTACTCAGCAGTGTTTTCGTTAAGATGATTACAGTGAAATGTATTGCTTGGTTAAAAATAGCATCCGGTCCTTTAAAAAGTGATTCACAAGTTAAGATTCGGTAATGTTAATAAGGGCATTGCAAAAAGGGCCAGGGCATAATGTGGCTTTCTGTGGAAACCAAGTTCCTGGTACGTACTCCCTAGCATTTGAAGATAATGTGAGTTGTGGATGCTCCTTCCCTTATGTTACCAATGGGACTTCCACAGCTGGGAAGTGACTTAAGAGAACTAATCAAGTAAAGAAGTAGTACTTTTATTTCTTTTTTTTTTTTTTCCTCCTTGAGTTACTTTTTTGGTTAGACCAGCTTCCTGAACCAGCACACTTACCTGGTCATATGGACATTGTCTCAATCCAGAGGAGGAAGAAGTGTGTTGATAGGGAGGAGGGGACAACCGCAGTCCTGATACAGTCACGTAAGTTATGATGGGTGATGCACTTATGTGGGTCATGGTTTTATGGTCAGTAAGTTAATGTAAGAAGGCACTACTGCTAAAAGAAGCCACCCTGTGTTTTTGATTGGCTTATGCCACTTGTGGTGAAAGTAGCAAATGATAGTGGTGGGTGATAGGAGTGTGATAGGAGCTCTTCTTTTTCTATCAGTACTGGTTTACATTGATTATGAAGCCATGGTGTCATATGTCTTTTTTATTTACTTTTGGCAACATTAAATGGACTACTGCTTTTTAAGAGCCACCTCCATGTCTCTGTTTTTCTTCCATGTGTCCATGGAAGCAGCTGTTGTTTTCTTCTGCTCTCTCCTTTGCATATCCTTTCTTCTCTCTAAACTTTTTGTTGATTTGTTAATTTCAAGGAACTATCTTGGCATTGTTGTAAATTTCTTCAGTGCTAATTTAAAAATAATCAGTTGTATATAGTTGGAAGGCTATTTCAAACATCACTGACCTTAGTAATTACATACCTTCTGATTTCCAGTCTGGATTAACCTGTTATTGGATTATACCCATTTTATGTAGCCAATGGACTGATATGTTGTATTGGCACTTTTGATCTTGGTATCAAAAGCAGCAGCAGTCTTAAACAAATGGATGCAAAAACGCGTTGAAGTGCAACACTGAATGTTTGTTTTCTCTTTTGACCACTAGCTATACTAATCTTTCCTGTAATAACTCTCAGTGTTTTCCCATGAATTTTAATCACTACCTTCTAAGTGAAAATTAAAATTCACATTTCAAGGATTCACACTGAGCTTCATAGAAGTGTCCTTTTAATGGCTATGAGGATATCTTCAAGTATATTTTCATAAGATGTGTTTTTTGAAATTCATATCTTTGGCATTTTGTTCCAGCCTCAATCTTACTTTGTTATACTGGTACAGCTATTAAAGGAGCTGTTATAGTAACCTGGATTACCTGGATTGCTGAAGGGATTCTTTCTTCTTTGACAGTGTCCTGGTTCGTAAGCGAAGCCTGACATATTTGAAGAGTTTGAAATGGATTTATTTCACCTTTTCTTGTATTCTTAACTTCAGAAAGAAACAAAACCAATGTGTACATTATTAGAAACTATCTCTGTGGCTTTTAGGGTGTTTGCTTAATTTTGGTATCAGAAATGTTCCAAGATGGGGCTTTGTGAAGCTGAAAAAGTAGAGTTTGTTGGGTGTGACTGTTTGTAATAAGTACATAAATAGGTTTCCTAAACCTGCATAGTTAAATAGATTACTCTGAAAGATGAGTAAGGCCCTTGTGGAGAGACTCTGTTTCATTGGTGGAATGTTTCTTATTTTTTTGAAAGAACAGCAGGGACAAAGGTCTTTCTAAAGTGTTTAAGTGGACAGAGGAAAAATAGTTTTTGCCACTAAGTGAGATGGGTCATAGCCTTCTGCTTTTCTACTCTGGTCATCCCTGAAACACAAATCAGGATATGAAAGGAAGTGTGGCTTGTTTTTTCTATCAAGTGAGCTTAAAAGTGCGAAATGGTTCTGCTTCTGAAAACTTATATTCCCTAGTTATGGGGGAAGCACAGTGGTACAAAGGGAAGGAGTTCTAAGGGCAAGTAGATAAGAGATGCTTATGTTTTTGTGTACCACGTTGGATGCATGCCTACTATATGTACAGGACAACTGATTTTTTTTTAATGTATGATTAAAAGTAATAAACTTAATGCAAAAATAGCTGAATGAAAGTTTATGAAATAGAATCGTAGGCAGATTACATAATACATTAATGAAATAGAATCATTTAGGTAGGAAGGGGCTTCTGGAGGTCATCTAATTCAGCTCTCTGCTTAAATTAAAGCAAGAGCAATTTAGATAATGTTGTTCTGGCCTTTAACACCCCTCTGGGTAACCTCTTTCCATGTTTGACTACCCCCTTGGTGATTCCCCCCCCCTTAAGCTATTTGGAATTTACTTTAAAACTTCTGTCAGTTGCCTCTAGTCCTGTCACTGTGTACCATCCAGAAAAGTCCAATTCTGTCTTTTCTGCACCCTTCCATTAGATAGTTGACAGCGATAAGGATTCTTTTGAGCTTTTTCTTTTCCAGGCTGCGCAAACTCAGTGATGTCAGCCTCTCATTGTATGTCATGTGCTCCTGCCATCTGACCAGCTTGGTGGCCTCCACTGGACTTGCTGGAATTCAGGGAACCAATTCCTTTAATTCAGTCTCTGTTTAAAGCAAGCCTGAAGGATCGCACTTCCACAGTGATCATCGTGCTGCATGGCATCAGCATAGAATCATAGAATACTCTGGGCTGGAAGAGACCTCTAGAGATCATCTAATCCGACCTCCTACTCAAAGCAGCTCTAGCTGGATCGGGTCACTCAGGGTCCTGAGTTGGAAGGTAGTTTTGAACACCTTCAAGAAAGGAGATTATAGAATCTCTCTGGACAACCTGTTCCACTACTCGACCATGCTCATGGTTTAAAAACAAAGAAGCCAACCAACCCATCAAAACCATCCTTTCATCTAACCAGAATTTCCCAGGTTCCAACTTGTGTCTGGTGTCTGTTGCCTCTCAGCCTGGTGAAAGAGTCTGGCTGCATCTCCGAGTCCTCTTATGTAGTAGTTGTAGACAGCAGTAAGATTCTCCTCTGCACAAGTCCTTCTCCAGCCTGAACCAAATCCAGTTCCCTCAACCCCTCATTGTACATCAGGTGCTCCTGCCATCTCTCCAGCTCAGGGGCCTCCACTGGACTTGCTCCAGTGTGTCAACGTCTGTCTTGTAGCAGGGAGCCTAAAACTGGACATGGTACTCCAAACACAGTCTCACAGGTGCTGAATAGAGGGGATGGATCGCTTCCCCAGACCTGCCGGCTAGACTCCTGCTAATGGAGTCCAGGGTGTGCTTGGCTGCCTTTGCTGTGAGGGTACAACCGCTGACCCGTTTTCATTTTTTTGCCTGCTGGGATCTTCAGGCGCTTTTCTGCAAAAGTTGCTTTTTATCTGGGTAGTGTCCTGCCTGTCTTGTTACATAGGGTTGTTCTATCATGAATACAGAACTTTGCACTTGCCTTCGTTGAACCTCATGAGGTTCCTGCCAGTGCATTTCTCCAGCATGTCCAGGTCCTTCCGAGTAGGAGTTCTGCCCTGTAGAACATTGACCACTTTGCCCAATTTGGTGTGATTGGCAAACTTGCTGAGGGTACACCCTGTCTCACCATCCAGGTTATAAATAAAGACATCAGGTGTTACTGGTTTCAGTGGTAATCCCCAAGGGATGTGACTGTATCCACCTGTTACTGAACTTGGTACTGCTGATTGCTGTTCTCTCAGCCCAGCAGTCCAGGCAATTTCCCAAACACCTTGCTTGCTTAACCAGTGCCTTGCTCTTCTTGCAGTTGGGTGTGATATTTGCCTTTCTTACCCGTAATAAGGAATCTCCCCGAATCTCACAGCCTTTCAAAAAGTGGTAGTGTGTGGCCTCTCAGTGACGCTGGGCAGCTCCCTCAGGACTCTCAGATGCATCCCATATGGTCCTGTGGACTTGTGTATTTCCAATTTCCTTAAGTGCTTCCAAACACCGTCTTTTTCTTTTGGAGGTAGTTCTTTACTCTAGCAGACTCTGCTACTAGGCTCAGGGGTGTGAGGGGCTTGAAGGGCAGACCTTACCAGTGAAAACTGAGGTAAAAAACACATCAAGTTTGTCAGCCTTTTCTGTAACCTTTGTTACTAGGTCCCTGTCCCGCTGAGCAGAGGGAGCACTTCTTCTTTAGCCTTTCTTTTGCTGCTGACACAGGAGTCCATCCTTGTTGCCCTTCATCCCTTGCCAGTGTTAGCTCCAGCTGGATATTGTTTTTTTTCCTAATGCCATCCTTGTGTGCACAGTCTGTGTCTCTGTATTCTTGGGTAGCCTCTCCTTGCTTTTACCTTCTGTGTGCTTCTGAAGCAGAGATCAAAACTGTTTCATTTTACCCTTTCATATCTAGAAATGTGTAAAACTTTGAAAAAAAGATTTTATTTTTTTTTTAAAATCTTGGTTAATAAATTATTCTAACCTTAGCATGAAATGTTTGAATAAAAAATGTCAGTTCCTACTAAGTAAGCATTACCAAGCTTTTGTGGTAAGGGAGTGAGTCCTCTCTAAAATGTAGAGTGCAACTTGTACTGTGGTGCCAAGGAGACAAAACAATGAAAAAAATGAACCATATCTTCCCTGCCCCCCCCCCCCAATTATTAATGTCAGGTAGAAATTTACAGCTTCAGTGTATGTTCTTCCTTTATTTGTGCATTGTAGATAAAAGGAGATGTTGATATTTAGCATCAAGATGGTTGAATTAATATTTAACTTAATGTAATCTGTATGTAAGGGCTTTCAGTTGGAATTAATTTCATGTTTTTCTGCCAATGGGTAAATTAATTTTAGAAATCATTGGAATAAACCAAAATTTTGGAAATTGAACCATTTTAAATGAGTAGTGGGGGATTGTTTGTTTCATGCATTCATTTGACCTCTCAATTGTTATCTTTGAGTTTTATGTTTCTCAGTTATTCAGGAAGAAATTAGGGAGAGGGTTGTTGAGTTATAGTCTGTGCAAACAGTTTGAGGCAAAGTTCTTAGTTGGTTTAAACTCTCTGCATGTGCTTGACATTGCCTTCAGTTTCTTAACTGGTTTAAGTGTTGTGATTTGTGCTGATGTACTTTTGTTGACTTAGCAGTACCAAGATAAAGCCTTGGTTATGGGCTCAGGTATGTCAGTTACTGGCCTAGCTTTTCTGTCTGAATAGGTCTTTGGTATCCATTTCGTCTAGAAATAAGTTTTTTTTTTTTAGCATGGTTGGGAGTTCTGAGTTAATTTCTAATACAGTAGAAAAGTATTTGAGTGGAGTTACATTTCTATGCAAAACAATGCTCAATAACCACTGTAGTTAATGGTGTGCAGTGTGTGCATTTGCCTTTCGAATGTTATCTTTCATTTTATGTTAGGCTGCTGGCAAACTCTTAAATAGTGAAGCTCATTACTGATGATGGTGGACAACTGCCTGGCTTAATTGCTCCAATTCTTAGCATCTCCCATATCATTTCTAAGTAGGAAAGACACAAAGGGCAGAAAAAAGAAAAGTGAAAGGTATTTTGGAGAATCAGTAAATTGTCAGTTAGAAGAGGATTTCAGTCAGTGACTTGAACACCATTTCTAAGTGGCTGAGTATGATTGCCATGTTAATATTGGGCGTAGAAGTGAGGTAATTTGCTCAACATCGTATAGTCAGTCAGTGACATGGGTGAGGAGTAGAATGGGTGTGAATGTAAGTGACAACAAAGTCCTTTCTTGATACTTGCTATAAAACTCACGTAGCAGTAATCCTTTCAATGTAAGGAATCAGTTTTGAGTAATTTATTGTTTACGACCAATCCCCAATCTGTTCTTGCAGGCAAATACATTTGTTAGAACGTCTCTTGCATATTTTTTTTTAAATTATTTTTATTTCCCTACCAAAACTTCTATATGGCAAGTTTTGTACTGCAAGATGTAGAGGTAGAAGTTTCCAGAGGATAGTTAATTAGTAGTTATGGAATAATCTTGAAGTTATACTTCTTGCCACTGAGAAGTGATTCTTAAACCTTTGTACTTTCAGGATGCTGAATGAAGTTAAGTAGCTGTACTTTCAATTCAAGCATAGCTGACCTTTCTCTTTTGGTCATGTCTGTTGTATGTACCTTAAGACATACTATCAGAATTTTTTGGGGTAGGAAGCATATTCCAGATGCTGATCTGTTGCAGTTGTCTATGCTCTTGATAGGCTAACCTTATTTTTCCTTTTGGAAAGAAAAAGAGTGAGAGTTAAGGCTTTGTCTGAGAATCTTATTCTAAGGATTGACTTTTAGTGTGAACTAATTGTTTAGTTAATTTTTATAACCTTCACTACTATTTAGGGAAATAGACCCTTTTATTGTAAGGTGTTGATTTTAACTAGGAATGCACCAACACCCCGTCCCCAGCAATGTTTTATTTAAAAAGTAGTTACATTGAAATACACTGCTTTTCCATTCAGTACAATTACTCATGTAGTTTTATATCCTTACAGTGGTATAATAGTGGCATGTCTCCAGGTGTTTTTGAATGCTTTGATTATAAATTCTGTAGCAATATGCACTTACTGAAATTTCTCCAGTGGAAAACAGCTCGAAGTAATTCAATTTAGATATATTGACTTGATTACTGCACTTCACAGAAATCTAGAGTCTTGTTATCTACTATTTCAGCGTAATAAGTAAGATGGTTCTAATTTGTGCTTCTATTGTGTATGCAAACTATTATTGCGGTTTTTTTTTTCTGAAATTGGGCAAAATTATTTTGCTGAGATCCACAGATTTGTTCCAATACACATACTTGTATATTGTGTACACATATTATATACGCGTATTTGTATTTCTAACAAATATGTTGCAATAAAAAAAAAGTATGTTAATTTTTTCTCTTCGCTGTTTAACTCTTTATCCCCCTTCCAAAATTTTAACTTAGGATGAATGCTTTGCTGTGCTTTTTGAGTTCTCAGGCCTTTGCAGGCAAATCAGTGTAAAAATAAAATGCAAATAATCTTGTTCTAATGCATTGCCTTTGTGTGTGAGCGTATTTAGATACAGAGTACAAGATCTAGAATTTTAATTTAGAAGTAGGTGGAGAAGTTAAGTAAGTGAGTAAACTTTTAAAATAAGCTTGCAAAAATAATTTGGAGGGTTTTTTTTCTTTGTACTGAAATAAGGTACTGATATATTTCCCTTTATTAAGAATTTGAACGCTTCGAACTGACACTTTTTTTCATTGGAGCGTGATTATTTTTTTTAGATGTTACTGAGAAACGAATACTAGATTATATGATTTAGACTGAGCCATCTGAAATGCATGTGGCGGAAGAAAGACATTTTTTTTTCTCCATTCTGTTAACTCTTTGTTTTATTTTGTTCCATTGGTGTATACTTTCATTATTGTCTGTTATTTTGAAGAGAACTCTCACAATTAACTTCTTGGTGGCAGGGCTGCAATAGCAATAGCTTTCCCCGGTCCTAGCTGCTTGTTTTTGTCTGTGTTCTGTGCATTTATTGTGCTAACATAGGTGCTTGTGTAGTCAAGTGTTGAACTGGCTGAAGAAATGCTCTAATCCTCCTTTCTTTCTCTAGGGTTAGTTATCATTCACTTAAGCTGTCCAGTCTCTCTCAGTGTGTAACTGGATACTTGTGCAGTCTTAGCAGAGAAGGTGGGAAGAATTGCAGGTTTTTTAGGCAGTTCTACACCTGCTGCACCTTCACAATATTACTGAAATATGTCCAGCTTGTAAATGTCAACATTTTCAGCTTGGATCTAAGTGTTTGTGAGCACTGAAGTGTGAAACAGCAATGGAGTTGAAAGAGAACTTTTTATATGTGTCAGCAGTTGGTCTGGGAGTAAAACTGGAATTGGAACTCAGATGAGGTGGTGCAGTGAAGACTAGCCCATGGAGATATTAGTCCTTTCTGTTCATGTAAACAGAGTTTGTGTTTGCTCATAGATGTACCGTTCTATCATTAAAAGGTATTTTTGTTCTTGTTATACTTGATCCTAATTGTTAATAGTGTTCATAGTATAAACTTCCAAGAAATTGAGAACTGCTAGCTAAAATTCTTCTTGGAGAGAACTGTTCAATGATTTTGAGGAAAAAAGAGTAAGGAATGAAAATGACTTAAGGGCACAGTAGAAAAGTCAGTAGCTGATTTACATTGTTTTGAATGTTTTTACTGTTTATTGCTGTAGGGATGTATAAAAACTGGGAGGGGAGGGGGGAAATTGCTGATCAAAATGTCGAAGAAAATACTTTGTCAAGCCCCAAAAGACTAATGTGAAGTTGGAAGTTCCTCATATTTGTCGTGACTGCGGTATTTGCCTTTGACCCTTATAGCTTCCCTTTTCTGATTCTTCTTTTCGTTCATAATATTGAGACATCAGAAAGTGAGACTGATTATAAACGGGTCAGGGTGAAGTGTAGTTTATTACCTAGCTTTTGACAGTAGCCAGAGAAGTCAAAGGTTTTATTAAGACAAGTGATCCTTCTTCCAGCATACTCTCCCAGTTTTTCTCCCTGGCCTCTGTGATTTTGCTTTTTGTTCTTTCTGGTAGTAAGTGAACTGGGTCTCACTGTGGAGCATGGAAAAAATAGTTGTATTTTTCTGTACAGTTCCCAGAAAATTCATGTGAGGTGCCATAATAACATTACATTCTTACACTGTGACATACGCAGTTAGTATCATCTGTTTTGCTGGGGCTTCTGAACAGCTGACTTTTTTGCACGGGTAGATGCTTTGTTGGGCTTGTTGAAGACTCAGCTTTGACTTGGATGTGTGGTGGAATGCTGGTGCTCATCTAGGTTGCCCTTTGTATTTTGGCTTTGGGTTCCTTGTAAACAGTTTACTTCTTCCATGGGTTTTTCTCTGATGGTGTCAGCTGTACCCATTCTAACACTTCAGCTCCGAGATTGATTGGGATAGCCCGCCTTTGTCAGTTGCAATTTCTCAACTGCGTGTTTGTCATTTTACTAGCTCGTACTGTGTTTAGGGAGTTCATAACTTACCACTCTCCCTAAATGGAGACCAAGGTAGTATGCTGAAAATACTGTTGTGGAAAGGGTATGCTTATATAACTGCTTAATAGAACATTCCATACTTCTTCACATTTCTGTGAATTTTATATTTTAGATTAGCTGCCTATAACTTCCTCCCCTTGTTTCCAGGAAAAAAAAAAAAAAGTTTTGTGGAAGTATTTAGTATGTAAACATTGATAGTAAGCTTTGGTATCTGTATTTAATGACAACCATGCATCAATTGTGTTGAAACTGATAGTACAGCATGTTTATATTTGGGAAGCTATCTTAAACTTTGAGAGAGAGACTGTGATTTAAAAAAAAAAAACACAAAAAAACCCACCCGAAAAGAGGTATCTGCAATTGCTGTGCAGCTCTTTGGCTTCTCAGGATTTCTTGTTATATGCAAGCAGGTGAATTTATCAAATTAGAAATATGATATAACACTTAAAATTCAAGTTACTCTGGATAGCGTGTCTCAATGGATATACTGGTTTTGGTCATGGTTGTTGGGTAATGTTAGACAAGATAATTGCATCAAGAAAATTAATGAAAGTTCTGTCATAGCTTTTTGCAAGATTCTTGCAGTTATACTTGCTGATGATATGAGGAACTATATTGTGTTATTTTAAATACTTTTTCCCCAGCAAGAGCTTACTCTGTGATATTATAGACTGGTCTAGATTAGCCTGAGGCTTACACCAAATATAATCAATGAGAGTCATTGAATTTAATTAACAAGGTGCGTAAGATCTCGATAATGGTGATATGGCTAAGAGGGTGCATTTATTTATAAAAAAAAATACTTTTTTTTTTATCTGCTTTTCTTTGAGCACAGTGATAGTTTCACCCTAAGAATGATCTAAAAAGTCTTCTTGTCATGTTTTTTTAAGATAGAATTTATCCTTTAAAGCCAAACCAAAAACTTTCTTTGGTAGCCCCAGATTAATTTGTCTATTGAAAACCTTTCTTCCTTGTAATCACTGCTTAAAGGTGGCTTTTTATTTTCTCTAATATCTTGAGATATTAGCTGTTCCAAGGCATATTTAAACAAGAGTGTAAAATAGAATCATCAAGAGATCATACCTGCCTCTTGATTACATGGGGTTTATTTTTTTTTAAAGTTAGTTCGTTCTTTAATCTTTTAGGAGGAGAAATAAATTTTGATCATTATGTTGTCTGGGGTGAAAAGAGGAGAAATTTTGTCTTGGAAAAAGGGCACGTGTTCTTTCTCTTTTCCATTTCTCTTTTCAGGCAGTCTGTGGAGGAAATACTGTGCTTAAGAAATTCTTAAGCTTTCCAGGGCTTGGTATGAAAAATGCCTTGGGAGGTCTTATGCATACCGTCTTCTGAAAAGCAAGGTCGTATGCGATCTGCCAGTGTTAGTTTATCTATACACATACCCCCCCCCCCATTCTTGGGTTAAAATTTGAAGGTAACTTCAGGTAATACAACAGAAACATCTTTCTTTGTGTGATTTTTTTTTTCAGATACTTGGTCACACAGCTTTGAAGGGTTCTTCCTTCAGGTCAAGTCATTCTTTTGTCTGAATTGTAAAATATTCTTAATAGTTTATTAACTGAATGAACAGGCTTTTGTATAGGGTTAGTTGATATTTTTTTTTTGTACTACCTTTCCAAGCAGTAAAGCAGTAGTTCTTCCTTGGACTACAGAATGGATTTGGAATAATTTGATTAGAGAGTTGATTACACGGCAAAATCTTCTGAAAAAACATACTGCCATTAAAAATAAGAAAAACTTCTGTTTCAATTTAGGAAGATCTGCATTATTCCTTGGTATGTGTCTTTCAGAAGCTTTCACAGGCACATCTCATACCAGTTCCTGGAAAAGTTTAGGTTCCTTTGAAAACTTTGAGAGTGATCTGTGTGTTGAGGCCAAACCTCAGTTTTCTCCTCTTAAAAACAATTTGCTTATGTCATTGATCATTCTTCAGACCTTAAATTGACAAAGCAGAAAGTGAAGGAAAGCCTTGTTTCCCCCTCCTCCCCCCGCCATGTGATTAGGTGGGATAGATATACCTGGTACTAATACACCACTCTGATTACATACTGACCTGTTCTTAGCAATGGAAGATCTTTGTTCTTTTAAGGAAACAGTTTTATTTTCTTTCATGAATTTCCACTCTCCGTTTTCTAAAACCTGTCAAGGCCTTTGAAAGTAGCAGTAGAGCTGCATCGTAGAATATAGTTATGAAAACTTGCCCTAGGAATGTGGAATGCCAGCAGATTAGTTCTGGCTTGTAGAGGGTGTTAAGAATTTACTGGTCAAATAAAAAATTAGAATGCTAGTTGAACCACTGCACTGCATCATTCATAGGACTAAGAGAGACTATAGTTACAAACAGGGTCATGTAGAGTGGCTTTTAATTGTCAGGTACACCTTTCTGTATTTCTCAATTTCAAGCAGTTATCTTAATTTTCAGGAGGTTTCAGTTTCAGTTAATCTTGGTCTTTAAAGGAGCTGTGGTTTCTCTCTCCGTCTTTTCATGTTATAGCTAAATATTTAAATTTTCAAGTGACAAATAAAGAACTTAGCTTGGATCCTAGAGGGTTTTAAGTGCATAATATGTGTGGAATTATTTATTTTTAACAAGAAGCTATGTTTTGTTTCGTATTATAAAGGAAACATTTCTCTTCCTTATAAAGTCTTTGCACTGTAGAAACTGTATAGTTTTGATACAAAAGCAGTAGAGGTGTAGGTGGCAGTCAAATCCAAACTCGTAGTCCTTGCAATCTTGGAAAATCTAACTGAATAATAATAAAAAAAAAAGTTTGGAGTGGTTATTCATTTACAGCTTGTGATTGCCTTGCACAACTACTAGAATGAAAGACTTAAAATTAAGAAAAATAACTAAAGAAAATGAGATTAGAAGAGAGCTTGAAACATCGTCTAGTCTAGTCTACTGGACTGTCAGCAGTTGAACAGTTTTTGAGAAATAGGATGAGAAATAGCAGTCTCCTTGTCTGTGGTTGGTAGTATAAAGGTAGCTTCTGTGGTTAAGAACAAAACTTTGTGATTTCAAGTTAAATCTGCAAAACTTAGTATTCCCAAAATGCATATTGCAAATCTCAGGATAACGATTGTCATAATTTAAAATTCTGGCTTTGAGGAACAAGGATTTTACTAACTCTGAAGATAGTCAGTGCCAGGCAATGAATCAAGATTTCTTGTGTGTTTCACTGATGTCGGAAGGGACATTTTATAAGGCACTTGTTTGGCAAGGAGAAAGATTGGCACCTAGGAACACTACTGCATTGTATCATACTGCTGTTCCATATGGTCTCTTTTGCTTTACATCATGTAATTCTTATTGGAAATAACAGCTAGTGGAGTAAATACCTGTTTGAAATATTCAATATATTTAATGGAGACAGGTTGTTCCATTGGCTAAATTAGACCGACACTATTATTACTAAGGAATAAACCATGAAATAATATCTTTAAAACAATTATTGTCTTATGCTACTGCTTTCCTCTGGAATATAGGTCATTATATTTTTGAGTGAGTGGCCGTACAGTTCAGTAAATTGTCTGGTGCTTGATTTCCATTTGAATGCTGACTGCAAGCATCATGTAGCAATGAAAAAGGTAGGAAATCCAAGTTTGTCAAACTCCAGCTATGAAAAATTGGATTATCTTTGTTGCTACTTTATATTTTCCAAAGTTAAGAATTCATTACTGGCTCAAGAAGTTGAAGTGTTAGTGCTTAGATGATGACAGGGAAACAGTGTGAAGCTGTACTAGATTTGTTTCATTTGTATTGTTTGGTTTACCCTTAAGGCAGAATCAGCTACTGTACTTAAGCTAGTTGTTTGAACTTCTGGTAGGCTACTGAGTAAACCTGTTTGCCAGAATTTGACATACGGGTGTGATTTATTTTTTTTTTTTTTTTTTAATAAGGTACAAATGAAGACTGGTAATACCTCTAATGTAGCAGAAGCCATCTTATTTCCACTTATTTCTAAGTTGTACGTTTTGGAAGGGGTTAGGAAGGAGAAAGATTTCACCCTCCCCCCCCTTTTAATTGGCAGAAAATCAAATGTATTTCCTTAAACTGGTTAAGCACTAATTGGATTAGCTAGCATTGGTTGTACCTGTAAACAGCATAAATTAATTTGTGTCAGCATGTATGCTAGTGTAATCTGTTCTTCAGCTGATGTCTCTATGCCACTAACTTCTGTGTGTGGACAAATCTTAGGCCCGAATAATTGTTAGTTTGATTTTAAAAAGAATTCCCCCAACCTTATTTTTAACTCTGTTTTGTCTAGGGTGTAGCTTGTCCTCCATGACTCTTATGTGCTCAAACTGCACAAATAAAAAGAAAAAGGAAGTACCCATCTTGACGGGAGGTTACCTTTGTAGCTAGCATTCTTTCACTTATCTGGACTGATATTTCATCTAGTGTTCATGATGCTTCTTCCCCCCAATATGTAAATATTAGGTGTTCTGATCAGTGGATTTGTTTTGTTTTTAAATTTGCTTGTCATCTTCCTTCATGCCTTTGATTTGCAGTGATTGATGATCTCTGCTGAAGAGTAGAGATGGTGTTTCTCTGTCTGGCTGTAAACGTCAGCTGCTTCCTTGCCTGAGTCATGCTCCACTTAAGTACCAACCACATGCCTAACATTCCTGTAGAAGGGTTCTTCACGCAGCTGATCTTAGCTTTAAGATGAATAAACCCAGTATTTTTCCCCAAGGCACTCCAAACTATGAATCTTTGTAATGTTTAAGTGGTTCGGTGATTTATGTGTAATCCAGAGATTCAAGTCAGGAAAGCTTCTTCTCTCCTTTATAATAAATGTCTCAGTATTCATAATGCAATCTGTTTAAAAAGTGCTGGTTAGAATAAATTTGATAAGGTGTGGATGTAGTATGTTTTTGAAGAAGGGTAAACATTTTCTCGTTTGTGTAGTTCTTTTAATTCTGTTTTCCTTAAATTGTTATTCCTTGGCTATAAAATTGATGTGTGAAAACAGTCTGCAAAACCTCTGTATCTAGGCACCCAGTACAACAATTAAAAACAGTTTGCCCTCCATGAACAGACTAATTATTTGCTGTTGCCTACATATTAGTTGTTTGCTTTCCCAGAGGAGACAGTGTTGCCAAAATAAGCTATGCGGTTACTTTCTAGTTGTGGGGGGGTTGTGTTTTTTGTTTATTTGGGTTTTTTTGTTCTTAACATTGCTTTCGTGGAAATTAGAAGAATTTTTATGTATGTATATGTATATTTATTTTAAAATATAGCTATACAGCAGTCATCTCTCTGTATTAGGTTGATTTTAATTTTGGGAAACAGTATTGGTAAGCCAAGTAAATGCTTGTTTGTTTTTCCTGTATGTGCTTTAGATAGTTTTTTTTCACTGCCAGAGATAAGATACTGGGAAATAATTTATGGATAATAAACCAGAGTATGAACATAGAGACCTAGCTGCTTATATAAAGATTGCACAAAGAGAAATTGAGATTAAGGATAAAATTATAGTGGTGTTCTCACTGTGATTTAAACTGATTTTTTGGAACCTAGGGTTTTCTTCTGGCATGTACACTCAATCAATAGAGAAGAAGTGGTTTGGGGAAGATGGTTAGCTGTACTGCTTCAACATACAATATGATAAGGAATTTTATACAGTTGGTTATTCTGAGTGAAAATGCATTGAAAAAGTAAAACTTAGTGTATTTGAAGCGTTTGTTAGCTTTCTGGGGAAGTTATGCCTCATTAATGTTAGCAAGCACGTAGCGGTGCGAGCTCTGTATGCCTGTCGTTAATGTTAGCAAGCTCATGGGGTGAGAGCTAACGCATAGTTCTGACACATTTCTTAAAAGTAAGGTGCTGTGGTCGAGACACTCAGTTATATGTGTGTTCGTGTGTGTATAACTGTCAGTGTCTGTCCAGCTTCCAGTTCTCTAAGTGGCAAGTTAGAATGTAACCACATCACTTCAGTAAACTAGAAATTTGAGTCACGTAGCATCTGTGATTTCAGGTTCAGTTAGCATTAAATGCTCTTTTTGCTGTCATGCGTTGTATTATGTGGTTCAAAAAAAGGGAATAAAGTATGCTTTTCAGTGTACATTTGTACTTCAGACATCTGTTAGCAGAAGATGAATCGTCTGCATAGCTGTACTGGACCTTCCTCTTCAGAAAGTTTCCAGATTCCCTTGAGGAACCTTAGATCTGAAATAAATAGAACTTATTTACCAGTATCTTATTTGGGGTGTGAGATCATCAGGCAAACTATATGGCTTTGAAAGCCTTTCTTTAATACAGGACCCAATTTCATTTGTTTGTGAAAAGAAAGTATGAATTAGCCTGCTCTTGACTGCCTTCTTTCAAGAAGGCAGGAAGCTTCCTTTTAAAACATGTTTCTTGCTGCTAACTGAAAAGAGATAGATCAACATTTATCTTGCTTTTTTGTTGTCTTTTCCTTTTATTTCATAACTCTACATTTCATCAAATATTTTTGGGGTTTTGTTGGTTATAATGCTAAAACAAAATTAAAAGATTTTTTTCTTTTTTCTTTTTTTTTCCTCAGCCAGCAGTGAATTTGAGCAGTAATTTTTAAATACTTGTTGAACGCAAACTGAAAGTAAATCCGAAAATGGTTGGCAACTGCTTCAGAAGACTGGTTCATGTAAAAATTGGCATTTACTTTTGGGGACCAGTTTTTGAATCTAATCAAGTCTGCAAAGCAGCTCCCTTCTGGGAAGGCAGCAGCCCTACCTTTGATTCTTTTTCTGCTATAATTGTGACTGTATTGCCAGCAGTGCCCTGTCTTGAGCTGCTCTGCCCAGCAATCCTGTGGACATACGTGACTACCTAGGTATTCATCTTTCTGCATGTGATGTGGTTTTGCAAGTGTGGATTCAATGTGAAATACATGGAAGAGTTAGGGAGGGAGGGAATTAGGAGCATTTCTGTCCTGTGTCACTTACTTTGATACAGTGCTGAATCCACCTGGGACTTCCAGGATTGCTGTTCTTCAGCTTCTCTTGCTCTTCAGCCGCTTAAGCTGTAAAGTGAGCCGCAGTGAACCTGGGATGCCTTTCTGGAAGCTGCTAGGTTTGGGCCTCCTAAAGCTTAGTACTATATATATGTGTAGTAAGTTCTGGTCTCTGGCCCTAAAACACCTATATACAATGTAGTATGGTTTAGTTAGCTTTTGTCCAGGACTTAGTATAAGCAAAACACAGGGAACTGAGGTACAACGGAGAGATGAAGTAACTTGACCAAAACTACACAATAAAGCTTACGGAGAAAAGCAACAGCTTTTCTTTAGTCATTGTAGTATTGCTACAACTTAAAGATATCTTTTGGAGCAAGACCCACCCCTCACCCACCCTCCTTTTAAAACTAGGTAAGTCTGATTAATTACTTTGTATCATCATTAATTATTCTGTAACATCATTTGGTCTCAAAATCTGTCAGAAAGAACTTTCTGAAATTGTTACTTTTAAAAATTTAATTCATTTATCATACTTGGCTTTATTTAGCTGGGTTTAGGAAAATTTCCTTCTGTGTATTTGTTGCTGGGTTTCTGAATTTTTTTTCTGTGTGTTATCGTTCATCAAAGTGTGGAGGAAAAATGATCTTCTCTATAGGAAAGAGCATGACTATTCAAGGTGCTTCTTTTGTAGAAATAAGTTCATTGCAGTAGTAGTACATACTTCCCAGTATTTTCTACTGTGAAGAAAACTTTCAAAGCACAATTTGTTGTCATCTTTCTGAATCATTGTTGGAAGAGCAGTTCTGACTGTTAGCTCTGGTGGTTTGGGAAGCTACCATCTGGTGTGAGGTTTTAATCCTTGGAGCAGTGTTGGCGGAACAGAAGGTGTGTGTGTTTACACCTCGGCCTCGTTCATTCATTTGGAACTGAACTGCACTATCAGCTTAAACTGAGCCACTGGACTTCGTGCAAAAGTAGCTGGGGTGCATTATGTTTGTTGACTTTCCTGTCCCTGACTGTCAGCCTCTCTCTACTGGTTACTGCCCTCCCAGTAACTTTAAACTGATAAAGCAAATGCTAAACCCTCTTTCATCAGTATTCTGAGATGGCATGCAGCTTTAGGATTGTCTGCTGCTAACTTCAGAGAATAAACTTAACATGATTGTAGACTGTACAACTGTCTGTATGTTCTGACTAATGCAATCAAGAATAAATTCTTACATTCTGAACTTTCAGCTTTTCATCAGAAAGGACGAGCAAAAAAAAGAGACTTATTTATAAGTTTAGTACTATAGGTGTGTTCTTAGATTTTGTATATGTCTAATAGGGAACACTGTCATTTGTTCCTTACCTTTTGTAGGAAAAAGGGGAATTCGAGTGTATAACTCAGTAGTGAGTAAACAAGGAGTAAGTCCTAGATAGGACTAAAGCTAACAACAAAAGGGAAATGACATAACCATCTACTGACTGGAGGTCACTGGAAAGTCCAGAATGCACGTATATCTTTTTTTGTTACTAAAGAATAAAAAAAACATTCAGATGTTCTACTCCTTCCCTTTCCCAAATAACCTTAATGCATGACTCTTTCAGGGAGGTTTTTATTCTTTTTACTGCTTTTCCTCAGAAGTGCTTAGCTGAAGTATTAGATCATAGGCTTTTATAATGTAAAAATAGAAAGGAACTTTTTCCCTCCAAGTAGTTTACTACTTAAGATGGTATAAATCTTGATAATCTTCATGAGACTCACAGTTACATTTTTAAGCTTTGTCATGAACTTCACTCAAGTTGTTTAATTTGAAAATGACTTGATCGTGATTTTTGGTGCTTAGTTTGTCTCTGGCATTAAACGCTATTTTTGATCAAAGACTGATTATGAAATATGCTTTTGTTTTCTAAATAGTATGTGACTAGAATAGGGGAAGAAATGAACAGTCTATTCACTCTTAGGTTTTCATTTTTAATACACAGTTTTTCCATGAATGATCTAGAGCACTGCTACTAATTTGTCACGTGGCAAGTCCTCTAGCATGGACATCAAGAGGTTGTCTTAGCAGAAGACCTGAGCGGTTTGTAGCCATGTTCTTGTAACAGTACTTGTGTGAGCTAAGGAGTGTAGAACTGCATTCTTCTGGTTGAGGCATTGGCTTCCTGAATGTTTAACTTGTTTGTGTTTTACTACTAAACTGAAACTAATGTGCCTTTGTTTTGACTGAAATGGGATAGAGGGCATTCAAGTGATAATAGAGATGGCAAGTTGGAGCAGGCTGTAGTGAAAGGCTGGAATTAGGGGGTCTGGGTTGGTCATTTTTTCAGCTACTATAGTTGTGTATGGAAAAAGGTATGTCTGTGCACTGGATGTGGTGGTTTAAGCTGATTTTAAAGGCAAGCTTAGAGTACACTTAAGGACACTAAAGGTCTCGCAACTCAAACATAATTGCAGGAATGTGTATGGTATGGTATGCCTTTAAGTGTCTGATCTGAATG
This sequence comes from Charadrius vociferus, assembly GCF_000708025.1. NCBI lineage: Eukaryota > Metazoa > Chordata > Aves > Charadriiformes > Charadriidae > Charadrius > Charadrius vociferus. The sequence goes on along the minus strand of NW_009650188.1, from coordinate 6,386,483 downwards.
AGATACTCCTTGCAGTCATCTAATGTTTATAATATTTCCTTTGTCTTTCTGATTAAAATTTAGGAAGTAGGAATTCTCTTAAGCTGCCTTTATCCACATAGGGCAAGAACAAATATTTTGTACATCAGTATGTTGCTCTACTTGCATTATCATAATTTTCTCTGGCTTTACAAATGTTACATTTTTGCTGGTTTTGTTATTAAAATATTGCTACGAGAAACTTTTCCTAGTTCACGGTGTGCCTGTCAGTCCCTACGTTGCTGCAGAAAGAAGTGATGATACGGTAGTGTTTGTAGCTTGCATTTGTCTTGATAATTAATATAGTAGAACCATCTTATATTGGAGTTCCTGTGTTATTCTCCCATAAGTAAGCACAAAAAATAAATAGACTAAACCACAAAAAATTGTCAAAGTAGCGTATCTTGTGATGCCTCCTTTCTGCAAATGTGTTAGAAGTAGTGGTGAGGCTTTGTCATCTTCAGAAAGTCCAGCAATAGTAAGTATGGAGTGGGAGGGAGAGGGGCTTCTGGTAGACGAGATCTTTGCTCCCGATGTGACTGACAGTCATTCTCTGCTGTTTTCTCCAATGGTGGTGTAACTGCAGAGCTGATGATTACTCAGGATATGCTGTACATGGGGAACACAATTTTATGTCCTTTCATTGCCTTTGAAGAGTTCTGTGATAGTGGACATTCACTTTTATATCAAGCATTCACTTTGAAATTAATTTTTTTGACTTAGACTTGCTGTTTATTGCAAATAATACACAAGCTCTTCAGCAACATTTTTACATGACATTTGTTTGAAAAATACATGGACTTAATAAACTGTTTATAACATACTTAAAATTTTGTGTGTTAAAACTTTGTCTTTCTTTTGCCAGAAATATCTTTTAAGCAGAGATGTTTTGAGACACTGAAACAAAACTTACTTCAGCAGTGAATCTATTAGTTAGGCTTGGGTGGAGCTCAGTTTATGTCATCTGTCTGAAAAATATTCATGCTTGTAAGTTCATGCTTAGTCTGGAGAGAGGAAAGACAACAGAGCGAGTTAATCTGCTAATCCAAATTTATAATCACTCTCTGAATATTATAGCTGTTGATTAGTGGCTTTTTTATAATGTGAATCTTCTAACAAGTTTTTATGCTATACAAGTCAGTTATCTGAAGAACTTGAATTCTTTAGTTATTCTGAGATTTCTACGTATAATACCCTCACTGGGTTGATGGGTAAAATTATCGCTAGGTTAGGGAGGGGAAAAATCTTTTTATAGATTTGCATGTACAAATGGTTATGACACGCCAAGTTTGAAAGGGCAAGAGCGTGTTGATTGTAGTTTCAGAAGTGATACAAAATATTTTTGTATTGAAAGTACTCTGGTTCCCACATTTGTTTTTTGGTCTGAAGTTGCTAAACTGCCTCTTGTGGCTAGCATGTTAAGTAATGCCTGTTCAGATTGGTGGAGAACTTGCATGTCTTCTTTAAAGTGCTGTTTTTGTCGTTTTCTATAGCTAGGTCTAAATCTGAATTCTTTCCTTGATCATTTGGTGTTTTGGAACTGTAACTGAAAATCAAGTGTGGCACAGTTCTGCACCTTGGTACTGCAGTGAAAAGCAACGTGAAGCTAAACCTGTCTTTGTTCACCAGTCACAACAGACGTTTGGTTGAGCTACCTATCTTTAGGCACTTTCCAGCCTTGCAAAGGTGACAATAGCAGTTTGTTTCCCCCTGTGCTCTATGTGACTCTTCCTAACTCTGAGTCTTAAGCACAATAACTCCCAGCACTCACCAAGAGTAGTACTTTTAGTAAACTGGTATGGAAATAAACTATATCTGGAAGTGCATGCTATTTATCAAGCCTATCTGAAAATATGTGTTTTCTTTTTTAACACAGAAAATATAAAAACCTAGATCCATTTAAAATATAAAAAGTCTAATACACAGTGTTCTTCATTTTAGCTTTTCATTCCCTAAGAAATCAGGGAAGACATCCTGAATTAATGTAGGTGATACTGTCTTTATTTGGTGGATACCTACAGTAGCTGTCCTCATTTTGAAATGCTAGGAATGGTTTCAGTTAGGTATTTTTATATGAGCTTGTAAAGTACAGGCTGATGATTGTTTTGCCTTTTTTTTTGTTCCTAGATTCATTTTTTGCTGTGCAGACAAGGGAAAAATTGTTCTCAGTCTCCTTAATACTTATAGTTGTTTTTTTTTCTTTGTTTGTTTGTGTTTTTTTTTAATTTTTTGTTAAGTAGCATGGTTAATTTTAACTCTGTTGTAGGTGGTTTCAGATAAATTTTCTGAGAAAGATGTGATTGTGGTCTAGTATCACCTTTGACTTCATCACCTATAGATATAAAAAGTAATAAAAACAATTCTAACATAATCCGTTGCTAAATATGTTTTCATTTGGTTAGCATACACTTTGATATGCAGTTTTTGGAAAATTAGTCTTCAGATAACATGTATCTTCACACAACCTGTGTGACACATATACCTGTATGAGTATAACTAAAGGGCAGGAATTCAGGAGGTAGAGGCAACAGACTCTGGAAAATGAAAAACAAGAGGAGTGGAAGCTCTGAGGTAAATTTCCTCATGTGTTATCCAAATACAAAGATAAGTCACTGCTGTTAAATCATAGAATTTTTAAACACACATCCCAAAAATCATACTTGCTATTTAAAAAAGATTCCTTACACCAATTAAATTGGAGTTTGAGGAATATGGTATAATACATTCATATAACCTTAAGTATTAGATTATTTCACAACTTCATATTACACCTATTAGCATATTGTTTGCAGCTTCAAAACTAATTATTTAATATTTTTCCTTCTTTGTTAGGCTCTTGTGGCAGGAAGAGACTATTGACCTGAGATGGAAGTCAAAACATTTAGCAAAACCAGTAGGACTCCAGAAACGGTATCCACATTAACTAATGAAGAATTTGTCCTGGTTCATCAGCAATCTGAAGACACCTCTGGAAAAGATGAAAAACCTCAGTTGAAGGTTTACTATTACTTTATTTTAAATGTGTAGTAAGATTTGTATTGATAAAAAGATTGCAACTTCTTTTGAGTAGTTAATTAAAGATACTTGTGTGTGCTTGAGGAGACTTTTAGACTGTAATTTTTGTCCTTGCTCATTACCAGTGAATTTAACAGCTCAGATTAAGCAAACCTGTCCAAAAGCATCGGTTCAGTTTTCCTTCAGGGGTCAGTTTTGTTAGTATTTTTTTGATTTGTACATTAGTAAGAGCACTAAAAGGTTCTTTTCGAAGAATGACCTTCAGATTAAAGTTTGGGCAACAAGAAAAACTTCTATAAATGTGTCAGTGATAAAAGGAAGACTAGAGATGATGTAAGCCCTCTCTAGAATGAAACAGGAGACCTGGTCACCTGGGATATGGAGAAGGCTGAGGTACTGAAGTTACTTTTTTCTTCAGTCTTCACTGGCAAGGACTCTGACCACACCACCCAAGTTGCAGAAGGCAAAGACAGAGGCTGTGAGAATGAAGAACCGTTCACCATAGGAGAAGATCATGTACGAGACCATCTAAGGAACCTAAAGGCACACAAGTCCATGGGACCTGATGAAATCCATCCGCAAGTCCTGAGGGAACTGGTGGATGAAATTGCTAAGCTGCTTTCCGTTATATTTGAAAAGTCATACCGGTCTGGTGAAGTTCCCACTGACTGGAAAAAGGGAAATGTAACCCCACATTTTAAAAAGGGAAGAAAGGAAGACCCGGGGAACTACAGGCTAGTCGGTCTCACTTCTATGCCGAGCAAGATCACGGAGCAGATCCTCCTGGAAACTATGCTAAAGCACATGGAAAACAAGGAGGTGATCGGTAACAGCCAACATGGCTTCACTAAGGGCAAGTCATGCCTGATGAATTTGGTGGCCTTCTGTGATGGGATTACAGCATTGGTGGATAAGGGAAGAGCAACTGACATCATGTACCTGGACTTAAGCAAGCATTTGACGCTGTCCCGCAGTACATCCTTGTCTCTAAATTGGAGAGACATGGATTTGATGGATGGACCACTTGGTGAATAAGGAGCTGGCTGGATGGTCTCACTCAAAGAGCTGCGGTCAGTGGCTTGATGTCCAAGTGGAAACCAGTGATGAGTGACATTCTTCAGGGGTCGGTACTGGGACTGGTGCTGTTTAACATCTTTGTTGGCAACACACACAGTGGGATTAAACGTACCTTCAGCAAGTTCGGTGACAACACCAAGCTCTGTGGTGTGGTTGACACCTTGGAGGGGAGCCATCCAGAGGAACCAGGACAGGCTTGAGAGGCAGGCCTATGCAAACTTCATGAACTTTAACAAGGCCAAGTGCAAGGTCCTGCACATGGGTCAGGACAATCCCAAGCACAAATACTGGCTGGGCAGAGAATGGATTGAGAGCTGCCCTGAAGAGAGGGACTTGGGGGTGTTGGTTGATGAGAAGCTCGATGTGAGCCAGCAATGTGTGCTCTCAGCCCAGAAGGCCAACCGTATCCTGGGCTGCATCAAGAGAAACATGGCCAGCAGGTCAAAGGAGGTGATTCTGCCCCTTTACTCTGCTCTGGTGAGACCCCACCTGGAGTACTGCGTCCATCTCTGGAGCCCTCAGCACAAGAAGGACATGGACCTGTGGGAGCGGGTCCAGAGGAGGGCCACGAAGAGGATCAGAGGGCTGGAACACCTCTCCTATGAGGAGGAGCTGAGAGAGTTGGGGCTGTTCAGCCTGGAGAAGAGGAGGCTCTGGAGAGACCTCATAGCAGCTTTCCAGTAGCTAAAGGGGGCCTACAGGAAAGCTGTGGAGGGACTTTTTACAAGGGCATGTAGTGATAGGACAAGGGTTAATGGCTTCATACTAGAAGAGGGTAGATTTAGATTAGGTATTAGGAAGAAATTCTTTACTGTGAAGGTGGTGAGACACTGGCACGGGTTGCCCAGAGAAGATGTGGATGCCCCATCCCTGGAAGTCTTCAAGGCCAGGCTTTTGAGCAACCTGGTCTAGTGGGAAATGTTCCTGCCCATTGCAGGGGGTTTGGAACTAGGTGATCCTTAAGGTCTCTTCCAACCTAAACCATTCTATGAAAACTAGAAATATTCTTTATTTAGGGACCACAGACTCTGACTGTTGTTATCGTAAACGCCTGTAATTAGGCTGCATAGCAATAGACCACAGAGGGTCTTGGTTTTTAGTTTTTAATTTAGTTTTCAGGCTTAGTGCTACTTTAGGCATGACTAAGACCTTTTCTAAATGCTTTCTACCTCTAAAAAGCAGAATATTTTAACATTTGGGTGACAGCAGATTGGTTAATTACAAAATTCTCCAGTTGCAGTAGCTGATTTACTGGTTTTGGTCTGCTTGGAACAATAAGAATTTCTTCCCCTTGAAATGACAATAAATGCTTAATCTGTCTTTGCATAACTGTTTAGCAGTTATTTACAGCTGATGATTTCTGTCTGTATTAAACACCAGCTGCTTCTTTAGTAACTACGTCTGGAAAGAGGCAGATGAACCGGAGGTAGAATCCATGATGCAACTTTGTTATTGGCCATGAGGGTTTTTTTGGTCTGAAAAACTAGTACTTGTGAAAGGCTGTATATTATTTTTCTTTTCTGGGGAATGTGTCTTATAATTTTCTTGCCATTTCCTTTCACTTGCACCCCCCCATGCGTGGGACAATTGGTGAAAGAACTGAAATGGTTTGAATGTGACTAGGAAAGTAGATTTTCTTTAAGACAAATCTGTAACAAAGTCTGATCTCTTTCTTCAGAATGGAGGATCTAAACACACAGACCTGTTATTTCAAGAGAGGTCTGTAGTTTTTAGATGGATGGTTGTTGGACTAGCAGTGAGAACATGTCCATTATATGGAATGGGAAGAGACATTGGATTGTACTTGATTTCATTTTGTTGATTCCGAGATCCTTGGCTCCAGTGTGCTTTAGTGCTAAGCTTTGAGGTATATGTTAGTGTCCTGTATAACACAGGAAAATTGCTGTCAACAATGACTGGTGGGTTGGAAGAGCAGCTGACTGCCATGTGAAACTAGAATGCAAGTATCTGGCTCCACTGCTGGCATATTATGCAACTCTGGAGAAAGAATGCAGCTGTGGCCAGTTTACTTGTCCTCATTGTGCTTTTCCTTCCTGTCCTCCCTGTGTTTTTCCATCAAGAAAATTAAATTAATCACCTTGTGAAACACTGATTCTGCAGGTGGAGAATTATGTAAGAAGTAAATAAAAGTCTATAATGTCCTTTTTGTTCATCAAAAGAATGTCATTCTGCTGCCTGTTGTTTTCTGTAAGCATGTATAGATCAGCGAGCAGACCTTGAGGAATGGGAAATATAAGGATTAGGCAGAAAGGGATGAGTGACTAGTTGAAATGAGCTGAATTACCAAGGGAAAAGATGCTTTATTCAGGACATCTTTAAAAATTTGGATTTCTTGGAGAATGCTGAATTTCTCTTATTCTCAGTAATCTTTAGGAAAAAGAAATTGTAGCTATTTTTATTTTGGTCATTTAAACTGCCCACAAAGCACAGCTTTTCTTTTGTGTAGAGGTTATTTTTTAATACTGCACACCTGAAAAGTTGACATCAAACTACATGTTAAGTGTTTTTTGTTTGTACATTAAGTTGGTAACTTATGAAAATATACAATTTGCTTACTGGTTATTGCTAATTAATATAATAACTTCTAACTTTTGTAGTATTAAATATTAAAAAGGAAAAGATACAAGTCGTTCTGTGAATGTTTTTAGTGGGTATCAGAAGCTTTGCGTGATTAGTTCTAGTTAGTAAAATGGATGTCTCAGTTATATTATGATACAGTCTTATAGGTGGTTAGTGTGGTGTTGTGTTCAGCAAAGTTTCTTAACTTTTGCAATTAGTGAAATTATATGTTTGAAAAATAATAGTGAAAGTAAAGCTAAAAGTTGCTTTAAAAAATATTACCTCCTTCTGCTTACAGGTATTTTCAAATGGAGATGATCAGCTGGAGAAGGCAATGGAAGAGATACTGAGAGATTCTGAAAAAGACCAGAACGATTTCACTGTTCTCCAAGAAGGTTCCAGTGATGCCTGCAGCCAGGCAGCTGGAGATAGATCAGCAGGTCAAACATATCAGCCATCTTTGCACCTTGTTTTAGACCCTTCTACTACAGGTATTGCTGAAGTACTTACCCCCCCAAAGATATATGACAGTTTTTTTTCCTTTATGCAGTTTCAAGTTAACCTTAAAACGAATATAAAACTTTGTGGAACTTCATTCCAAAATTACACTGGAGAATACCCTGGAGCCTCCTCTCCTTTTCTGATTAGTTGTGGATTTTAGACAGGTATAGATTATCATCAGATCAATAACCTGTGCTGCTCTGTTTCGGTCAAGATAATTTTCATTTTGTCTCTGGCCCTAGAAGAATTAGGAGTTAAGTATCAGGTAACTTGCTAAACAGACTACAGATGAGGTGGAGATGCTGGTGGTGGACGATGAGAAATTGCAGGGAGGTGTTCATTGACAGTACTACCTGCAAATGAAATACACCCTGAGCAAACTGATAAACTCTTCAGCCCTGGTTTTATCACCAGGTATCAGCAAGGACAGCTTTAGATTTGACATTTGCTAGGAATGATTGTGGTACTTTGCTGGTATTTGAAATTTTGATGAAAAAGGGAGGACTGAAAGCTTTTTATGTAAAGTGCCCCACACCTCCCAAGCCTGTCAGTTCCTTAGGTCCAGCAGTATTTAGAATCTGTTGAATAATCTAAGGCTGAATTTTAGAAATTTCCTCACGTCTCTTTGATTTACACTTTTGTGAAAGCTCATCTGGACTCCTCTGTTTCCTTTGGATTTTTACTTCTGAATTGCACTGACTATGCTTTGTGCAGGGTAGCAGTCTATACATATTTCAGTGGTGGCTTTGCTGTAGTGTTTTTAATAACTCTGAAACATAATATAAGAAAATGAATGATTACCAAAGAATTCGGGTCTTTTCAGTTACCTTCTGACAGCTTTTTCTTTAAAAAAAATTAGGAATACCAATATGGGTAAAATAGGCCATTTCTGTGGGCCTTGATTTAGAGTTCTTTTTCCCTCAGTAGTATGCAGATCATTTCTGTGGCATCGCATCAGATAATTTCCATAGCATCTGTTTGGGAAGTAAAAAAAAATATAAAAAAAAATAGGGGTTTTTGTGGTAGAATAAGATATACACCTTATGCATCATGGAAACATCCTTATCATAATTACGTGTATTTTAGAATGGTCTGTTTTGAGAAACTTACCTACTGCCTCCCTGTTTGACATGATTTTTAGGCAGATGTGCTTCAAACCGAACATAACCCTTAGTGTGAATGAACAAAAAATATTTGTAAATGCTTTCTCTTTTTTCCTGTTCTTCAATAGAAATAATTCAATTTGCAACCGTTATGATTTAAGTATTAAATTAAATTAAATATTAGCAACAGTAATAAGAAATGGAAATAACAGAGGGCAGATGGCTTAGAGAGGTTTGGAATATCCATCTTCAGAGATAACAAAATTCACCTGGACAGGGCCCTGAGTAACCCGATCAGTGTTGAAACTAGCCCTAATCTAACCTGATCTGTCTTTGAGCAGGAGTTAAAGCTAGATGACCTCTAGAGGTCTTTTCCAACCTAGATTATTCTGATTCCATACTTATGAATTTATCTTCTACCTCTCCTCTTGCTTCTGAAATGTCAAAATGCCTTAGAAAAACCCCATCAGAAAACAAGAACAACAAAATCCCTAAAAGCTCCCTCAAGGTCACCCCTGTCCATGGTAGTGTGATAGTGGAAAAAGAATGCTTCTCTTTTGCTGAGTAGAGGAGCAAACAGATACCCCTTTTCTTGTCTCCAGCTCCCTGATGGTTTTGTGTAGTTTAATGTGGCTATACAGAAGTATGAACCACATTTAATAATTCTACACAAGCTGCAAAGGCATGGGAGAGAAGAAAATTAATGAGGCATCATTATGCAAAATGATGAGTAGGAATTAGAAGGAGGTATAGGCAAACTAAAGAACATCTGGGGCATAGAGCTGAAGGAAAAATTGTGTTCTAGCACTGCTAAAAGAACCAAAAGGCACTTTGAACCTATGCAGTACTTGGAAACATGCATTGGAATAGACTTAACATTAATGTTAAGCTGCCGAATGGATTTCTTACTGTTGGAGCTCGTCCATTCTTAGAAAAAGTGGGAGATTTTGCTGCAGAACTCATTCAGAAAACAATGTGTGAAAATAAAAACAAATGGTTGAAGAAGTGGTTTCTTTATTTTCAGAAATCTCTGCACCAAAGCCATCTTCTCCCAGTGAACCCTTGGAAGAGGACAGCGTATTGTTTAACAAACTGACTTATTTAGGTTGCACAAAGGTGTCTGCCCCTCGAAATGAACCGGAAGCTCTACATGCCATGGCAAACATGAAATCCTCAAGTCAAGCCCCTTTACCTGTGACTCTTTATGTTCCAAACATTCCAGAAGGCTCTGTAAGGTAACATACAAATGTTTCTTTTGTTGCTTGCACAGATACATTAAAGGTGGATTCTGACTTTGTTAGTCAGGGAAGTAGAATTGCTGGGTTTGTGCTTAAAGTTCTTGCTGAAGACAGTTATTTTTGAGGAATTTCTCTGAAGCAACAAAATGCATGCTGAAGTCTGACATGCAGGACATAGTTGGTGGTTGTGGTTGCCATACAGTGTCAACAAAAGCGTATCTTTCTACCTGCATCTCTGTTCAAATATGATAATAAGAGACATACTGGAAAGTGTATTACCCGTATTGTCTTCTCTGAAGTTTCTGAAATATTTTTTGAGTTCTGAGTTTGAGAGGAGTTTAAAATTTTGTATGAGCCCTTAGATCTGTGATTAATATTCACCTGAACATGGCAGCAAGCTTTTGCTGAGCTATACAGTTTTGTATAAATAATAAAACCAAACTGAATAAATAATGTTTTCTTAAACAGAGATTTTAATTCTTTTTAACATTGGATTTTCTTTGATCTTTGTATACAGTTTGCATTTTTACAGTTGCTGTGGTTTCTACATTTCTACTTCTATGTTTTTCATGAATGATTACAGAGCAATGATGGTCATGGTTATTGCATGTTATAGAGATACTATATTTGTCTATATTATGGAGTATAAAAGAAATTAAACATTCAAATCTTCAATTTGGAAAGCCTGACATTTCTCTTCCTGTGGCCCATCTTGGGTACTTGATTTTAGTAGTAACTACAGTTTAGGTATTTGTTTATCTAATTGCAGAAAAGCCTTTTAGGTAGGCGTGTTTGTTTTACTGACCGTTTTCTTTGATTTTTCCCTGTTCCTTCCCTTGGCAGAATAATAAATCAATCAAGCAATGTGGAGATAGCCTCTTTCCCAATCTATAAGGTGTTGTTTTGTGTGCGTGGACAAAATGGGACTTCAGAGAGTGACTGTTTTGCATTTACTGAAAGCAGCTGTGGAACTGAAGAGTTCCAGATTCACGTTTTCTCCTGTGAGATTAAAGAGGCAGTAAGTATTAAATGCTGTACAGTGACTTGTAAAAAGGATACAAACAGTATTTTAAGAAGTTACTCCAGACATGGAAATGGTATATAGTGCCTTGAAAAATACGTTAACACATATAATAATCTCACGGAATGTGCAGCTAGTCATACATGAATATTAATATGCATGAATATTAATATATTTTTTTTAATAATTATTTTCTTCTTCTATTAGAGTTTCAATAAAATGCCAAAGTGCACTGTATGGGAACATTTAGAAAACCTAAGTTTAAGACAAATATTTTGTTTTTCAGGCCTCTCTTGGGTAGGTTTCAGTCTAAAGTTGTAGTGTAGAAGTTGTGAGTTACTAAGACTCATTTAACAGTACTCTGCCCTAGATATTTTAGGAAGAACTACAAGATAGTTTGGGAGAAAAGGATTTTCTAGGGTGGAAAACTTAAGAGGTTGAAAAAGAAGAAATCTCCTTGGTTTTTTGACATCTGCAAGAGCAAGCTGTAAGTTGTGTTGTTAAATACACAACCTGAAAAGTACATTATTCAAGTCCTCTAATGAGTGCATTCCTAATTTTGTAATGTATATTAACTTAATGAGCATTACTTGAGCAGTGAATGTGACATGAGTGGAAATAGGAGTTGTTGTTACTGAATTTGCTTGGTTATTAAGCCCTTCAAAAATATATCACAATATGACATTAAAAATACTCTTTTATTTTTGAGAAAACTACTAATTTTTTTTGCTTTTCTGCAGGTCAGCCGAATTTTATATAGTTTCTCAACAGCGTTCAAACGTTCTTCCAAACAAGCATCTGATCACGTTAAGGACTTTGTTCTTCCTACTCCGGATAGTGATGTGTACACTTTCAGTGTTTCCTTAGAAGTCAAAGAAGATGATGGAAAAGGGAATTTTAGGTAATCTGAATGGAAAGGGAAAAGTAGAAATCTCTTTGTGCAGAATGCATAGCTACTATGTTGCAGTAAAATAGATTTGGCCTCTTTTCATAAATAGACTTGTAAAAAGGAAGCTGTTGCTTTGCTACTACAGTTTCTTCTCTGTATGTTTTCTGTGAAAAGATTAAAAACCAGGATACCTTTTTCAAGTTCGTTTCCTTTAAATACATGATTTCTGGTAGGGATGCTCAGGGTAGGCCTGTGTAAATGGAAAAGATAGTTGGAATTCTGTTACAAACTTTAGTGAAACCAGTTTTCTTGAGTAAATACAGTCAGTATATAGCATATTTTGTGTCATTTTAACCCCCAAAATATCCCATGCATTTTTGGATACATTTTTCTATAAATCCCCCAGACAGTATACTAAGTGTGAGCCTATAGTCTGTTTTTCTTCCGTGTCAGTTTCTTAACTTGTCAAAAAAAGAACAGAAGGTCTCTCAAATGCGTTGAGCCATTAACAGTTTAAGTGGGCTGCTACTCTCTTTCCTTTATTTAATGGTTAATCTTCTATGTCTGTGCTAAAGAAACTTGTTTCTTTATTCTTTTAGCCCTGTGCCAAAGGATAGAGAGAAATTATATTTCAAGCTTAAACAGGGAATTGAAAAGAAAGTGGTGATTACAGTTCAGCAACTCTCAAACAAAGAACTGGCCATTGAAAGGTAAGATTCATATAAAAATAATACAGGTTAAGTTTTTGAGAGAACAGTATTTTATGTACTTTTTGCTGGCTTTCCGAGTTATGTGACGTTTTTGAGAGAACAGTATTTTATGTACAGTTATGTGAGAGAAAAAAATACATCAATAACACAGAAAGTAGGATTGCACAAGAAAATTAATTTATAGATGCATGGTTCACTTTTAAATTTCTTTGGAAGTATTTGTGTGACTTTTAGGTAAAAACAAGAAACAGGCTCAAAACATTCCTTTTTTTTTCTTTTAATGGTCTTTTTCAGTGTGGTGTTAGGGTACTTACGACGTTCAAATGCTTTTGATTTTGCTTTCTGTTGTTTTTAAGTAGTGCAAGCCCACACATTTATTGTAATCCTGCATTACCAGCATTTCACTGTTTAGTAAAAGTAACCAAGTTAGGTTGTCTGAACTATGTTATGCCTGTCTGTTAACATTGCCTAACTATGTCTGTTAGAGCAATGTACTGAAACATTACAAGTTTGGACTCAACCTGCTGGTTAGAAGATGGAATCTTTTCATGGAGTCTTCAAGATGAGTAGGATTCCTTTGTAGTTTTGTTATAATGATTCTAATGTTTATCTTCAAGTGATGGTGAAGAGCTCAGGTATGGTTGATGACTCATGCTGTATTTCCTGGAAGTTACATGAGAGGAATACATTTTGGACAAAATAATCTGACTTTTGGTGCAAAGCATTTGCACAATAAGTGGACCGTGCATGTGAAGAATAAGTTAGTTAAATTAGCAGTAGACTCTTGTTAGTGCAGTAGTAGTAGATATTGTATTGATTTGAATTAGGAAATTCCTTCTCAATAGCTCAATTTTTAAAAATAGCAAACGCCACCAGATGGCAATGTTATCAAAAGAGTAACAGTAGGAGAATTCAATTTTATTGACAAGGGAATTCACAATAACAGGGGAATCAAGAAAAAAGCCCCACAACCCTCCCAGAACCTAAGATTGATTTCTTCACTTGCTTTCAAGCTCTTATTTAAAAAATGACCCTTATTTGAACATGAAGCTAAAATTTTAGACAAGTAATATACAGCAGAATTTTTTATCATCATTCTTTTGTGTTGTAAAATTGTGGTTTTGCTACTCATTGGCTTATAAAAAAATCCTATTTTCAATGTATTTTTAATTTAAATAATTTTAGCTTCAGAATTATTATTAAAGAATGATGAACTCTTAAGCATTTCTGAATAGCATTTGATTGTTCTGTTTTTTTTCCCCCAAAAGCAAAGCTACCTTCCTTGGAAATTACCTTTTTTTTTTGTTGTTTAGAATATTCAATTAAAATGGTTTTTTTTATCACCACAAGCTTTGCTGATAAAAATTTATTTAATTGACATGACATACACAGCCTTGTAAGTCATTTTATGTACTTAGACTGCATAACATTAAAATTCAAAACCAGTATAAAAGATGAATTCGGGTTACATCAGACAGTGAGCTTCTAAGCAATTTAATGTGCCTTAAAAAGTATATCTAAGTGTAAATTGCAATGCAAAAAAATGTTGTTACTAAAGAAATTTGGTCTCTGGCCTAAAGAGTTCAAGAGTCTTTCTTCGTGGTCCTGGAAAAGTAAACCTGGTATCACTCAGAGAAACTTGCTACCTCCTGGTGTTCAGATGGGCTTATGGCTGGGTTAGGTTACTCTCAGTTGAGTTACTTTGGCTCTTCGTTCCTCTGTGACCTGTTTGACCTGGGTTTTGCCTGTTTTTATCTAGGTCAAAGCAGGTAAAGAAATTATGTTCATTCCAGTTTCCCAGGTTTGAGTCATGGACGGCACTACATAGGTTCAGTCCCACAATGTGGGATATCAAGTCTTAGTTGTTTACAGGATTCAAGAAGAAAATGCTCATTAATAATCAGGGAGCTTTAAAAAAGTTGTTCTGAAGAGTGAACTAGCCTTTCATTCTGAAAGTATGCTACTAGTCATAGAGCAGAGTTAATACCAAGTTATGTAGATATAGCTTAGGTTGAAGTGTAGACTGGCGTCCTTAGAACTGATGTATAGAATATTGGCTGATGCTCAGCAGTACTAGAAACTCCTAAAGATCATGTTGTTATGGTAGCTTAATACCATCAGCCTTATCTGTGGGTAGCGTTTCTATTTATATAAATGGAAATATATATTAGTGAAGAATAATATCAGTTCTTTTTTGCAGGTCTAGAAACTAGCTGAATTTAAAGAGAGTAGTGCACCTGCACATAGCCACTTGGTAGCCAGCTGTAAGTGCAGAAAACCCAACATGTCAGAAGTGGCAAGACTGAGGCCCGCAGTCTATGCAGGTCATCTTGAATCTTGGGTGTGTGGTTCAGCCCCCTCAAATCGGAGACTGAATCTGTTGACAACTGTTGGCGTAAAATCTGTCTCCTCTGCAAGTGAGGGTACTGAGCACATTTGAACTTATTTTGCTCTTTGAACTTAGTGGGAAGAGAAGCCCTGACTCTTCTAGTAGCAGGATGCTGCCAGTTATCATAAGTATCTGCTTCTGTGAGAGGAAGGGATTACTTCTTCCTGACTCCGACTCTTTTGGAAGCATACTTCCCAAAAATTTTGGCTGGCACACATCAGAACTTGTGTACATCTGAGAGAAGTACAGCAAGAGCTAGGATCTGTGAGCTGTCTTTGAAAAGCACAGATGTTTTGCCTACCACTGGATCTTAGCCTTACAGTTTTCTTTAGCAGGTGTACCAGAAGCTAGTGACCCCTCCCCCCCTATTATAAATTATAGCCCTTTCAGAGCTATTTCTATGTCAGAAACAAAAAGTAGTCAGTCTACTGTAACGTGCTGGCTGGTCTAATTAGTCTCGCAGAGAAGCCTGCTTGTGTGGTTAAATGAAAGTCCTAGCATCCTAGCTACCTTGGTTGCTTTACATGGCACTGCAATATGCTATATAGATAAAACAAAATTGTTGTCTACTGTTTTATTTATCACTTTGATTTTTAAGATTCTAGTAGTGAAAGGGTATGGAGAAGGAAAAATACAATTGTGGATGGAAGTTACTGTTTCATTGTAATGAGGTGGAAAATGAAGATCATATACCCAAACGTAATGGGGGAGAACTTACTAAACTTACTAGGTGGTGTAGTAATTGCATATCTTAAGACTTTCACAGTTAATAGCATTACTGAAATGGTAGTTGCTAGTATATCTCTGTGCATGATATAGTATACTTGCCGGAAAGCTGGGAAACTATTCTGTCTTCATTGCTAACCTATGAATGTTCAAATGATCTCTTACAATTTATGTTTGCTGAAAATATAAATAATAAGTGGGTTGCCCAGATGACAGAGCTGCCTTTGGTCAGACTTAGAGAAGGATGAGAATGGGGGGGCTCTTTGTGATGCATTTGAATACCTGGTCAGAGGATATGGAGGAGGTGGAACCAGACTCTTCTTGGACATGCAGAGTGGTGGGATTAGAGTAAATTGGACACAAATTACTTCCCTGGAAATTCCCCTGTTGAATGAGTTGTTACAAATAACTAAGCTTTCTGTATTGTGTTAATCATGTTGCCTTAAAATTTAGAGCAAATAATTGTTGTCAATACAAAGACAGTTGAGCATTGGAACAGGTTGCCAAATGAGATGGTTCATTCTCTGTTCCTGGAGATGCTGAGAACTTGATTTGGCAAGGCCCTGGGCAACCCAGTTCAAGTCGGTCCTCTTTTGAGTAGTGCCTTTGATATTCAGAAAGTTTGAAAGTGTGAATGTTTTGGAATTCTTATTCTTTTTACTCTTAAAAATATCAAGAACATTTTCTTGTTAAATAACTGGACTGGAATTCAAGGCCCTGTATAATACAGAAGTTCAGTTTTAAAAAATAAAGAATGAAAGTCTAAAAAATCAGCACGTTGTTTTTTTTTTTAAGGGCCCATGATGCTACATGATGTTTTATACCAGTGACATCATGAGTGATAGAATGCGTGAATTTGTAACTTTTCATATGGTTGTATGAAAAATAATTTTTAAAAAGGACCGGCGAGAGAGTGAATTTCTTCTTGCCAATCTCCATCACTAATGTATAGGAATTGTTGGTATCTTTAAGCTCACTATTCTAAGATGTCTTTAAGAATAATTGATTGTTCACAGGTCAGACACTAATTTATGTCATCTTAATTCTGGAAAATAATTTCATTGTCACTTCTATAATACATATTGTGATGTTTCCTGAGCGTTGCCATAACACTAACAAAAAGTTACTAAGAAAGGTTTTCTTTAAATTAGAAGCAGTAGGTGGCTGTGCCATTATGTTCAAGAAAATAATTTTTCATTTTGAAAAGCTATCTTTTAAATTATTTTTTTTTTTTAAATAAACTTCACAGATGCTTTGGGATGCTACTGAGCCCTGGACGAAACGTGAAGAACAGCGACATGCATCTGCTAGACATGGTAATACTTAGCTCTAATATACTATTTAGTAAGATAGAGGTGATTTTAAAAAAAAAAAAAAACAAAAACAACAAACAAAATCCAAACAAACAAACCTCTCATCTGTTGGGGTTTTTTGTTTGTTTTTTTTGTTTCTTAAATCCTGCGTTTTATATCTTAAAACTAGAAACAAACTTGTTAAATAGAATGGGTAAAACATTTCAATTAAAGTAAAAACCTGTGGTATCTGTTTTTTGTTCAATTGGTGAAGACACTGATTAGGTCAGCTGACAGCTGGTTGTTACAAATAACTAAGCTTTCTGTATTGTGTTAATCATGTTGCCTTAAAATTTAGAGCAAATAATTGTTGTTATATTTGGGCATCAGGGGAGTAGTCTTATTTTTCCTAGGTGCTGGAAACTTTGCCTTTATTTGCTTCATTTGAACTTAAATTCTTGCTCAGAGTTTGAAGTATTCACTTGTCTTCTACATTCTTCATTTCTTATGAGTTGCTTCTAAGAGAACTGCAAAGTAATAATACTTTCTGTGATAATATGAATTTACTTTCATCCTGTGGATAAGAATACAACCATTTTCAAGTCAAAAAGTGCTTGAGTTAAACCAATCGGACATTTTGTAGCTGTACAGTTATCCCAGTTTTACCTAATCCATTTCTTTACTTGTGTTGATGATTCTGGCTATCAGTATTTAGTTCTTTTGTCAGACAAGATATGCAAATACTATATTATTTGCCTGTTTGTATCTACTAGCTCCTTTTTTCTGTTTTTATTTGCTAATGTTAGCTTCTCAGATATAGAAGCATTGCTGTTACTATTAACTTTATCATATGTGGCTGTTTTGACTTTATTTGCATACTGTCATGAAATTTGGCTCTTTAAATCTCAAGTTCCTATGAACTGGAATTCCAGTCCATTGGCATACTTACAAATGTAAGTCCATGCCTTGAACTAGTCAGGGAAATATCTGGCAGAGTTATAATTACTAAGTGGGAAAAAATCAGCCTGACCTTTGGCATTGTTAAGGTATTACTCTGCTAAGATTATTTTTTTTTTTTTTTCTGGACCATTTCTGTGTATACTGTGGGGTGAGTTTAATTGTAGGAAGTCTTTTAACTCATCCTCTCCAACCAACCATTTCAGCTGCTCAGAAAGTAGAGTGGCAGACATCCCACCATGCTTTCATGCTTATAATAAGCATTGAAAAAAATACGTTGATAAACTATCTTAGTCTTCAGTTTCTTATGTAGTGTTTCTCCTCTTCTACTGTTTCTTCTTTCTCTCCCATTTCTCTGTAACCTTTCTCAATCCATTATTTCATATTCTTTATTTGGATTGTGTTCTTGGATTGTGTTCTCTAGAGCGAACACAATCTTACTCTGAAGTTCCTAGAACTATTTCCCCTCCCCATGCTCAATCTTTTTGGTCTCAAACCATGACTCTTAATAGAATCCTGTATGTGTTTATTTTTAGGAATCCATGGGAAAGAGATCTGATGGGAAGGCTTATGTGATTACTGGAATGTGGAATCCTAACGCACCCATGTTCCTAGTGCTTAATGAGGAAACTCCTAAAGGTAACTTAATATAATTTGTAACTTTGTTTGACCTGACATGGGTTTGGCGTATGTATTTTCTCCTGGAAATCATGGTGCATACATCTGAGTACATACATCATTATGTTCCAAGAGTCCATGGCTAGGATGGCTAGGAACTTAACTGTATAAATGTATGTAACATAGCAGTGTGAATAGTAGTTCAGAGAGCTATGTGTTGCTCATACAGAGATGTTAAATTAGTGTTTGGGGCTTATGTGCCTGTTCCCTGATTTTTTACAGAAGTTGTTTTCTACCTTCTGTACTCAGCAAAGCAGTGTAAGTCTGAGGAATTGCTATTCTCTTTCTTTTAGTTTTGAGGTGAGTTGATTACAAGTAGCATTAGAATCCCTTCATCATGGGGCAGCTGGAAGAGAAACACTGAAGTACTTGATTGTGTAGCACAGTTTCTTACCGCTAGAATTGATGTTCTCTGATGTGCTGTAAAAGGTTTGAATGCAAATCTGGACTTTTGTTTCCTATCCCACGGCAGAGCTCACATCAGTTGTTAAAAGTATATACAACCAGTGTCACTGTTCTTGCTGCTGGATTTTCAAACCACTTTATTTCTTGTAGTGTGTAGGCAAAACTCTTGCTATGCAGCTTGACACAGTTTCTGTTTTATGATATGACTTTGTCTGTGTGTATGGTTTGTTTTGGTTTTTTTTTTTTGTGTGGGTTTTTTTGTTTGTGTGGGGTTTTGTTGTGGGTTTTTTTTTTCATGTCCACTTGCCTCTTTGGTCTGATAAGACAAGAAAATCTAGGGATCCGTAATGTCTGATTCTAAAAGTTTATTTTAAAAATCTGTGCTTCCTGCAAGAAAGGTGTCAGTTATGATGGAAAATGATGGTCACTACCTCTCTCTGAGGTGAATGATTCCAGAAGCAACAATCCTTTTCTTGCACTGTACCCCTGCAAAAACCAAACAATGCTGTAGGAGCTCCTTGACACTGATTTGCTATATATATGTTCTCTCAGCAGTAAGTTTATACTTTAAAATGTGAACTTATCCTGTGCCTATTCCTTCAGTCTGATATGGATCATGTATCTTAATGCTCTTTTCTTTGCCTGACATTTTGCTCCTAGCTTTAAAACAAAGGCAGATTTTCTTTGTTTCAAAAAGTTATCATTTACTTGGTACACTAACACATACCTTCATTCTATGCAGCAGGCATGTAGAGTTTAGAACTCAGATAAATAAAATGGGTGCAAGAGAATCAATAATTACATAGAAAGGGTTTTGAATTTAAACAACAGTTTCCTTCTGTCATTTATTGTTTTGAGAAATTTGAATTTTGACTACTCTTTATGTACGTGACTTGCTTTTCTGTTTTAGATAAGCGTGTATTCATGACTGTGGCAGTGGATATGGTTGTTACTGAAGTAGTAGAGCCAGTCCGGTTTTTGCTGGAGACTGTTGTGCGTGTGTACCCTGCCAGTGAACGCTTCTGGTACTTCAGCAGAAAAACCTTCACGGAAACTTTTTATATGAAGCTAAAGCAGGTATTGCATGGGGGGGTTTTGAAGAAAACTGTATGCTGGGAGCATTTGTTTTGTCTGTCTTAATTCAGCCCTTCTAAAAGTTATCATGACACCTGCACCTCAGTAGTTTGTTTCTTTTAACTGTTTATTGCTGAGATCCTTAAATGCACAATGGTTAAGGAGCGTACATAAATGTTCAATGCCTTTGCAAACTGAATTGTAGTGAATCATAAGTCATTGGCTTTGTGGGCTTAAACAATTTTAAACTTGCCTATTGAATTGTGTGTAATTTCATACAGTCTGACCTTTGTGCAGGCACCTAAAGCAAGTCCATTTGACTGGGAAATGACTCTTTAATTTTTCACTGTAAAATCAAGTAATATGTATCAAAGGGAAATCCTGGCTACTGAGGTTCAAAATGTGGAGGTAGGGGGCTGTAAGAATATAACCAATTAAAGGGAAAGGAATCTTATGCAGAGGTTTAAGAGAGTTAGATTATTGCTCTTGTTTTCTCAAAGTATCTGAGAAAGTAGGTTTCTCCATGTTTTCAAAAGATGAGTTTGGAAGAAGATTATCTGGAAAAGTAAGTTCTGATTCATGGAGAAGCTGCCACGTTTTCACCCTTGTGGTTGCTGATGAGGGTAGAAAATGATCTACATTCTTGTCCTTCACTACCTCAGGGCTTTGTGAAAGGTGAGGTGAGGGCATTAATGTTATAAATTTATTAAATTAGCATTCTTCATATTATTTCATGATGGTGACTCTAGCCTTATGAAATGTTCAAATAGCAGTAAAGAAATAACCATTTTTAGCAAAACCTTCTCTAAGTATTTCAGTTTGTCAGTCCCTTCAAGTTTGGATTTTCAGTCAAGTTGTACAAACACTGCTTGATTCTACAGAGGGGGGAGGTGGTTAAGATGAAGCTTAATGCATAGTTGTGTGTCCCCTCTATGTTAGCTTTCCTAGTCCTGTGCTTGTGTGATTAATGTGCATTTATTTTTTCCTCAAGCACTGAGAGATAATATATTCATCCCATCTGTTAATGTTTGTTAAATAGTTATCTATTGAGTAGAATGCTAAAGTGTCTTCCGTTTTTGGCAGTGGGTGAGGTACATAAAGTATGTATGTCTGCCCTTTATCATTGTAGGATGATGCACAATTGCATCCTCCTGCAGCAACTGTTGACCTGCTTTCTCCAGAGACTTATGTTGTCGTATTTGTTCAAAAAGTGAACAGCAGAGGCTGACTGTACCATTTGCATTGGAATAGTGGTCCATCATTTTTGACTAATGAAACCAAAGAGCAGTGATTTAATTTTACTGAGCCTAATGTGAATATTTGAGTTGTCATCTTCCTATGGGGCATAGTAATAGGTCTGATTGTTGATTATTACATGGCAAAAGTGCAGCTGTGTTTAACAGTTAGTAAATAAATCTCATGCAATGCTGTTTCTCTGTTTCTTCTAGAGTTTAGTGTAGCAACTTAGAATTTAAGAAAATCTGAGAAACCCAACTGTTATAAGCAAATGTTGACTGTATCTACATTTTAAATTTAAAGAAAACACATTTGAAAATCTTACATTCTCAGCTGTTTGGTACTTATCTATAATCAGTTAAACTTTCACTTTAAACCACTTGCAACTGTACTGTTTTTAATTGAGTAATATGGATGCTTCCTTTTTTTCTTTCTCACCCCTTGTAATGTGGCAACATACATGTGCCTCCCCACCCTGAAGAAACGCATTCATTTCTTCCTGCTGTAAAATTCTGAGGAGCTGTTCTGCAGACTTTTGGGAGAGGAACACTTTTAATCTTTGTAATCTTTCTATAAGATTAAGTCCTGATTCTGGATGACAGAATCTCTCTGGTTGACCTGTAGCAAGTCTTTATTTAGCCAATTATCAGATGGACAGTTTGTATTGCAATAGCTGTTCCTGGAGATACCTCTGAAAGGCACTGTACCTCGGGGCACTATTACTTCTTGGAAAATAGCTTTGCAGATGGCATTTGGATCAGCCGTTTATGGACTTCTGGGGAAAGCTGTTGAGTTTAACTAGGTTCTAGGGAATGTAACAGTGGATTAATCATAGAATGGTTTAGGTTGGAACGGACCTTAAAGATTATCTAGTTCCACCCCCCCTGCCATGGCAAGGACACCTCCCACTAGACCTGGTTGCTCAATACCAAAATAATAATATCAATATAATAATAATAAAAAATAATAATATAAAAATAATAACATCAAAAGCCTCAGCTCCAAACACAGGTGGCTTCTCTGTGCAGGATAACAAATCCTGTGGTATAATTTCCTGTTGATGTAAAGTTAGGATAATAATGCATTGTGCAAATGTGGCGTGTTTGACTGTGGGTGAGACATTCATGCTTGCAGTCTGCTTAGTTGTAATTTCTAGCATGCAGAGTCCTTGGGAGGAAACTTTAGACTTGGGCTCTGTCAGCAAGGTGCCCATTCCAGTAAGGAAGCATCCATTACTGATGTTCCAAAAGGAAGCAAGCAATGAAATGGCATTTTCCTGCAAGGGGTAAATGGCACCTGTCTGAATTGGCAGAAGAAAATCAGAACTGTTCTGAGTAATGATTCAGATAGATTTAATAGTCTGAACCAAGATTGGTGAGGTGCAGTCAGATATGAGGAATGACATAAATGCAGGTTGCTGTGTGATTTAGGATTTTTCTTTCTATCTATCTATCTACGTATCTATCTTATCTGTCTATGTATCTCACTGTTACTCGTGCACATTTTCATCATTAGAACATGATCCTTGTAAAGGTGGATTCCTGTAGATACCAAATGCGTGCTTCAGGAAAAACAAATAACCAAATTATTTACATTTTATAGAGATGGGTCTTGCAGTTAACTAGAACATGTACAAGGAGGTGAAGACTTGTAAGTCTTGAAACATACAACAAAATCCATAGGACCTCATGCCTTACTCCCTCAAAAGTAAAAGCTATAGATAGCAATGATTAATAATATTAGTGGCATTGGTACTTGATTGATTTAACCAAGAACTTTGTAATTACTTGATAATGGTGTTCTGTGAGAATAAAACAGGGATAATGGCCCTAATACCATCCTGCTAAATGTTATAAAATGCAGGGTATTTATGCCTACACCCTGAAATTCATTAAGCAGACTTCATGAGAAGTTCAGTCAGCAAAACTGGCTGATAATTGGAGCCACTGCTTCCAGGGTGTATCAGCTTTAAAGGAAGCAGACCTGAATGGTTAATCTAAAACACAGTAGGAAAGTTTTCTCAGTATAAAATAATTTATATTGTGTCAGTCCAAGCAGTCCCTGTTTAAGCTACCCATCTGCATAATTTCACCAGCTTGTTGAAATTGCAAGTGCTGGTCAGCAGTTCATGTGCATGTCCAGCTAAAGTGTCATGGAGTCTTCCAACTTTATAATAATTTTGTTTTTTTTAAACAAATTGAATATTCTGTAGCTGAAATTGTGTTCTTTTTCACGGTTAATTTGATGTTTTTAATATGTTCAAAAAATTACCTTATTTTAACTGATCAGGCAAGATGCACAAAGAACAAAATAGCACAACACTTTGGGCTGGTTCATTTAATACAATCATTAGTTTGCAGTTTTATACAATTCTCCACAAATATATTAATCACTGCATGTCACTGAATAATAATTGTGTTCGGAACTGTAACTCAGAGGAGAAACTAATACTCCTTTTATTTTGAAACTTGCAACCTTATATCCAGTGCTTAAAGTATAGGTAACTGACTACTTTTTTCATGTGAAAGTCCACTGAACATCAAAGAATTAGATCAAACTCTGAACTTTTCCAGCTTGAAGTAAAAAGAAAACAATCAAGTTCCCCCTGCCCCCAACCTTTGAGGTAGTTTGCCTTGAAAGTTACCAAATTGCTAAAGAGACAGATTTGGAAGAAAAAAAACTTTTACAGAACAAAATGATTATCCCTGAAGACGTTCTGTTCTCAAATATATATGGTTACAGATACCACACTTGAATTTCCAGGTTAATGTAACTGTTAGATTGACAGATATTCATGATTTGTACATGTGCGCACACACAGACACATGCACGTATCTAAAAGTAAGAATAAATCAAACTTAGGCTACAAAAAGAAATTTTATAGCTAGGTACAGCCAATAACATTTCCCCACTGAAAGGAGTATCTTACAAATTATACCCACTGGAAGAAAGATGAATTTTTTTTATTTTTTTTTTTTTTAGAGAGTAAAACACTACAAGGAGCTTTTCACCGTTTACGGCTTTCAAAAAGCATGAGGTTTTGTTTCTTCCTTAGTTTTTGTCTTTACCTACTAAAAATTCTTTCCATTAAATTTTTTGCCTCCCTCAGGCATTCAGTTCCTGTTTCTGTGACCTCACTTACTCAAATATTTTTTCTGTTTGTTTTCTCCTCTTTTCTTTTGCTGTGGTTTCTCTTTGACCTCATCTCATTATAGCTATTTAAATTGGAAAGCTTTTTTTATCATCGATCTGAACAATACTTAAAATGGTTGTTAAGAGGCAGCTTTGGAAATAACGCACTTTTATTTATACTTTCTACCTATAAAACTTAAAAAGAAACATAGATGTCAGTTACTGCCAGTCTACGAGTGCCATTGCAAAGAAATCTGAGGGAGTCTTGCTCAAACTGTTGTTTAGCCTTGATAGGAGATTTGTTTGTATGTGTTTGGGTTTGATTTTGGCATGCTATTAGAACTTCCATTTGTCAACAGTGGGGACCTAACACATACACATATTTTGTTTTAGTCTGAAGGAAAAAGCCACACAAGTGCTGGGGATGCAATTTATGAAGTTGTCAGTCTACAAAGAGAATCTGCAAGAGAAGAAGAATTGGTCAGCCCAACGAGTGGAGGAGGGCCTATGTCCTCATCCCAGGAGGATGAGGCAGAAGAAGGTAAGAATAAGTGAGAGCTTACAGTTCCCACAGAGAGTGCTATTATATTTCTGCTGTTAATTTACTCATTTAATTCTTCCTATTTGTGTCAATACAACTGTTTTGGACAAAAAGATCACATGTAATTTTCTGCTAGCAGCAGTTCTTCAGTAATGGCCTTTTTACCAACCCATTATTTGGAGTTCTTCCAGTAGCAGCAGCAGACAACGCATGTCTGTTTTTCTGTGTGCTTCAGGAGGTGTTACTGAGGCACTTGTGCTCTGCTTACAAGATAGAAAACCGTTCTAGACGGATTTTCTTCTGATCCGAAGCCATTTGCCTTTACTGTGCTGCTAAAGGACAGCATTGAAATGGGCTTTGAAATGGTTGGCTTTAAATGCCTGTTGGGATTTTTTTTGTTTTTCTTTACCAAACAGACTCATATGGGGAATTCCCCCATCCCCAGACTGTCTGCTTAGCATGTGATTAGTTTTTCCTCATTTATAACTAGGGCTTATCAAAATATCTGCTGGTGCAGTTGGGGATTGTGTTGGGGATTGCTGCTGTTCATGAACCACCTGTATTTGCCTGCCCCTTCTAAAGATAACAGTACCTCAGTGTCCTTCCCACTGTTATTTTTTTTGTTGTTGTTGTTTGTTTGTTTGTTTGTTTGTTTTTTCATTCTTTTGAAGGCCCTTGGCCTCCTGTCCTCTCATTGTACTCTGAGGGTTAGCCCCTAGCATTCAGAATAGGCTTTCTATGTCCCATTTTCGATCTGATACCTGACCTGCATGAACTTGTGATAGTCTTACAAAGTTGTTATTCAGGTTTCTGGCAGTGTCTGCCAATACTACAAAAAGTCTCACTTACTACAGCAGAAAAATTCCTCCTTGATTCTTACTTATAGGTAAGTAGCTGGATATTAATTTATGCACTACAAATTGCATAACCCTCTGATTCACAGTCAGGAGCAGACAGGTATGGTTACTCTCTTCTAGTTACAAAAAAAAACCCCCACATATCCCAGGCGACACCAGGCTTACAAAGCCCACAACCAAGTGCTCTTTGGTGAATTGAAAACCTTCTACTGATTCCTGGGAGGGAGTGGGATGGGCATTGACTATCACTGTTATTCCCTCCTTTTTATCAAGTACCACTTCTGAATTGTAAAAATACTATTTTCTCTAAAGGAGCTTTTATATTTAATTGGTATTTGCAGCTGCTTTACTGTTCATAGCAAGAATTATTTCAGATTTGACCTTTGGGTCTTGTGGTTCAGTGTAGTGTAGTTGAACATCTGTGGGTGTTCTTTTGCTTGCTGGATGTTTGAGTTGTATAGCCAGAGTGTTTTCTGGAGCTTGTTTGGTAGGATAGAGTTTAAGTAATTACTTGAATACATTTTTTTTGTTTTAAACATTGCTTCTTACTGGGAGGAGTAAAGCACTGTTGCAAAATTTGATGGGTGTAGCACAATTAGTAATAATGTGGATATTGTCCTCTTCATGCTATTATAGCATGGCTTTATTTTATTATAGAGTAAAAGTATTCCACTGGGGTGTGAACCCAAGTTAAACTTTGGTTTAGCTTCCTAATGCTAGTTTCCATATTTTAAATGTAGATTACTTCCTAAGAGAAGACATTAAAAATATCATGATGTGATTCTGTTCTCATGGAAACTGCATTTAGAGTTATCTTCCTAGAAGTTATCTATCCTAGTGGATATGCAGGTTAAATGAGTCATTTGCAGTTGTTCTAAATAAATCTCTTCATTCTTTTTCTTTCTTTTTCTTTTCAGGGTACTAATTATGATGATGGAAAAAAAACCCCTTGAGTTTACAATGTCTTGTCTTAGCCTTGGAAGAAGGCTTTTTCTTTACTTTAATGTTAAGAATGTTAGCTACCTGGCCATATATGTTTTGGGTTTTTTTATTTTTCTGCTTGCAACCTGACTAGGGCAGGTGTCCATTATAAGGATTTTATTATTTCATAGGCCAGAGGCTGTTGTTCCCATTACAGATATTGAGGATTATTATCTGTTCTTTTTTTTTTTTTTGCTATATCCTCATATATATCCTACATGCCCACAGAATATTACTTAATTTACTTCAGAAGCACTATACATTGCAGTTTAATTTGTATAATGCTGTAAGAATGCATGCCGCATTTGCACCTTACCTGATTTCTGTGTAGTCTCTGTGTGTGCATACACACAGCTCAGTGGGATGTCTTATGTCATGAGTATATGAATAAAGATTTTCATAAGAATGAAGGCATTTTTTTTTCAATATTCTTGTTCTTTTTGTCTTAATGAAAAGCCAAACATAATTTCCCTCTCCCCAATAATGATTTAAAATAACTACTATACTAGTGTTAGGCGTAGTCCCATTCAATGTGCAGCAACTGCATATAGAAAATTGAGATCATATATTCCCTAAATAATATTCTTAGCTTTTAATATTCTTTTCTCATTTTAGCTTTATTTTTCATCTGAACAGCTATATAAAAAAATGAAGATCTTTGCAAAGATTGTGCAATAGCTACTTAGAGATCTTTCAGATTAAACTCACTTTAAAAAAAATTATTAATATTGTAATAGATATTTCTGGCAACCCAGTCATTTAAGTTTCCTTGCTTTGGAGATAATAATTTTTAGAATATAATAAATATTAATGATTTCTTGTCAAAACCTAGAATGTAAGGTACACTCCTTAATGAGAAATTTTCTATTAAATTCAGAATATAATTTTAAAAGATTCAAATGTATAATGAGGAAATTCTTACTCTTTCTGGAAAGGTTTCAAATAAAACAGATTTAAGTATAGGTTTTTTTAGTATGTAGAAAAGTACATTGTTAATATTTAATTTTGAGTAGAACCTTGTAACAGGTGAAGAGCCCAACTGGTTGAACTAATCTTTCTCCTTTTTGGAGCATTAAGAATAAGTGAGAACATGTACAGAAGTGATGGTTTGTACATTGTATTATTCAAAAAAGACAAAGCTGCACAGAGCATTTTTATTGTAGTATCATTCTATGGCAGGACGAAGTGGCTGGCTGCATGCATGAGCCTAAGGAATGGCGAAAATTTCTTTCCAGCAGAAGCATTTGCAAGGAGAATGTAGTCCTAGAAACGAATAACAAAGGAGAAGCGGGAAGAATAGGTTGGCTTCTTTTAGCAGCAGTGCTTGCTTAGACCAGACATGAAATGATGACCTTCCTTTGGTTCTAATATTTTGCTGCTATTTTTTTTCTTAAACTATAACATTTCAGGAGAACACTAGGTAACTCCATTTGAGTTTCATCTTGAATCAGAATGATGGTAGAAGGTTAAGGATCACTGTAAGGGGGAGGAATTCTGTATAAAACCAGAAAATAGTCTTTAGCCTGATTGTAACTGACTTGGAAGATTTTTTTGCTGAAGTTTTATGTGGTCCCAAGTGTCTGTTTACTAGCTCTTGTTCCAATCTATAAATCGCATGCAGAGTAAACATGGCGTGTTTAGCAGACATCCTGAAACAGGTAATTCATGATAGGTGAAAGATAACATGCCTACCAAGTCTCCAAAATTAAGTTTCTCAGCATGAGTTGTAGATTTCCTCTAGAACACTCTCAAATAACTTCCAGGAATGCAGTGCTGTTTGGGTTTGTGTTTTTATTTACCGCAGCAATAGATTTCTTGATGATTTATGTGTTACTTTTCTGACAGCTGGGAATTGAGCAGGGATGCAGTTGACAGCATAGTGGATACTGATCCATAAACCAGTGGACTTAAACCAAAAAGAATCCTATTGAAATGTGTTTGGTGTGTAGTTGTTTGCCTTTAATAAGAAGAAATTATGTGTAAGTATGAAGCTGTAGAAGCAAGAAAGGGCAGCAAAAGAGAAGAAATAACAAACTTAAAAGGGTAAAACTTTCTCTCTGTGTGCTCTCTAGCTGTCTTGACTCTAAGAACGAAAAGAAAGACGTATTATACAATAGAAAAATTAATGTAAGAGGTGTGGAAATTCAGTGTGGAGATGGTGAAATTTGACAAGGAAAATAGAAATGAAAGGATAAAGGACCCTGAAAGCTTCAAAGAAATCAGAGTGTGGTGTGTTGGACAGCACAAAAAGATGGTGCGTACAGTAGATAAGGAGTGGGCAATACTAAATGATTGGAGATGATCAGCCAAACTAAATTAGGATACTGTGTCAAATGTTGTGGGTGGGTGGAGGCTGTTTTCAGGATACAAAAAGCAAAGGAGTAGAGGAGGTGGTGTTTTAGGAGTCAATAGAGCTATTGAGAGTATTTTGTGATAAAATAGGAGTGTCCGATGAGGAAAAGTGTGAACAAATGAGGATGACTGAGTGAGAAGAATGACATTACTAGTGT
The DNA here is from genome assembly GCF_000708025.1 of Charadrius vociferus. Lineage (NCBI taxonomy): Eukaryota > Metazoa > Chordata > Aves > Charadriiformes > Charadriidae > Charadrius > Charadrius vociferus. The sequence goes on along the minus strand of NW_009650188.1, from coordinate 6,357,553 downwards.
GGAAATAGTCAAATCTGCATTTTTATCCAAATTAAAAATAGCTTTATGTAATTCATAGGAACTGTTTGTTATATTAATCCAATACAGAGTAATGTTGGTGAGTCCTAAATAAGATCAGTTAAATCACTATTGGAGTCTTTCTGCTGTCTTCATAAAAATGAACTAAAACTTTATGAATCCTAAATTCATGAGGTCATTTGGCTCGTGGCTATCTTCAGACAAGAACCCTTTGCTGCAGTTCCATAAGAGATGAGTTTTAAAATACAAGCACTTCTGAGGAATGCAGATATATAGCTTCCAAATGAAAATATTCCTGATGAGCCTGATGTCATTTTAGGGACTCTGCTATCCATTCTCTTGCATTGGGTTATTTTCATGCCTTACAAGTTAACTTTTGTTATTAAAAATGCACTCAGTTGACTTCTGCAGCTATTAATTGTGCTGCCAGAAAGAGTATGATCCCTTCCATAGTATATAAAAAAAAAAACCAAACCAAACACCAACAACCAGCTGAGTGCAGAAGACTATTTTTTTAATATGCCCTGAATTGTGGCAGTTCTTGTTGATTAATGGTTGTATTTAAATTTGTTCATGCCAGTATGGCCTTTCTGTTAAAAGGCAAGTATTTGAAATGTTTTGAATTTGAAGCACTTCTGTGGGTTACAGAAGCATTTCATGCAATTGCAGGGTTGTAAATGAAATGGTAAATTGGGGAATTTTAAGGTTGTTTCTTTTGCAGGCTTATAGGGAGATGGAAGTGCAGGGAAGGTCACCTGACTGGGGCTCAGGTTCTTTGCTGTTTTATAACCCAGATTGCTGTTGGAGTTCAATTGGAAAGCCAGGTTTGCAGGCTAGGCCCTTCAGCAATGAGCGTGGCTTACTCTGAGCTATTATATTTCCCTTTTTCTCTCCAGTGTTCACAAGACACTCCTGCAAGGTGCATGTGGGAACACATTGTAGGTAGGGATTCTTTCTTTGACAAAATCTGCTGCTCACACTGACTTTGTGAAGTTCAAGGCAAAATATAATTCCATAATTCTGGCCTGCGGTTCATGAATACTCCAGGGAAATCTGTTGATGACTTTTGGGTTATTCTTGCAGAATGTTAGGAAAAAATTCTTTAGAATTAAGGGAGTTTTCAGTTCCTTGAGTACATAGGTGAAATCTGTTTCTTTGATTTCAGTCTTCTTTTTTTTTTTTTTTTATAGTTTACATAAAATCACTTCAGATTGCGGTACAAAATAGACATTTTTCAGTAATAAATGAGCATAAATTGTTGTTTGTATCTTGTCTGGAAGCAATTGCAGATTATTTTGAATGTTTTGGATACTTTCGTTTGGTAGCAGTTGTCTTTTCCTTGTCTTCCTAAAAACAGTATGGTAGTTTGAAAGTAATTTTGGAAAGGATTTGCAATCCTGTTGGCTTATTAGAAATTATAACTTCGTATTGCTAGAGGATCTTCTCAGGTTTCAGTTATGAATGCCATAGTTTTGTGTGGCCTCCAGCTGTCACTACTATGCCCATATAATTTCACATTTCATATAATTAAAAAAATTACCTTATTTAACCGCCTTTACATAAAGATGATGAAAAAGACTTTTCTCAACAAACAGTTCCCCCTGACTTTTTACTAATAATTGTTAACCTCAAAGTGAGATTCTTGTGTTTATAGTTTTGGTCACTAGCTTTCTGGTATTTTGTGAAGTATTTTGTAATCAAAGTGCCTTGAATACTGCCTTGGCACTTTAAGTAAATGGCAGGCAATATATAATTTTTATGTGTATATAATGTTGATTTTTTGTTTAGCATTTGATTATATTAAATATAGCAGTAGATGCTAATCTACAAATTTGTAAATTACTAATACAGAGTAAAGAATTGCATTGCCTTAGAATTGTGACAGCATCTCAAATTTGGTTTTTCTTGCGTGTTCTCAAAGCTGTCAGTTTTCAGACAGCACAGTGCATGTGGAAGATGTTTATATTTACAAGAATACCTCCACTGTGCAGTATTTAGTTGGCTTTGTCATCTGTGTGGGAGCAAAACTACTGAACTGAAGTGATAATTTTTCTCCATTCTTTTATTCAGCTTTAAGCATTTGTACATCAAATTTAGATATGTCATTGTGGCCCACTTGTATGTTCACTACACGAGGGTAGAATCATCTCTTTCCACATGTTTCTACACTCAGATTTGGATGCACAGTTAAGGCTTATTTTTGTGGTCTTTTGTTGTTGTTTTTAAATGATTCTTTTTTAATATAACAGAAATGCAGGGCCTGTGTAGAATATAACGTAGAACTAAGATATGTTTTTAAATGCAGACATTTTTGTTGAACTGAAAAGCAAAAGTTGGTTTGGCTAGCTATTTCGCACAACTAACAGGATTGTTTCAAAGTAGAAGTGTGGGTCCTTTGAAAGATTTTGAACAGACTACTTTATAACCTGTGAAAACCGTTGTCATACGCAGTGAGTGAAAGACAGATATCATCCAATCCCATGCTGTTCCACCCTTTTTCAGTGTTTATCAAATGGAGGGGGGCTGGGATTCAGATTTTCAGTTAAATGAGAAGTAATAAAGTTTGCAAACTGTTTGCAAGATAGTAAAAATTTTGAGATTTGACAGCATTAGCTTTTGCTTGAATGATTCTAAGTGAAAAATGTGTATCTTATAATTCATAAAAAGGAATAAGAACAAAAATACTATTTTTTTTCTATTACTAGTTTGCATTTAGTGAAGAATTCAGGTATTTTTCTGTTTTTACTCTCTATATATGTACTTCAGCAGCTGCCAAATTAATTTTTCTTCAAGTTAATTATCTAACTTAAATATAAACAGAAGATTCTTAGGAGCAGAATTTAATGAAGTCGTCTTTGTTCATATTCATAAATCCATATTTTTCTGCTTCTGATTATTTGTCTTCCCTCTAAATTAGAAAACATACTGAGGATTGTAATTTCATAAAGATATAATTTGGAAGGCATTTTGAAATCTTTTTCTCTTATCAAAACGTTTTGTAATGCACTGAAAAGTTGGACCTTTCTGAAAATCTACCTTATTTAATACTAGAATGAATTTCATGACTTAAACTTTGTTTCACTCTTGTCTTTCCTGGTAAAACTATAGTTCATGCTTTATAATTTCCTGTTACCTTATAAATGGAAACTTGCTTTTTTTGTGGCCTTTCTCACGATCCTCTTCTATCTAGTATGTGTGGAATGATTCCATGTCAGTAACGTCTATATCTTGTTGCCCTGATAATATGCTGCCAACTTCATCTCCCCCTTCATTTTTGTTCTTCTCCTACATAAAAATCAAACTTCTCATTTTTGAAGTATTCAAATTCTTTTCCCACCTATCTTCATGACCTAATTTCCCTCTCCTTCAGGCTGCTTCAACTGTATTATTTTTCAGTTCCACCTACTCTGTGTTTCATTAGTAACAGCTTCTCAATTAAAACTCATTAAAATTCTTTTTTCTTCTTCACTTCAGTGCTCAAATCCCACCTGTTGATTTTTATCTGCTATATTCATGCATTTCTACTCATTTTAGGATGTACTTCGTTGATTTACTTTTATGCTTGAACTCTCTGAAACAACAATATAGTTTTCTGCCGTATTTGCCTTTTTTGTTAACTGCCAAATGAGTTTCACTTCTAAGGCATTGTCATATTTGAGGTGATCTACTAGATTTCCTTAAGGAGAGCTGAATCTGTTGGAAAAGTAGCTCTGTAGCTATATAATTGGTATTAAATGTGGATAAGGGGAGTCTTGTGTAAAGGAAAACTTTTAAAGGAAGATGCAAAGAAAGGCCCATTCAAAAAAAAAACAACAACCCAACCACCCGAAACAAAAAAAAAAAAAAAAGAAATCTTCTTTCACTGTAAAAACAGGAAGATGAAAAACATTCAAGCATATTCAATACTCATGTCAACAGAAATGGAGGTAAGAGATCTCGAACGGAATCTATTTCCTCAAGCCAAAAATGGAAAATACCAATGAACATGGTTGATTACTTTTGTTTGAAAGAGTCTGTTAAGTACCTGATTAGAGAGAGGAACATCTGTGCTATTTGATTTTTTTCTGAGTTGGTTTCTCAGTGTTTTGTTACAGTCTTTGCACAACTTGTCAGTGTTGCTGTGAATACTAGCGTTATCCTCTAAGGGTGCTCCATGTTCTGTATTTGTGGGCTCACAAGCCTTGTGCTACCACAATAAATGAGGGTGAAGAAGAGGCCAAGATTTTGAGTCTCTATGGTGTTTTTTTTTCTGTGGCGTATTTGCTTATAATAAAGAATTGCTGTGTGTGTAATGTTTTGGTTTTGAACACTTGCTGCCTAGGTATTTTGTTTGAATACCTCTCATCAAGAAAAAATGTAGGAGGAAAAAATCAGAAATGAGTGGAAACCTGGAGGATCTGTCCTTTGAGGAATGAATAAAGACAAAGATTTATTTTTTTTTTTGGAAGTGAGATGTGCTAAAATTGTTTAGGAGAAAAAGGTAATTGGTATAAATTGCAAGTAGAAAGAGTTAGGTTTGAAATGACAGGTATAGTCCATAGAGTAACAACAATGAAGTCCTTGGAATGAACTGCTTAGGGAGGTAACTGCAGGTTTGTAACATTAGGTTAGATAAATATCTGCAGGGGACTGTATGATCAAGACCTATGTTCTCTTTAGTCAAGTTAAAAAGTAAGAACTTGGATAACCTAGTGGAGCTGTCTCATAAGGCTCGTCTTAATCACTCTGTTGGTATCTTGCGAGATAGACTCTCATAGTTTTATCACGCTCCAAATGTGTACAGCCATTTTACTGCATAGGGTGGTCTTCTGTGGCACCTTATTATAAAAAATAAACAAACAAAAAACCCAAACCTGCACTCCCCAACCGAAAATAACCTTATTGCCATTTCATATCAAAGGTAATTATTGTAATTCTGGAAGGTTTATTTGTTTTCCACTAAGAACAGCCTTTCAGGCTATTAATGATCAGACTAAATCCAAAGAGGTGTCACAGCTACATGGAAGATGGGATACTTTGAAAAGCATTTTCCAAATCATTGGTTACCAAGAATAATGAGCCATAGTTTATTTTGCTAAAGGTGCTGCTAAAGTTTAGCACTTTCTTTCTTTGTTGGTCTTTCATACCAACAGTCATACTTCTGCAAGTTGCAGTCTGTTTTTCGAAGGAGGGAGAGAGAGTTATAATTGAGCCTAGTCAATATTGTAACATAATAAAAGTTAGTCCCGGGCCACTTAAAATACGACTCTGTGCCTTATTCTGAATAGTCTGCTCAAATAATAAATAGTTTATGTATTGAGTGTTTCTAAATGGAGCAGGCACAAAATTATGTATTTCCAATAGGCTGACAGTCATCTTTTCAGTTAGATGCTTTCTTTACTTTGTTCTTGAATGTCTCTACAGATTTTTGAGAGACCACTTTTTACACATTTGTCTTTAAGTATACTGACAAAACAGACTACATGCAAAATCTATCATCCAGAGATCCTCCCCCAACCTGAGTGATATCTGTACATGCTTCCATATTTATCTCATCCAAAAGAAGAAAAGCAAATGTCATTGGGCCAGAAGGAAGTTCCAGGTCAGTCTAACCTCAGTCTATGGGACTGGTTATGGAGCAAATATTCCCAAAAGGAGTTTCTAAACACGTGAAAGACAGAGAAGGTCATTGGGAACAGCTAGCATAGATTTATGAAGAGCAAGTTATTGTGACCAACCTCATTACTTTCTGTGACAATGTGACCAGTGCTGTTGACAAGGGATGGGCCATGGATGCTGTATACCTTGATTTTTAGCAAGGACTCCAACACTGTGTCCCATAGTGTCTTTATCATTAAATCAATGAGATAGGAACTGGATAAGTGAAAAATAATGTGGTTGGAAGGTTGGCTGGACTGCTGAGATGAAAGAATCAATCAATGGCACAAAGTCCAGCTGGCAGCCAGCAAGTAGTGGTATCTTTCAGGGATCATTATTGGAATCAGTGCTGTTAAATGTCTTTATTAATCACGTGCATGGTGGGACTGAGTGCACCCGCAGTAGGTTTGTGGACAACAGCAGATTGGGGGGAGTGGTCAATAATGCTGGAGGGCAGGGCTCCTACTCGGAGGGACCTGGACATGCTGGAGAAATGCACTGGCAGGAACCTCATGGAGTTCAACGAAGGCAAGTGCAAAGTTCTGTATTCATGATAGAACAACCCTATGTAACAAGACAGGCAGGACACTACCCAGATAAAAAGCAACTTTTGCAGAAAAGTACCTGAAGATCCCAGCAGGCAAAAAAATGAAAACGGGTCAGCGGTTGTACCCTCACAGCAAAGGCAGCCAAGCACACCCTGGACTCCATTAGCAGGAGTCTAGCCGGCAGGTCTGGGGAAGCGATCCATCCCCTCTATTCAGCACCTGTGAGACTGTTTGGAGTACCATGTCCAGTTTTAGGCTCCCTGCTACAAGACAGACGTTGACACACTGGAGCAAGTCCAGTGGAGCCCCCTGAGCTGGAGAGATGGCAGGAGCACCTGATGTACAATGAGGGGTTGAGGGAACTGGATTTGGTTCAAGCTGGAGAAGGACAGCTTGAATCTTACTGCTGTCTACAACTACTACATAAGAGGACTCGGAGATGCAGCCAGACTCTTTCACCAGGCTGAGAGGCAACAGACACCAGACACAAGTTGGAACCTGGGAAATTCTGGTTAGATGAAAGGATGGTTTTGATGGGTTGGTTGGCTTCTTTGTTTTTAAACCATGAGCATGGTCGAGTAGTGGAACAGGTTGTCCAGAGAGATTCTATAATCTCCTTTCTTGAAGGTGTTCAAAACTACCTTCCAACTCAGGACCCTGAGTGACCCGATCCAGCTAGAGCTGCTTTGAGTAGGAGGTCGGACTAGATGATCTCTAGAGGTCTCTTCCAGCCCAGAGTATTCTATGATTCTATGCTGATGCCATGCAGCACGATGCTCACTGCGGAAGTGCGATCCTTCAGGCTTGCTTTAAACAGAGACTGAGTTGAAGGAATTGGTTCATGAGGCATCCACAAAGTGAGTTTTTTGTGAATCACATGGCAATCCAAAACAAACAAAAAACCTGAGAGGCTTACTCTTATCTGTAAGTATTCTTAAAGGCTATTTGTGTGTACACACATTTATAACCTAGCCCCTCAGGTTTGCTCCCTTGAGATGTCTGCCATCCTCCTCTTACTCTGATGAGGCATAAGTTTTATTATCTAGTTGAATGGCTCTGAGAGGTTAGGGCAAATAAAGGAAAGGAGTGCACAATGCATCTAGCAGAAGCAATCTGTGGCATTCCCAGCAGAATAAGGGTGGATAAAATCATGGTCTGGCTAATGCTGCTGATTTATAGCTGCTATAAAATGTGAGAAAAATGTATACAAGCACACCTCAGAGAAGAACATCTACAGTTAAATATCCCTCCCACAGCCTCTTTTTTTTTCTTCCCCCCCCCCCTAATTTATACCTAAATGCTTACACAGGTTAGTATATGTTAATAGTCTTTAGAGTGGAAACAAAGTAGAGATTTTTAAAGCTGTTTATTCTCTATCCTTTGCCCTGTTCTATTTTGAAGTTTGACGTTAGTATCTTTTGAAAGGGAGCATATGGCATTTCTAATTAAGGCCTGTGATTTTCTGACATATAACTGAATAATACATTCCAAATACTGTTAAGCCTTCCAGATGAAAGAATTTTTAGGGCTGAAACACTGTAGCTTTGTGATGTATCTTGCTGGAATAGGTATGCTATGTAACACTGATCTCCTTAAGAACTTCGAAGAATTTTGCATGGAATACTATTGTAGTGAGAAAAGAAGGGGTTTGTTTCTGTTGTCAGATGTTGGTATTCCTTGGCAAGCTCAGGTTTGGATCAGGTAACAACTAGCGTGCTTTGTTCCTGAAAGTATTCAGTGTAGCTTAATTTTTAAATGTTTGGGTCTGTTTGGGGATTTTATTCATCTTTATCAGATTTTGTTTCAGACTGCAAGATTTGTTTGTGTATGTTTTCAGCAGTAGCTCTTGTAGAGACGCACTGTAGTTCTTCAAGTCTCTCCAAAGTAATTCAAATCTCTCCTTTCAGAATTTTGTGCTGAATTGTCTACCTTGAATGTGTGAAACCTGTCTGAAATTGTGGTTTATGATAAATTTCTGGTGTAAGCCAGGTTTCTTGAGTTTCTTGATACGTGCCAGTATCATTAACACATACCTTGTGTCTCTGAATGGCCAATGTATTCGGTCTAGAGAAGGTTTCCTCAAAATTGTTTTTCCTTGTTTCCATGGGAAGTATAAGGGCTGCATTTATAATTGATCTCTTTGATATGGTTAGGTAAATCAGGAGAGGAGAGAATTTAACAAATGTAATGCAGTTAATTGCTTTAACTTAACTTTGTTTTAGATATTACGAGGTCTGGGTGGTAAGCAAGATTTTCCTTTACAATATTTTTGGTAATTTTAAAATGAAAGTTGAGTCTTCAAATACATTTCTTCCACTGAAACTTTAATGGGTTCCTTTGGTTACTGGGAAACTTTTTAAAATTATGTCAAATGTTAGTTAAAATGATAATTTTGGGGGTTTTAGATCTTCATATTTCCATCTTTAGATCTAGTGAATGTATGCAAAAGATTGGGAAACCTTAAAATCAAGTTTCCTGTAGATTTATGATGAGTGTGTGTGGGTTTTATTTTTATTTGTTTGTTTTTAAATTCAAAGGGGAAGTATTTAAATGCAGGTTGGTCTTGTATTTTGGGGACTGTAAAGCTGTACATATAGCTCCAAGCTAAAGGATTTCACTAATCTAATATTCAATTTGAAGTACAAAGAGATTTCTGATATGCTTCTCTCAGGGCAGCATTTTTGCTGTTAATTGTCCTTGAAATACAGTATATGCTATCTTTGTCCTCATGGTTCATTGTCAAATTCAAGCACTGATGATATTTTTAGTGATGACTTGTATTTGACAGTTGCTGAGACTATAAATTAGAAACGTGTAATTGAAATGAGAATGACAAGGATGAAGACTTAAGAGGATAATTGTACAAGTACTGAAGATCATTCTCTACCTGAACTACTACTGTTGTCTACACAAAGTTGGAGTTGAAGTGTTTAATGTACCTGAGGAATTAAAAGAGATTAGGTCAGCAACCAAATGTGACTAAGCTGTGTTGAAGAGAGTATCTATGGGATTTTGGGAGTGGATGTAGCTTTGGTTCTCCTTTTTTGTTTAATTTTAGCTTCTTGTGACAGCTCAGTTCATAGGAGAGAACAACCTTGGAGACCCTCTTAACATCTAAACTGTCTGTAGCTTCAGAGGCCTCAGAGGATTATGGGGCTGTTGCAGTGTCTCTTTTTAGGCTGTGTTTCATAGTAAAGATGCTGAGAATTGGAGCCCTGTCAGTGTTTGGTGGTGTTGAAATTGTACTCATGTTTAATTTTTAGCAGTGTTTTATTCAGATAAAACTGGAAAAAGTCCAAATAACGGCAAAACCATGTTCATGTGAGGAGCTGCTCTAGAGTTAGACTTTTTAACTTACTGTGGACAGCTACATAGACCCATAAGACACTTGGAAATTGGATGGTTACTTGGATTGGATGGTTATTTGAGCACACTATCCCAAGCTCACATTATCCCTTCTGATTTTGTGTATTAGTCATATAATGACTTATGAAGTTCAACAAGGCCAAGTGCTGGGTCCTGCACTTGGGTCACAACAATGCAGCGCTACAGGCTTGGTGAAGAGTGGCTCGAAAGCTGCCCGGCAGAAAAGGACCTAGGGGTGTTGGTCGACAGCCGGCTGAATATGAGCCGGCAGTGTGCTCAGGTGGCCAAGAAGGCCAACGGCATCCTGGCCCGTATCAGGAATAGTGTGGTGAGCAGGACTAGGGAAGTGATCAACCCCCTGTGCTTGGCACTGGTGAGGCCCCACCTTGAGTACTGTGTTCAGTTTTGGGCCCCTCAGTACAAAAAGGACATTGAGGTGTTGGAGCGTGTCCAGAGAAGGGCTACAAAGCTGGTGAGGCATGTGGAGGACAAGCCTTATGAGGAACGACTGAGGGAACTGGGGTTGTTTAGCCTGGAGAAGAGGAGGCTGAGGGGAGACCTTATCACCCACTACAACTTCCTGAAAGGAGTTTGCAGAGAGGTGGGGGCTGACCTCTTCTCCCTGGTGACAAGCGATAGGATGAGAGGAAATGGATTCAAGTTATGTCAGGGGAGATTTAGATTGGATATTAGGAAACATTTTTTCTCTGAAAGGGTTATTAGACATTGGAATAGGCTGCTCAGGGAGGTGGTGGATTCTCCATCCCTGGAGGTGTTTAAAAAAAGGGTAGATGTGGTGCTTATGGACACGGTTTAGAGGTGGTTTTGTCAGGGTAGGCTGATGGTTGGACTTGATGATCTTAAAGGTCCCTTCCAACCTTAGCGATTCTATGATTCTGTATCCCTCCATAAGTATTTTATTCTTTATACTTACAAGGTTTCTTGTCCTTCGAAGCATTCTTTTGTATTCTATGCAATATGACCTTTAATGGCACAGTGTTGTTTTTACTGCTCATCCATGAACTTGTTTCAAAAAAAATTATTATTTTGTGGTTCTGAGTAGGCTTCTTGAGATCGGAGTACCACATGAGAGCAGAATGGGATGTAAGGGATGCAGTGTAATGAAGTAGCGTTATCTACTGTGTTTTAAAAGAGAGTTCTCTTTATGTGAAGTCTGGAGTGGATGCGACTTTTGGATAATACTGCATTGTGAAATTTCATTAAATGGATAATTGTCAGCCTTGAATCTTTTCTCACATAATGCTTTTCTAGATCCCAGCCCTTTTTCCTGTAACAGTGCTGTGAATTATTCCCTAGTCTTGTTCTCTTAAACTTTATGGTGACTTTATTAATACACTTGGTTTGTCAAGTCTTCTGAACATTCTTTATGGTTCCACTAATATTGTCTATTTATTTTTGTGTTTTTAAAACTGATATGTGAGAACAATTTGTCTAAGACCTACATGTATGTATCTCTATTGTCTGTTCTCTTTGGTAAATCTGTGCATGCTTTTGTTTTCTCGTTTTTTTTTTTTTTGTTTGTTTGGTTTTTTTTTGCAGAGAGTGATAATGAACTCTCCAGTGGCACTGGTGATGTGTCAAAGGATTGTCCTGAGAAGATTTTGTATTCCTGGGGAGAATTACTGGGGAGATGGTAATGCTTCATTTCTTAAATTTAGATTTTAAACAGTAACCTTTTCTTTGTTTTATGAGACTATATGCTCTTGAGCAGGACATTTGAAATTCTTCAGCTTACACAGTTAAAAAACTAAAATACAAACCACATTGAAGTGTGTTTATTAAACCTATTTTAAAAGGGACTGGTAAATCCTCTTTATTTTAACTTACAGTTATTTGACAAGTCTCTCGCACAGTGTCTGCAAAAACCTTGTTTTGTTCAATGTTTGAGAATACATCCGTGTATGCTCACAGTGCAGATGTGAGTCTTCAAACGCAGAACTTTCTGGCCGGCTGTGTTCATTGGGTCTGGATGTTAAGCTCTCATGAAACTCTGTGCCTCTTAGTGCACTTAGAAAAGGTGGAGCAACTCCAGTCTGTCCTATCTAAGCCATTTGTCCTAGCTGACGTACATTTAATGGATTAATTTGTTTAGAAGCACTCTTTTTTTTTTCTTTTTTTCTTTTTTTTTTTTTAACGTGCTATATGTAAGCACTTGAAGAGCAATTCTAGAAAGACTGTTACCCTCACTGAAGCTGTTTCTCTTGGAGAGTAAAATGAAGAATATTTGTAAGCCTGGAGTATGTTCTCAACATTGTTATTTCTGTGCTTTAATTAAGTGCTTCAGTAGCAGCATATACTTTACCAAGAGAGGAAAAAGTCTGTTTTTGCTACCTCTGAGAGACCTTATACTATTAGCAAATGCCAGAACCACTTATTTGGTTTTCCCTATGTAAGTAATAGCTCCTGCTGCTTGAGACAAAAATAATCAGAAGCTCTGAATCTGGAATTGGCAAAGGTTCCTTTTCCTAACTCCAAAAAGAGAGCTGAAAAACATGTTAAGGACTTATTTGGTCAATTCCTCCCTTTACTGGACTACTTTGTAGCTTTGGAGGAACACAGCCTCTTGCTGCTGACCTCATCTTTAATGGAGATCTCACGCAAAGGTTACTAAATGAGACATCACAAGATTTTACTGAGCTTACTGGAACCCTTCCCTTCAGAACCCATCCCTCCTGCTTGTTTTTAACTATTTTGTCATCCAAGTTTCTGGCCTTAATGAAAGATCTTTTTGGGGAAACACAAATATTTAATGGAATAATTGTACAAATATTCTTACTGAGGAAAAGTGTGGAATTCAGTTGATTCCCTATAGACAAGTGTGTTTTCCTCACCTGAAAAGGCTGTAAACAGATCTGCTCTGGAGCTGTTTACAACTTTCCAAAGCCTGTTCTAAAGGATATCCCAAGAGAGAGTTTATAAATTGTTTGCAGTTTTATGTCTGGCACCCCAAGGACAAGGAGGAATGTCATCTTAAGTCCTTTAAGAACTGTGTGGCAGGTTTGTTTCAATCTGCATTGCATTTGCATTGGAAGATGCTAATTTTCTAGCATTTTTTGTAGGGTTTGGTTTTGGTTGGTTGTGTGGGGTTTGTTTGTTTGTTTTTTAAATTCAGCTGTTGGCCAATTCTTTTAGTTTTAACTTTTGTCCTTGAGAAATATCTGGACTCCTGTCCAGCATGCTGAAGTAGAGAACCGCCCACAGCTCATTCTCTCAAGTTTCACGTAACCAACCATTTCTTCAAGTTACTCAAGTATACTATTCAACGAGGCAAAACATTTAAGACTTTTGGAGTAAACTATTTTGAAGCCCAAATATAGCTTCTGCACTTAACTCAGAGAACCATTTAGTAGTTAAAACGCGTTAGTTAAAATAAGTTACAAATGGGATGAGAAATGGGAGATCCCAGCCAGCTTGAAGACTAGCAGTAGCAAACATTTTTTTTTAAGAGTGTCTCAAGCAATATTACCTTTTGAGATAAATTCAAGTGTATGAAATTCTTGAATTCTTGAATAGTGTTATGTTACAATTTAAGAACAAAACTTGGAAAGAGTAACAGATGAAAAATGTTAACAATTTGAAAACTAAAAATAGATTGAAATAAAATCTTCTAGTGTGTTGAAAACTGCAGCATATGCTAGTGGAATATCCGAGCACTTGTAAAAAAATTAAATAAACAAAAATTAACATTTCCACTTGGAGAACTGGTGTGCTGATTTGTCTCTTAGATGAAAAATTTCTTGCACTTAGATTGCTTCTTGTCATTTCATTAAAATGTCACTGTAACCTAACAGACTGACTCAGCAGAAGCATTGCTCCAAGAGTCTCCTTCAAACATACAAACAGGAATAAGAATGAGATAATTTACCAAGAAGGTAGAATAAACAGTTGGAAAGTAATGGAATATCTTTTAATTTATTTTATTGTTTACTGCATCCTCAGCATTAAAGTTGTCTTGCAAGCTGAGCTAGTTTATCTAAGTACCTAACTATTTCTGACGTGTTTTTTTTTTTTTTTTTAAAAAAA
>NW_009650188.1:6327917-6343881 GCF_000708025.1 Charadrius vociferus | reverse complement strand
TTTTTCTAAGGTCCTAACTTTTTCTTAACGTTTTTTTTTTTTTTTTTTAAAAAAAAAAAAGTAGTAATGGTCAATAGTAGTCTTTGATCAGAAATATTTGTTTGTCAAGTTGGAACATAGTCTATGCATCGCTGTTCCTGTATCCTTGCTCTTTGATGTTTTAAAATTATGTCTTTGAATTTTGTGCAGGAGAATTACAGCACTTTCTAACAAATTAAAGATGTCAGAATCCATGAATTGACCCATTTTTTCCCATGTGCCAAAGGATAAGACTAGAATAAGACAAGCTTTTACTTTATGCTTGTTTCTGTTACAGTCTGAGCCAAGCAGGTGTCAGAAAGTGTCTAGGAATGCAAGGTGCCTGGGCCTCTACAGGAAGGAGGGAGAAATGCATATTTGTTCATTATTCTAGAATACAGAGCAAGGATTATTAATGATCAGCTGTTTCCCAAATGTACATTCAGAAACTGAGAAGCTGTCTATTGAAGTTAGAGAGTTATGCTTTACTGCATGGACTAATGTTGCTAAAGTGTTACCTCGACCATAAAACTGTCTAAATATGTGACAATACCAGTAAGATCTGGTGTACTGTAGCAAGTTTAATTCTCAATTGTGAATAAGTTCAGTAGTAAGGATGGTATTACAGCATGGAATTTGCATCTCTGTTAGCTGTTGCCATAAGCTATTCGTATTGTTTTCTTGGTGTCACTGAAAAATTACCTGTTATGTTTCTGTGGGAATGTAACTTTTTAGCGGTTCATTTTATTTTATCTGCTTGCCGAATCCTCAGAGAAGGCCTTCTGTGTTTCTCATGTAACACATATGACCAAATCCCTGTAATAACCAAACTAATCTGATTTGAAGTGTGCTATGAATGCTTCATTTTCACACAACTTGAGCTTTAAGTTTCTGCTGTATTTTATTTATTTATTCCTGAATGGACATCTCATAATTTTGTAACTGCTTAGAGTGTCTAGTCCTTTTAATATTTCTGTGAATATTGATTTTTCTTTCTAGATTTTTCCCATCACAAGACCATTAGTTTAATGTGAGTTGCTGCAAAATGTACTGAAAAAGAGAAAAGGGACTAGTTGAGTTTTAATTTGGCTAACTGAACAATAAAGTTTGAAATTACTTGTATTGTGCTACACATTTAAAATTTAAAGTAATTACTGTATTTAAAGGAATAAAGCCATTATATATATAGATATGAAAAAATTAGAGGACCTTTTAAATTTAAACAGTAGTGGTAAACTGTTCACATCTTAATGACCTGTTTCAAAGAATGAGTACTCTAAACATTTACTTAAAATGAAGGGTCAAATTGCAGGTTATTTAATTTAATCACAGCTTGCTAGCATTTGGCTAAACTGCCACTCTCACTATTCTCCTACCAGCAGAGTTGAAAAACATAACAATGGTCAAAACAATAACAGAACAAAGCACTTTCTACATTAGAAAGAATAAAGAGTCAATTCACATGGTCTTCCTGCTGCATTGCTATAAAAATTGTCATAATAAGTCAAAGCGAGGTTTACTCTAGATCGGTAAACGCTATTATCTCGAAAAGGATTTTTAAACATCTGTGACTGAAAGCTCTGCAATATTGTGCATGTGCAGTGATTTTATCCTAAGTGTATGCACTCAGTGACTGGATTATTTTTGAAATACACGTCTTTAGTATTCAATCTCTCTGAATAAGGCCTTTTCATAATTCTATATACCAACTTTTGTAGGATTAATTATGTAGTGTTGGAAAATAAAAAAAGTCATCCTGCAATTTTCTTTCTACATTCTTGGTGTGTGTATAAACAGACAGTAAAACACGAATAGACAGATTTATTCAGAATGGTGAGATTTTACCAAGGTATGTGTAATTGTTACTGCTTTTTGGGACTTGCAACATACTCTTGGCATGAAGTGCAAAACTGGAACTTCTGTCTTTGTATTAGTACTCTTAAAACTGGCTTTTATTTGTTTTCCAAAATTCATTTCTCTATACAGCTTAGGTTGTTTTTAATTTCCTTTTCTTAACCTAAGCTAAACATGTGTATTGGACAACTATTTAAATTGAATTGTCTGCACAGATGGCATAGTTTTCTCTTTCAATTCGAATTGTTCTTCATTAGCCAATTTAGTTCAATTTCTGCAATTGTTTATTGTTTTAATTTTTATTTATTTCTCTACACCTAGAGAATTTGGGTATCACTACATTTTGCCACTCGTTCTAACTGTAAATCCTTGCAGAATTTTTGCTTTCCATCTGACAAATGCTAATTAGCATAACAAGTGGAAGAACAGTTTATGTTGCAGTTCCTGACTCTACTTTTCAGAGTAACATTGGAAAGTTTAAAAACTTTTTGTATGTTTTATCTTGATTTCTACTCCTGTAGTTGAAGTATAATAAGCAAACGATTGTCTGTTTCTCAGGCACAACAATCTTGTTGTGAGACCAAATGGATTATCTACCCTGGTGAAAAGTGGTGTTCCAGAAGCACTAAGGGCAGAGGTTTGGCAGTTGCTGGCAGGATGCCATGATAGCCAGGCAATGCTGGATAAGTACAGAGTTCTTATCACAATGGTAAGTGGTGGTTTGTTTTTTTCTTTCTTTTTTTTTTTTTTTCCCTTTGGTTAAAATGAATTCCAGTAATCAGCAGTTTTATTCAGTGGAAAACTAGCAAAAGAGTGAAACGGGTTGACTTGTTTTAAGCAATTGAAATTGTGACTTTACCTCCTGCCATGGGTACCTGCTGAATGGCATTAACAATAGAGATGGCTGACCTGTATCTGTAGTAATGCTTGACATTTAGCTTTCTATTCACTTGCTGTGATGATAATAAGCACATCAGCTTGTTGTTCAGGTATTTTGTTGTTTTGTTGTCTGTTTTTTTAATAAACTCGTGTTCATTGCTTTGTTTTTTCAGCAGTTTCTGTTCTCTTTATGCCTTAATTTTCTGGTTTTTGGTTTAAAAAAACAAACCAAGCAAAACCTCAAAAATTGGGCATTTCTTGTTCTGTTGTTTATTTTAAAAAAGAAAGTTAAAAACATTTTTACCTAGCAGGAAACCAGTCTCCTTTCTGTATGTGCGATTTGAGAGGAGAATCCTTTTGGGAATCTCTTTCCATTCTGTAGCTTAATGTCATCAGTGCAGTCAGTAAGCACTATAAGAAGTGGTCTGCCTAGATGTTCCAGACTGCTTATAGCTGTGATTGAAGGATTGAGAACCACTGCGGTGTAGTAACATAAACTCTGTGCAGTGTCAGGAGGTAAACTCACAATTTGGGGTCCTAAAATTCTTGCCACTGCAGACTATTTATGCACTCTGAGGAAGAACAGCAAAAATGTTGCTGCTGTTTTTGTTGTCTCAAAAATGGTCATAATGGCAGAAACGGATGTAGATAATGTTCTATGTTGCTCATAGAAAGTGTTGGATTTGTTATCTAGGGAATGAATCATCTGTCCATACAAAAGTTGTGGGGTACATGTTGTTAGTAAAAGTTTCCTTTCATAATGTCATAACTTTTTGATACTTGCCCTCTTAATTTGACCTACCTGCTATGTTTGTAAAGTTTAAAAGCATCCCCAGAGTGAGAGCTGTCCTCATGACTTTTTCCTTTACCATTAAAGAAGGATGTTTTGGTAGTGTAATTTTTTCTTTTTGACGTTGTAGTTGGGTTATATTTTCCTTAGAAACCATTCACAGGACATCTGTCAGCTGTATGTTGCATCAAAACCACCTCCATTATTTTTCTCTTGCTTTCCAAAAGTGGGGAAGATGTTTGTTTCACAGCGGAGGAGGAAGTGGAAAACTTCTAAAATGCAAGCCTTAGCTTGACTTTAGGGCCTCATGCCTTAAAAATACCTTGCTACGCTTGTCCTTTTCATAATAGAAATATTTCAGTGATGTATTTTGGAAGATGGTATTGCATACAGTATTTAATATGAAATATTATGCTGTTATGGATTAGAAAATTAAATCCTATTCTAAACTGAAGCATTTATTCAAACGCAGTTGTTTTTCCTGAAGCAAATCACTTTTACTCTGAAATCACAAATTTTTTTCTGTAGCCTTACTGTATATAACTGCTGGTGATCACATCATTTGGCATACATTGCATGAAAGGATTCATGAAAAGAAACGAACTGGAGAGTCTCCCAAACCAAAGCTAAGGCCCATTTTTTTGGTAATGTGAATTAAGTTGTTTTAGAGAGAGAGAGAGAGAGAGAGGCATGTACATATTATTCTCTGAATCCTATTAAAATCTTTGTTGTAGTGTTATCTTACGTGTGTCCATAATAATATTCATGTTAAACTTCAGAGTTATTTGGGTATTAATGATTGTTCACTTTCTTCTTCTGTATGAAATAGCAGAACTGATTTCTTTTTTCGCCGTTGTTTGTATGCTACCATCCCTATATACCAACAACATCTACTTTATTTTTTCCATAATTATTTATTCTTTCCACGAGACAGATGGCTTTTGTCTTCCAGTTTGCGCATACATTTACACAGATTAATTGTCTCCCAATTTGGTCATTCTGCTTAACATTACTCTCTTGTTTAGGCGCACTTCTGGAAGCTGGATATTTTTGTGGGTGTCTTGACCACTTCAGTAGTATATTCTGTAAGCATGTGCATTCCCAAGCGTATTTCTGTAAGACATTCCTAGGTGGTTAGAGGTGGCAGCGTTCTGCACTTGCAGTCCTGAGAATAAAGTGTGCTGAGATACCAGAAGGAGGAGGTGGCATAAACATCTGCAAACTCGACCTGCTACCTACATACCTCCTCATACAACTCCCCCTGGTACAAGTCTCTCCCTTAAACAGCTCCCTGATACTGCTTAGTTCCCTTGAACCTTTCGTAACACCATGCTGCTCCGTCTCCTAGCTCATTGTAATAGCTCTTTCATAAGAGCCTGCTCTCCCAGCGCCCCAGCCCTTTCCCCTTTCTGGTCATCCAGCCTTACCTGCACTGTTGGGCTAAGTTGCCAATTGCAGTACCTCAGTGAGAAAGAGGGCACATGGAAATCACTCGAAAAATCTCTGCACCCAGGGATTTGTAAGAAAGTAAGTTTATATAGGTGCACTTGGGATTTTTTGTCTGGTGATCAAAATAACGTGGCTGAACTGTGTAACTCTATAGCAAAATGCAATAGAGTACTATAGCGTAGTTTTAGGCAGCACTTACTGGTAAGTTTTCCTGAATGACGCTTGGCTTCAAAAGCATCTTTGATATCTTTAATTATGAGATCTAAAGTAACCAAAGAAATTTTTTCCTAAAGAAAATTTCAGAGGGCTAACTTGAGGAACAAATCTTTAAAACTGTCATTTTGCTATCATAGCTTAAAAGGTGAACCCAATCGCTGGAATTATTAGTATTGAACATATGATACCTAATATATGACTACCTCTTATGAGGAACAGAGAAATCTGGTAAAAACTGGAACTTTACTACCGTGTTGCTGGTTAACTCCTGGTGAAACTGCGCTTACTAATGGAGGATGAGAATTGTATCATTGGCACCCCAAAAACGTGTTCCTTGCAATGAACTGAATGATAACAGACTCTCAACATTTAAATTTACTTTAGAGACCACGATACAGGCACATTTGTTGTTCTACTCCAGTTGCATGTAGTTTGTGTGGAAATAGTATGTGAGATTAGGAAACTCGTACACATCGCTTAACAGATCAGGTATGCATGTTACGCTGTATATATCCATCTGTATGCAGAGCTCTGAAATCTACTGCAGTGTTTTTTAGTTAGAGGAGTGTTTTGTTCAGTGTGTTCTGTAGGAGAGAGTCATTTGGGGCTTGTTTTACTGTTTCAGTTCAGCACAGAAAGCAAAATAAAATCTCTGTCTTATTTAGAAAAATCAATGCTGTACTTGTTTTCTCCAAAAGCATGTCCTCTAGTCATTTGCACTGGAGGTCAACAGTCTGTCAAGTATGATCTAGTGAACTGTGTTTCCTTCCCCATATCAGAACATTCACATGCCGATACATTGCCCATCTCTAGCTGAGTTCAGAGTTCCATGAGGGAAGGGAGAAAGAAATACTTCTGCTCTCACAAATACTTTCTTACTGACAAGTACTATTTTGCTACATCTCACGTCTCCTGCTGAGTTCCGGCTTGGTGATTACCATGAGCCTCTCAGAAATTTTGACTGGAGCACAATAGTAGGTCTTGCATACAATTTTAGAGAGTAGGAGTTGTGATTTGGCAGCTGCTTCATTTCTGACATATATGTAAATCTGTACTGTATGACAATCAAAATTTGTCTTAGTTACCTTTCTGGCATGTGTGCCATAGGCTTTTGACCCACTGCATGTGGCACAGTAAAGAAAGGGGAAAATAAAAGATACACCAGCAGAAATAAATGATTTTTTTTTTTTTTAAATATATATATATATATAAGGAAAACACAGACACAAATCAGAGTGAGAAAAATCTGCTTGTGTGATGATAATGAAGGGGTAGTACTGGTATGTGTATATAGAGCTTTTGTAAAAGCATGTCAGATCCATTTGTTAAGATAAGTAGAAAACCATGCATAAGCTAGGGGCACTTCATTGATAACGTATTTTTTCTCCTACCTACTTGACATTGTTTCATGTTTCAGTGGTTCCTCTCAAGAGACTCAGATGAATTTTTCCCATGACAAGATCTACTTTGAGCTCAGATAAACTGACCAGTGGCAAGCTACAGTTTACCCTGTTTACAATTGAGGTGACTGGTAATCATCTTCAGCAACAGTTATACTCCACCTTGCCCCACTCTGCTGTCCTTACCCCGCATTGTCCCTTTCAGAAGAGGTGTCAGGCACTGTCGATGTGTAAATCGTTAGAAATCTCCTGTCACTTGATGGCAGTCATAAAGCAATTTACTGTAAAACACTTGTTGCAGCTGAATTGGGACAGATGTTTTATTTTTTACATATTATGCTGCCTATTATTAACCTCCTGCTTTTCTGTTATTGATGTTTTCATTCTTGTATGTGCTCTCGCTGCTGAATTTGTAGGGCAAGACTTCTTTCCATCCTTTTCAGTGTTATGGACTGGGTGCCTGTTTTGTAGTGCTGTTACCAATTATTCTTGAAATTACCTGCACTGAAGTACTTTTTCCTAAGTTTAGAAAGTAAGACCTGTCAGGGTTGTATGTAGTTGCCTAAGTAAAATAATGAAAGCAGAAAAAGAAGAGTCATTCACATTCTGTAGTTTGAAAACTTTTGGATGGACCATTTTAAGGTAGGACTTATGATTGTTAAATGTATCATTTCTGTATAAAAGACTTTCAGTTTACAGTCTGATTTCCATTAAGAAATGAGCTGTATGTATAAAGTTCATCAAACAGCATATATAGACTACTTCTAAATGCTGCTGCTGCTCTGGTTTAAGAAAACAAAACTTGTTTTAAATTTATTATTAGTATTTTTCAAAGTATGATCAGAAAAAGAAATCTGGTTGCAGATAAAGTAGATGTTGGTAATACTATGTTACTCGAAACTAATGAAAGTTTGCATATGAATGTGAATGGCCATTTTTGAAATGGTTGGTGAGTTTGAGTCAAAGGTCTTAAAGAAGACTGAATGGCTGTCGTTCTAAATGACTTATACGAGAACCAAAAATAAGATTATTTGTTTATTGTCATAATTTCCTTTGGCAATATGAGCATGTGCCTAGAACAGTTAGAGATAATAACTAATTAAAGGGTCAGGCTTCAGAGGAGTTGGCCAAAAACTAGCTTTGCTGACTGTGTAATGGTGTTTTGCATCTGGGCCAGTAACATTTCAAGCCACTCTGCAAAAGAGTGAAAATCGTAAGAATTCTTCCAAAGTCTGAAGCCAATATGAGAGGCATTGATTTGGGGATTAAAAAATTGCCGTATGATGAAAATAATTTACCTCAGTAATATAAGAATTTGAAATTAGCAGTAGTCACACAGAGGTGTAATTCTCATGCAGTAGGGACCAGTTATATGAAAGTACATTCCGTTGCTGCAGAAGACGGAGCAAATGTCTTGGTTTTTAGGCTGGATGAAATCCAGTCAATTTAGAGCTAATATATGTAGTTCATCTGTTCTGTTTGAACCACTGTTATTGTTTCTGATTTCTACAAGACAAATCCTTTCATTATAAAGAAAAAAAAAAGAAATGAAAGTTAAGGTTTCAGATTTCTGGATACCTCTCAGGTTAACCAGTTTTACAGGCCCAGATACCAAATTAAACTTTAGCATTTGTTTGCTGAAAAGAACAGGAAAAGATGGCAAACGGAAGCAGTCTGCATGCACTGATGGAATTACATGTTACACATTAATTTTCTTGTATCCATGTAGTCACCAGCCCTGTGGTACATGTGTTCAGCTGCCTTGGCCAGGATCAGCTGTGTGTGACATGGAGGACAAGGGGTGCTGGCTGTAAGGTCATCCCTACACCTCTTGGGTTTCTCTTGGTTAGTGGCAACAAACTTTTTTTTTTGTTTACGAGTTTTTGGTACACTTTATGAGCCAAACAGCTTTCATGGTGAGGTCTTTTCCCTCAGAAGGTTGCTGGCTTCTGGCTGTGTAAATCTTTGAGGTGTTGCTGCCCTTTTGTTTCTCTTTCCTCATTATGGGTGGGTTTGTGGCTTCCAGCCTGTTTCCCTGTTGGCAGAGGTGATATGTTGTAGCTTTGCTGCGGGCCTCCAACTGGCTGGTCATCAGATCAATCTTAACACTTCTCTTACAAACCTCTACAGAAAAGGAAGAGCTACTGTAGAGAAAAATGTTTGAAGTTCTTTAACAGCTGTATTTCATTATTATGAGCAGTTTCTGAGAACAGAAACTTTTTCATAGTGGTAGGACTGTGAGACGTCCTACAAGTGGATGTCTCTATCATCCCTTCTCCCAAAGGTGCAATAGTCGTCTCTTGTCCAAAAGTAAAATTTAGAAATAGGATAGCTGAAAATAGCAAGTATCGTTGAAGTGTCGTTGTCTGCTTAAGTACAGTCTTCCATATATTGAATTAACTTTAAGTATCTGTTTTCCGTAGTGCATCTGTCTGCAAACTGATATCAGACTGAAGATCAACTTTCATGTAAACCTAACGTAGAAATGTATTACCAAAACTATTCAAACAAAAAAAAGTATTTGCTTCTTTGCTTCATACTTAATATTTACTTGGCTTTTTTATTTTTATTGCTAGTTTACTTGCATAGTTAGTAAATAGAAAGTGGAGGAGATTACAAATGAGCCACTGTGTCTATGCAAATAGGATTAAATGCAGTTAACTTTGAAACCAGGACCATGATGCCATGTTTATGTGGGTTTTATTTATTTATTTGTTTGAAAATGTTGGGTTGAAACAGTTTAGCTGTAGATTGAGAGAATTACTGACATAGGAAAGCTATTTTAGTTTGAGTAGAAAATTAATCAAGCTTGTTATTTGCAGCTATACCAAAGGATATTAAGTTAGCACTAGGAAGAGCAATATTTTTTGTCCCAATGGCATCGTGCAAGGTTCCACTGCTCAGTGTTCTGAGACTAATTAATCAGTAAGGGTGTCTAATTAAAAAGATGACTGTTCACCAGCTGCCACAGCAGGTCGGTTAATGGACTGAAACATTAGAGTATTTTTGTAGCAAATATTTGTGTTCAGAATGCTGCATCTGTTTGTCCTAACTGAAAATGGGGGAGTTTATGCATCTGCGTAGTGAGGAGTCACTTGTGTGTTCCCTGCCCAGTACAGTGGGGAGCGACCCATTTCATCAGAGCTTTGGCTGTTAAGCAGTCTGGTCACACAGTGTGAGAGCATCAAGAGTAGCATGTAACACATGGGTTTCTTCTTGCAGCAGTTTTTAAAAAATGTGTCTGTTAAGTGAAGCACTGTCACGTTTCTAAATAGACTGTTGTCCTGGACTACAGCCAAAATTGGTATGACTACTATCTTTTTTTTTTTTTTTTTTTGACATGTGCTTATGGCAAATAGCTACTGAAAATTATAAAGGTCCCCCCTTTTGCAAGAACGCATCCTGAAATCTTTGAAGACGGTACCTTGCCCAGGTTGTCATTACAAATATTAGAAACATAGTATGCCTGTCTTTTTGCACTGAACGAACTTCCCAGCAGTAAAAGTTAAAGTGTTTCAGAAAAGTTGATCTATTATATTTTGCTGTTCTAGTTTTTTCTTTGCATCTTTATTTCTTCCCTATACTAATTAGGAATGGTCTTCCTTAACTTTTAGAGAGATTAGATATGAAGAATGGCATAGCTATATGCTTACCAATTATAAAAGATTCTAGTATATAAGGATCAATTATCATTATAAGAACATTGTGGGTTTTTTAGTTTATTAGAAAGAGAGATAACTAATATCTATTTTATTGCTTTTTGAAGGAGATCCTTAGATATTAAGCAAAATAATTCTAAAGGAACTGATTGCTTTGAGATGTACGTGCAACTTTTCCTGTTTCATGTTTCTTTTAAATTCAGTATCTATAGGCAGTTTCTTAAGTTTTACTTTTATCCACCTTCTCTGATAGGCTGACTGTTACTTAACTCTTCTCTTAAACTGAGATCATTCATCTAATGGCAAGTAGATTCTTGATATTTTTATAATTTAATGTGGTTTGTAGTGAAAAGTCAGATTATATGCTGGTAGGATTGCTGAGATGCCTTATTTTTGGTATAAGTTGAGCTGTTAGTGTTGACAGTCTTCCACTTGTTTGAGTTATTTTAGCACTGCATACTGTGGAATAATAAAGTATATATGAACTGAAAATGCCTTATTACAAATTAGTGAAAAAATATTGCCTCTGAAGAGCAGAAGTTGACAGGAGTTTAATTCTTTAAATAGCTTCATTTAAATTCAGACTTCAGATAAAAGGTTTAGTTTATTATAAATGTACCAGGGTACCTAGTTTCATAGTAAATGTTAATATTACTTTTACAAACTCAGGAATAAAATGTCCCTGAGGTGAATTTAATTTGCCAAATTTTGATTCATTTAGAGCTCACCTGGAGAAAATCTTTCAATTTTGCATGCACAAAAGGGAAAAGCTTGTGCTCACTCTTCATCTTCAAAGAAATTCTTCAGTTTAATGACAGCTCTTTTCAGGGAAAAAAAAGGAGTAGCATCCATTAGTAATTTTTATTTTTATGTCATCTTAATATTAACTTTTAGGTGTGATATTTGAGGTGGGAAATAACACCAATAATATTTTTTTTTTCAGAGCCTGCATAAAATTATTAAAAGTTTTGCCACATTAAGAATTTTTCTGCAATTTCTTTTCCATACATAACTACTTATGATAGCACTAAAATAGCACTTGCAATACAATTCCTGGCTCTTGGGTCCCTGTATGACCTGCCAGCTCTAAAAGTCATGTAAATTGACACGTTGTTCTGATGGGTAGAGTGCAAATGAGATTTGCATTTACCCTCTTGGAGACTGTATTCTGTTTTGTCTGTGTGAATTTATAATTCGTTATCTGCAAAAACAGGGGAGCATAGCTGCCCATCATTTCAAACAGAATGATAAAACAGTATTATGGCCTGAATAGTTTTAAATGATGGTTACTGGAAGAATTGATATTAAAATTGATACGTCTCATAGGCGCCGGATATATGTACATTGATGCAGATAAAAAGTGTTTTGTTAGGTAGGGTGGGGCAGGGATGTCTCAGTGTCTCGCTATTTCTTTACAGTAGAGTGTGTAGTAATAGCTGGTGGTTCTGGTAAATGCTTGGCACCTCAGAGCTCCTTTTAAAAATCCGATATGCTTTCCTAGATAAAACTTTAATAGGTATCCTAGTTTAATTTGAATATTGGTTTGTTAATAGACGTTCAGTTTTCCTGTAGCAGTAATGATGCTGATGCTGAGAGAGCAGCCATAGTAAGAAGATGTTTTAAACAATGGCATTCTACATGACTGAGTAAAATTGGATCATTTCTGAAGTTCTCTGCAGTGCGTGTTGTCATTATGTAATGCATATTCATTCTGTGTGTATGCATCTATCTGTTACAGCGTAGGGCACAGCTTAGACGAAGCAAATTGTTATGTACGTATTACCATTGCATGAGAGCTGCAATTCCTGAAAGTGTAATTTTTTTTTATTTTTTTTTTTAAACTATCAACCTTCTCTTGGTATTACTCTTTCATCTCAAAGTCACTTCTTCCTAACCATCCCCTGCTTTCAAACAAAGGTTGCATAACTGCCATTCAGGAGGCTGCATTACTCAAGGGCTGGAGCTGTTGAAGGTGAGAGGAAGAGGTGGGGGGTTGTATGTTACTGTAATGGAGCAGTTAAAATGAGAGGAATTAAGTGATGTTATCCATGTAACAACTACATTCTGGAAATCAGAAGACTGCGCTGAAAATCAAAGTAATTGGATTTTAAATATCTTGTTTGTAAGGCTAAAGAGTTTCTGTTATTGCACGTGTAAATCAGTAATGCTAGTCTTCAAAAGAATTTCAGGCCAGCCACAGTCTGCCTTTGAAATAAGAAGGCCATTTGTGTGTCATTGGGTTGCTGAACTGCCGTGTTGGCATGTGCAAATGGCTTGCATATGCAAATACAGTGACTCTATCAAAAAATTACTGTGTCTCTTACAAATTATAGCTAGAAATTCACATTTTCATTTGGAATGGTTTGTGACTGAATTAAGGCGGAGGGCAACTTCCTCGTAGATTCTGTTGTGTGATTTTTTTTGAAAGGTTGTTTCAAACCATCAGGAACCGCTTTCTCTAAAAGCCCAATCAGGGGCTATACTTGCTTACACAGAAAAAGATGCAGGAGTCAGTCTCTAAAATAAGCAATATTTCCTGTGACTATTTTATGAAGGTTAATGTTTCAAAAATCTTAAATACATTTATTTAAGAGAGCAAACCACATTTTCCTGACTATTAATTGCTGGTTTCAATACAATACTGTTTGATACTATAAGAATTAAACAGAGACCTCTAAATGTTTGGAGAGGAACACTACAAATCAAAGGATCCAAAAGTGTACTTTATCTGGCTTTTTTTATTTCTCCAAGGAATCACAGTTGGTGTTTAAAGTCTCTTAAAATGCCTTTGCTATCAACAGTACTGGTGGTCAACATTTTATTAAAGCATTTTTTACGATAGCAGCGTGCAGCTAGCAGTGGGCAATTCACAGTAATTGAAATGGTAACAAAAACCAGAAAGGCTTGAGCTGCATGTGTAGAAAAATTAAAGCATATGTGAGTGATGAATACATCACTTAAATTCAAACTAGAATTTAATATAGGGGTGAATTCTGATACCTTTTGCTATCTTAATTTAGATATGACTTTGTTATGATAAAACCGCAAATGACAGTATTATTCCTATGTTCTTTAGGATATTCTTCTAAGGGACTGAGCTAGCATTACATTTTACTGTAATCACGTCAGAAGAAATGAGAGATCTATAGATCTTCATTACAGCCAGTATCTGTTAAAACATTTTTTCTCTTTGTAGCGATGAATATGCTCATACCAATTAAGAGTAATTTCCCCTGTCAGCAAGCAAATTTGCAGCTGTTGAGGTAAACTAACCAAAAGGAGATCAATTGTAGTCTGCTAGTGCATATACTCTTTCTAATAATCTTTTATGTATGTTTCTGTGGACATTCCCAAATATTTTGGCAGCTAAGAATTTTTTTTCTTGTTGTGAATATTCATCAGTTGTTTTTTAAGCTGACAGCTGAATATTGATATGGAGCTTCACTTTTTTTAATCATACGCTGCATGTGACAAAGCCATCTTCATATGGCTCATTTCTCTCAAAAGCAATCCAGTTTCAAAATACAACCTTTTTTTTTTTTTTTTTTTTGACTAGGTAATAGAATATACAACCTGAATCTAAAACTAAATTGTCATATACGGGGGGTGCGGTTTCAGGCTGTGCCTTACCCCGGCTGCATGATTCCCAGAAGACATTCGTTTTAGTGCATGTTCTGTCTCTTCTGTACACTCTATCTAGCGATTGCAAGGCTGATACATCACAGTAATTTGTAGGGGGTTTATTTAGAAAACTTCCTTCCCCCCATTTCTCTGTTACAGCGACGAGCCCGATTCGCTGCGTAGCTGTGTGTCGCTAGGTGTGGCGTAAGGGGTGAGTTGGGAGCAGATAGCTGGGGCAGGGCAGGAAGGAGAGGTGAGGCCATTTGGGGCAGCCTTCAGATAGCCTTAGTTGAGTCAATGTAACACTGCAGCCTAATTAACTATGCTTCTTGTTACCTATATGGCAAAGGAGTTAGAGGTACCTTTTGGAACAATGCCACCTCTCTTTCATGAATTTGTAAATGTAATTTCAGAAAGCACTTTTGGTCTTTATTGTCACACCTTCCCGGATTTCCTTGGCCTTTCTGTGAAAGTGCTTGCTCTCAAATTCTTCTTTTATGGAAAATTGAAAATATAGAAACAAATTTATCCCCCACATTTAGGGATAAAATGTGCCTGCAAATGTTAGAATAAATATTCTTTTGGGATGCTTTTATATGTATGTGTGTGTGTGTGTGTATTTATATATTTTCAGTTCAGAATGGCTATACCTGATAT
The DNA here is from genome assembly GCF_000708025.1 of Charadrius vociferus. Classification (NCBI taxonomy): domain Eukaryota; kingdom Metazoa; phylum Chordata; class Aves; order Charadriiformes; family Charadriidae; genus Charadrius; species Charadrius vociferus. Next base: position 6,329,338 of record NW_009650188.1, on the reverse strand, counting down.
AAAAAGAAATGTGACCCCGGATGCTGAATGCAAGCAATGGATTTACATAGCTGTCAGTTAAGCAGAGTGATATTTGGACTGCTGCACATTGTCTTTGAACTCAAAACTTACATTTCAGGCAACCATGCACTTGATTAAGTTTAGAATATTATACAACGAGGAAACTAATTTCATAGAAAGCTCAGAACAGCATGTCTTTTGTCTTTAGTAGCTGGTTGAGTCAGCAACAAACCTTGAAAATATGCACCCTGGCTCCTTTAGCCTAATCATTAGATGGAAAACTTCGAAAACTTTGATTTAAAGCCTTGATACTCATATGTCTAAGATTTATCCTGACTGATGAAAAGTCATGTATAGTGACTGTGTACATGGAGTTTCATTTGCAGAAGCTGTTGACTTTGTCACAGATTCATTACTTAATTTATTCTCCTACATTATTTGCATCTCTAGGAATACCTGTGGCTTCATGTGATGTTTAAGAGGGAGTGAGTTAACTGGGTATCTAGCCTCGAGGATTAAATCTGAGGCTGGGGAAGCAAAACTACAAAAATATACTGAAATTTGTCTGTGTTATCCTTCTTGCACTCCCGTGTGTGGTGGTTGAATTTCCAGTGTCCATCTCTTGATTTTTGTGCTGTAATAAGGAGTTAATCTGATTCTTTTCCCTTTAGCACAAGTGAAGGAGGAACCTGACTTTGATCTGTATTCTTGATCATGCTTCTTATGCATGCTGCAATCTCTCATGGGTTGGGCTGAGAGACTTTTCATATGGGTCAGAAAAGAATTATCAGTAACACTAGTAGGAACCTTGATTAACTGCAGTGAACACAAAACACAAGGCACATACTGTGTTAAAATATTGGCTTACACTGGGATGCTGGCACATGCTATGTGCATGGTTCCAGTGCAAATATTTCTAGTATAAGTTACTGTTTCTAGTCATAATTCTCTGAAGTATCTGTTAAATACTTTGCTTAGTATTAATTAAGGCTTATCTGAGAATGGGCTTTGGAACATTTCACAGTGCACAGTTCTGTTAATTTTTTAATAAAAGTAGCAATTTTGACAATCTGACAAGTGTTGGATGGGAGACAGTGAGTTCTCCAAGATTGTTGTGGAAGTGCTTGTATAGCTAGGAGCCGTGTAATGATGATCAAGCATGTATCAGAAATTTAAATATGTTATGATCTTGTAATTATAGTTGTCTTTATAATTCCATACATATGAAGGGGCAAAACTCTGCTGCTTCAGACCGATGAATTTTGGTATTCCCTAACTTTTCAGCACTTAATTTAAAATCATTAAGTAACTTCTAGTTATAGAGTGCTTTTCGATCATGGTGATGACATAAATACTGTCCTATTGCTGTTTATTTAAAGAATAAGCTGATACATTTTATGGATCTGGGTAAGGTCGCCAGG
>NW_009650188.1:6308312-6327857 GCF_000708025.1 Charadrius vociferus | reverse complement strand
ATATTCCGTTCACCTTGATTTCCTCCTTTATACTCTGTAGAGTTCTCTGAAACTTGTACTAATTGTGATCTCCAAAGCAGAATCCAAAAAACCCTAACCACTACGTGTCTCTGAAGCTCTTTCTGAAAATTGAGTCATAGACGTTATATTTTAAGCCAGCAGAATGTTTGATTATTCTACTTTTGACTGCCTTTAAAATTCTAGTTGCCATAACAACTTTATTTCTTTATTTTTAGCACACCAGTTGCCATAACAATAAAATATAGTGTTTCAAATGTAACCATTTTTTCCTCACTTTTTTTGCTTTATTTTATAAAGAACCTTCATTCGGGGGGAAAGGAAATGTAGCAAAGCTCTTCCCCTGTGAGCACTTTGGTTAGAACATAAGCTGAAAAATATTATTTTTTTTAAATCTAGCCTTATTCCATTTCTATGACAATTTTTTGACTACTGAGTATTTTCATAACTTATGCAGAAAAAATAATGCAAGACACTGTATAAAGCCTTTGTTGAAAATTGCTGTTGGGATTTCATTTTTATGGGTTGCAGTTAATGTATTAGAAAACCATAACTGTTAGAGTCATTTCCAATATCTTTATTTCATTGCATGGAATGGCTATAAATAAGATATAGGCAACTGCTGCTGATAACGGGAAGCATTTTTCTTTATGCTATTGAAAGCTGCCCCTCTTTCTGTTTGGTTGTTTTCTTGTTCCTTACTGTAAGATTGCTTTAAAGATTGCTGTTTAAGTTTTGCAGCGAGTAACTCCGTTTTTGTTATGTTATTCCTTATCTCATCTTTCATTAAAATATGAGAACAAATTATGCTCAGTTTGTTCCTGCAGCAGCCATTACAGACATGCTGGGAAGAAGGGTGTTCAGAAAACATGCTGCATGCCTTTTGAAGCCAAATTAATTCTAGTGGCCGTATAAAAATGATGGCCAATAGCATCCTACGCAAACGTAACAGGTAGGACCCAGTGCTTCCATTTATTCCTGTATGGCTCTTCCCAGGCATATTGTCAATTAGTTACAGGCCAGTATTTAGTTCAGTGTGTTGATATTCTGAGTTTTGGGAAGTTATATGTGATATATCTTAAAAACACACAAATAAAGAGATTGACATTTAGCTTCAAACCATAATTTTGAGCAGAGGGGAAAGGTTTACATGTGAATTTAATATTGGTGAAAGAAGTTGGGCTTAAACTTTATCTGTAGACTTGACTTCTATATTCCCTGATAGCATCCTTTTGAAAAGGACTTGAAGATTCTCTCAAAAAATGCTGTCTTTATATTTAACCTATTTTTAGTACTGATAAAGTATATGTTTAATTTCTTTTTCTTTTTTTTTTTTCTTAGAGATGGCAAATAATGCCAGGTTTGGTATTTCTTTTTTAAAAAAAAATAATTTCTCAGCTTTCATAACATTTCACATGTGCCAATTTCTATTTATAAATATAAATGTCCTCATTATCTAATACAATCAAACTAATTTAAGACCAAATTTGCTAGTTATTGGAAGTTGAATGTGTTTAGATGTTATTAATCTTGAAACACAGTTATCAAATGTGAGATGACTTTATAAATTTTAATTAGCTGGGTTTTAACTCTGGGAAAAAAATAAACCAGCAACTTGGCTATCAGTAACTCTGCAGCATTTTCCAAACATCTATCATTGCTGGGTTCCATGTTTGTGAGTTACCCAGGAGTCTACTTCAACTGCTACTGTTTGCAAATTTTCCCTCTAGACCCCTCTTCGTAGGAAGCTATTCCTGGTCCTTTCTCATATATGGTTACTGATGCAAGTGTGTGCTGATACAGGCTCCATGCTGTAAAAGAATATAAGTGATACCTCTTCTGCAGTTCCAGCTGGGCGGAAAATTTGGTCTAAATGAAGCTGAGCTTAAAATCCATAAAAAGAAATTGTGCCACGCTTTAGTTTATAAATAGTTTTCATGCCATATCCTTTCCATGTTCCTCTTTTCCATTTCTTCACAAAAGTGGTAGAATAGTAATACTGAGTAACACTTTGTTTAAAGATAGTCTTCTAAAATTCACAATTTACTTTGATTGTTTTCAGCTTTATTGTTCTCAAGAAATAGTGGAATTGGATTTACTACTCCAAGTTTGGGGTCAGTACCACGTGCTTCTCAGTAGATTTTGCACTAAACCAAATAGTGAATATTTAGTTCTTAACTGATTTTTGCCTACACCAACATTTGAAGCCGTAACTTTTTCTCCTAAATGATCCTAGTTGTTCAGTGTTTTTCTGAGCCACCTCTTGTCTCCTTGAGGAAGCACTATTTTTAAAAATCTATTAAAGGAAAAGTTTAGGGTGGAATGTGCCAATTATGTACGCAAATCAAAATGTAAATGTTCCATGTGACTAAGCACGTGCTTCCAGCCAGCCCATCTAGGTTAGACTAGATGCTCTGGGAGAATGTACTGTGACCATTTAACCTATGCCGCATCCATAAGAAGTGGATTTGAATCTGTTTCTGACATGTGTCTGTGAATTTGTCACATCACCTTAGCTGCCAGTTAACCATTTTTAGAAAAGACAATTGGAATGAAATGCATAATTCTGAAGGTTTTAAAACTGTTTTTGAGAAGATGATAAATTATGCACATGAATGTTCTCTGTGTTACAGCTTTCAGCACAGTTAAAAGTAAGTTGCCAAATGTTATGGTGGGGAGTTTTTTGTCATACAGGTTTGCTGTTGTGATGTTCAGAAGTATGGTATTGAGATGGAGAAGGATTTGGAAGCGCATGCAGTGTTGATCACGCAGTAGTTTATGGATGCGTGGCCTTGACTTTGAGTTCTGAGGAATGCTTTGAGGATGAAATAGAAGTGATGCTCTTGGGAGAATTTAAAGAAATAATATTGGGTGCAACTGGTTTTGTTCATTTGTTTTTAAAAGGCAATGAAGAATGAAAGTCACATTTGCGTGTACTACAACTTTATTCTTTGGTGCATCCAAACTTCTGATTTTGGAAGACTGACAGATGTTCATGGGTTTGATCCTTGTGTTTGTATCTTCGTAGTTGCTTTTGCACAGGCCTTAGAACTTGGCTTCCTAATCAAGGCTACAATAAATTATTCGTCATTTGAACTCATTAAATCAAAATTTGTTGCCTTTTAAAAGGGCATGTGTAGTTTAAGAGAACTCTTTGGCTTGCAGTGTATGAAAAATCAAAGTAGGTGATCATAGTGCTTGGGATTTTTTTTTTTTTAGTAGCCTTAAAATCTGTTAGTCTAGCTCTGCTGAAATGGAATTACTGCTAATACTGACTGAGCTTATGTTTCTGCCAAGTCAGCGGGAATCCTTGTGAACGTACACTTTCTTAGTGCCCAGTTGTGATATGGTTTTAGAATACCTACCAATAGCTATGGAATGTAATTCCTGGCTTGATATAGACAAAGGTATTGGTAAAAACACAACTATGTCAAAACATGCCTCTAAAAAGTTTGTATGGACACAGTATTAAAAGAATCTTTTAAGTATTATTTTAAAATATGAGAAATCATTTCTGCAGGAAAAGAAAGGGTAATACTACCTGCACTGTTCAGACTATTCTCTACATTTCAGTATTTTTTCATTTGCAGTTCTCTTAATTGCTATCCTTTTTCCTGTGATTTAACAGGTGAAAATTTTAATTGTCTCTTGAAAGCAGTGTAATTAATAGCTAATTCATTTCCATTCACTCTAGTGTACTTCCATGCGTAGAGGCTATGTTTTATGTTAGGACAGCTGCATGGATAGGACATGGGTTTGTTATAGTACTTGAAATGCAGAGGGACAATTTTGAATTAAATGCACGTTCCTTTAGACTGTCAGTATGCTTTCACAAACCACCAACTAAACATTAGTCATGCAATCAAAAGCAGGAGCTAAAGGAAAAGCAATGCAAATAACAGGGCCCTCCATCAGGATGCCTGGAGTGGTGGTAGATAATAAGCCTATACTCTTTAGCCAGTATACGTTTTTTTTAAAAAAAAAAACCTACTGCTAGTTTAAGGGCAGGCGGATTAGTTTTAGTGGCAGACACAGGAAGCTGACTGAGGGCACACATCTTAATTTTTTTCTTTTCATACCATCCAAAGACACTTCGTTGTTTTTACATTGTCCATTTTAATTCATTTTGGAGCTTATCTTGCCATATGTGGCCAGGTAGTAAATAGTATCCTTATGTAGGTTAAGTACTGTTTTTACATGCTGTTTGTTTAAAGCAAATGCACTGTTTAATTCCTGCAAATTATCGCCATTCATTAGACTTTACAGCATTTACCCCAAGTAAATGCAGTTCTTGATAGATCGTTTATTGCATGATGCTTTATTTCTGTTGATTTGAGGCACAGAAGTTTGGTGGTATTTGTTGCTCCGAATTGAGCTTGTAAAGTGAATTCCATTTGTCACAGGAGCATCAATATAATCTTGAGGGCAGCTCTTCCTGCAGAAAAATGTTCTTTAATGTAAAATTCAGATAAGTAACCCTCTAATCCATGAGATCACAGTAGTAATGTTTAAAGGGAGATTGTAGTAATTTATACTGAAAAGTTGCCTAATATTTATTAAATACAGGAATAATGTTGGTAGGTAATTTAAAAGTTTCAAACTTTAGAAGTTTTTAATATAATTGGTAAATAACAGCATGAAACGACTGCACAATAAACCTGCAAATGTGGATGCCCATCTTTCTCTACTGATCTACCACAACACAGAAAAAAATATGCTTTTGCCAATTTCTTGTTCTGTATCACGGCATCCTAGTCACCTAACACCTATATGATACTGCATAATATTTGCCTCATTAGAAACAGTATTAGAAGAGGACTGGGGCTGTGAGTCCAGCAGAGGAACAGGCTGAAGCAGAGCCTGCTGGAGTAACAGTAAAAGGAAAAGGGATCATTAGCTGCTTTCCACATCCCTCATACTTTGACCTTTTAGAAAGCTACTGTCCCCTTCCAGCCTCTTACCTGAACTCCCTCCACCGTCCGTTCCAAATTATACCTGCCCTTTCCTTCTTCCCTACCTTATAGAACCTACTCTGCTGCCATCAAATTCAGTTTCACTTCTCACGCGGAAGAGGCTTATATAGGCTTTGGGGATAACTTTTTCCTGTGTCAATGAGGTAAGTGCTCCACAAGGTCATCTACATTTCAAAAGTGTAGCTGTGCAACTTTTATCACTTGGTCTTTTTTGCAGTCACTGGAGTATGAGGGACATAGCATTGTAAAATGATTTATGGCATTCTTTATGATCCGTGGGGTGGGAGGGAGAAGGAAAGGAAACTGACCTGTGATAGCAAAACTGATAAATGAGACACTCAGGTGGAGAGATATTTCATGGGTTTAAACTTTCTACAAGATACTGCAGTTTCCTTGAGAACTAACACTTTTGGGGTTTTACCACTGGCCCAAGTGTGTTTAGTCTTCGTGATGATGAAGACAAACTGCAACGAGAAAAATTCTGAGCAGATACTGGCAGTCACAGTGAGAGTAGTCAAATGTTGGAACAGGGGCCCAGGCAAACTGTGACAACTCCATCCTTGGAGATGTTCACAGTTCAGCTGGATATAGGATAAAGCGCAACCTGGCCTAAGTTTGACGTTGGACTTGACCTTGAAGTTGGCCCTGCTTTGAGTGGGGTGTTAGACCAGATGATATCCAGAGATGCCATCCAACATAAAGGGTTTAAGAAGTACTTCTAAGATGTATTTTGAGAAAAAATAATGGTTATACATATATATGTATACCTCATATCTCACATTATATGCCTGTACTCAGGTGAATATTCCTGTGTAGTCTGTGTAAGCTAGAGCTTTTCATGGCAATTTTTTAAATAGAGAGCTGTAGTGGGTGGATTTTGGGAAGAGGCTTTATATATTACAAATAACAAATAAAACCGATTTCTGCCTTAAATACAGCACCGATATGAATTCAGAGAACAACTTCAAACACTAGTCTGATGTAAAAAAAATAACCACTTACACACACACAATTTTTAAGGCAACTACTAATTTTTCATCCTCCTCTCCCTCTTTAAGCTGCACTACAAGCTACGAGCGTTATAGAACAGAATTTTTCTGGAGACATTAAAAACAAACCCAGGGTGTCTGTAGGATGTGGGGGACAAGTAAATGCCAGAGGTAGTTAAGATAAAAATAGAGCAAACTGAAGAAATGCCGTTGTTCTATAGGCTAAGGAGAAAGTGGATAAAAGAAAATAATACTTAAAAAAAAAAAAAAAGGCGTTGGGGAGAAGAAAAGAAGATAAGGAGCTGGTATTTATATCAGTGTTGTCATTCAGGTCTGCATCTAAGTAAATAACTATTATGTTCCCCATCCCACACTCTCAGCTGCATCTCTCTGCTCTAATCAATGTATTTTTTAAAGATTTTACAGAAATTATTTTTGTCCTTTTAATCCAGCTGACCATCCAATATTTTAACACGGAGAGTCCTGGAAGACTTCAAACTAGAAATGAGTGGTGCGACTGAGATACTGCTTTGCGCATTGCAGGAATTTCTTCTGGCGGTCCTGTTGCCTTACAAAAAAGAGAGTTAGAAAACAAATATTCCTATTCCTCTCTGAATAAAAGAAATGCATAATAGATTGTTGCCTTGCTTGGAGCTTCTAGATCTACTTCTGTATGGACTTGTGCCTGAGAAGCTTAATCTCACTTCTTTACAGGGTCACACACATCACCACTGCTTTCATGGGCTTTCTTTTCATACACAAAGCTCGAGTTCCTGCCACATCTCTTCTGTTTTCAGCAGTTTTTTTTGTCTTCTGTTTTGGGTTGTAACTTCTGTTGTTTCTAGCTGATGTAATTCATAAAGAAGGTGTGGAATTGCTCCTTCTATTCAGCTTGAAGGAGTGCTTAGTTCTTCTGCTGGACGTAACCAGCAATGGAATTTATCCACCATGTAAAATACTGCCTTGGTGACAGCCATTAAATCCTTCCAACATAACTGTTTTCCCTTTCTCGTTTCCTTTTCTTTACATGCAAATAAAAAAATAATAATCCTGAAGCACGTTTTATTTAAAACTCTGCTAGAGTCCTAGCTGTGTCTCTAATCTACAGATTGAAAACTTTTTCCATATAGCTTTTTAATGTGCTGCCTCTAATACAACATCCCAGTATTGCCACATCTTGTAAAATTCTGTCTGCAATTGTATAGTTTCGTCAGGACTAGCTGATTTCTGCTTTAGTTTTCACTTGCCTCCAAATATACATGGAATACAGTACCAGTTAGTGCAGTCAGTCTGTTGCAGTTTGCACTGCTGCTTCTTGGAAAATGCCACCGGGAGCTGGGCTGCGGGAGTAGCTGAGGTGATAAAGCCACTGGCAGCTTACAGCATGACTTTTCCTTTTTTTTTTTTTTTTTTTTTGGTACTGAAGGAAGCCTGCTCATATTTCCACAAAGAAGGAAATCAAACTTCCTTACTTTTGAATCACTTTGTCCCTTCAATTATAATTCATGAAAGGGAAGCATTTTACCTGCGTTGAAAACCAACCAGCAGAGGTTGCCATTGATTTTTCTGTTCCCTCTTACCTGCTTAGCAGTATCTGGATTTCTTGTACAAGACCTGAAACATTTGGCTGACGTGAGGGCTTGTTATCAGAGTTCGGTACTCTGAGCACAGAGTAATAGGCACTGCAGTTTTGTACATCAGCTGGATCTGACCTGTCAGCAAGGTGACTCAGTGGTCACCGTAACATTTGGAAGCTTTAGTAGTTACCAATATTCAAATCTCTATTGAGCACGATCCACCGAGCATGTAGTTTCTGTGGTCCACTTAATTTTAGGCTTTACCTTTGCTTATCTAACATGCCCTCATGTCTTTGAGACATTCTGACGTACATTTTAAGATGTTTTGGCCCTTTGTGTCTCAGGTGACCACCACAAACTGGCCCAGGGAGGGGAGGGAGAAGTACTGGTTGCTGCCATGCCTGTGCACAGCATTGTTTGTTCGCCTCCTCCTCCCCCATAGGAGGAGTGGGAAGAGGAGGAATAAAAATTGCTTCCTATTGTTCCGCCCGTGGTATGGATAGCTGTGGCTTAAAGCTGTACTCGGGGACTAATCTGTTGTCGCAGCCATTTACAGTTCTGAGGTATCAGAGTGATTTTAATTTTTTCTTAAATCCTTCGATGGAAGAATTTGGAATTATCACATGCCGTTATTGCAAACCACTCTCACACTGCTGCATTTTATGCTGCTTCGCATTTCTACAGGCTTGTCATTCAGCCTTGGATATTTGCTCCAGGCTATACTCAAAATACAAGATGTTAACCCAGGAGCAGCTTATTAAAATTTTGCCTGTGGTTTGCCCTGGAACTAAAAGAATTTAAATCACTGTAGTTTCTAATGACTTTGTTAAAGCCTCCGATACCATTCTTGACACGTGTATTTTGCTGATTTGTGGCTTAAAATACTGTTCAGTGGTTGGTATTTTGGTATCTAAATTTGCTCTTTCTGTGTCTAAGGTTGTGTGGGGTGCCTATGTAAGATAACTTTGATGATTGTACTTCTGTTGCTGGTTTTATTTTTAGGTAGTATGAAGTAAACTAAAGTTCTGAGTCCTTAATCGGGGCATAACAGCCATCCATTTGCATGAACAGAGAGGCCAGATAATTGGGTTAAAAAGTCTGTGCTTTGAAAAATAATGTTAAAAGTATTTGTATTAAAACCGATGTTTGCAGTCGGTTGGAGCAATTAAAAATTGGTACAGTATTGAAACCAGTTGCAGGTGAGTTTTAAAATAAATCTGCCTTAAGTATGAAAATAACCAATTTTTAGGGGACTGTAATTTTGTCTTTTAAGCAGGACAAACTTTGTGTCAAACCATGACAAATACACATTGTAAATGTTTAGCTTCGTAAAATAAGAGACATATACGAAATTAGTAATCTGAGAATAACTCTTAATAAATATTTTTAGCTAGGTGGTGATGGCATTTTGTAAAATAACCTGCACAGGTATAGTCCGTTGGGTGGACCCGAGTTTGATTTTTTTAATTGGAGAGTGGGGGGGGAATTGGGTGTGTATATCCTGTGGACTTCAAACATTATTGCTTTGGCGTTCCGTGCGGCTTGTCCGCTCTGAGCTGGAGTTCAGCAGTTTGAACGAGAGGGTCGCAAGACTTTTTGTTTTTTACGCTCTCCCCCCTGTAGATGAATGTAAGCTTCCAGCCAGTGCAGGGCATAGCTGAGTAAAACGTAACACTTTGTGTCAGACTGAACCTTCTCCTGCTTCCTTCCGGCCTTAATGTGTGTAAATTCTCATCTTTTGGACTGTACTAAGTGCAGGTGCCCAGGCTGGGCTGACTGGCTGGGGGGCTGCACGGCTGCCCTCCTGTGAGGAGCGGTCGGGGCTGCCCCATGCTGGACACAGACGGTTCCAGCCAGTTCCAGCCAGTTTCAGCCAGCTCCAACCAGTTCCAGACAGCTCCAACCAGCTCCAGCCAGTTCCAGCTGACCGACAGCAGCCCAGCCCTGCAGCCAAGGTGGTGGCACCTCGGGGAAAACCTGTGTAAGACAGGGTGGAAAACACCACACAAGCAGAGGAGGAAGGGGCAAAAAAGGAGTGAGAAACAGCAGAGGGAGCACTGCAGCTGAAGGAGGGGGGGGAGGAGGAGGAGGAGGAGGAGGAGGAGGAGCAGGAGCGGACTCAGGTGCAAGCAATAATTTCAAGGGGGAAGGAGAGAAATAGCGACAGAAGCTCTAGCCGCGCCACAATAACTAGGACTCCCCTGTCAAGCAGTTCATCGTAGCGGCTGATAAGGATGCGTGTAGGTGAGAGATTGCTATATTGCTTTAACGAAGAATTAGAGAAAGTAGGCATTTTATACGCGCTCTGTTGCTTATAGGTGAAGGGAATGAATAGCCGGAAATATTCTGGGATGTTATAAAATCAAAAGGACTTTCTGTACAGCGTGGCGATGCATGACAGGAAATTAACTCCAAAAAGAATGCTTTTTCTCAAACTGCTGCACCAGAATTGAGAATTTTTCTTTTCTAGTATGTGAAATTCCTCCTGAAGACACAGCAAGGACTATCAAAAACATCAGAGAGATTCTGGTACTTTTAAAGAGACTTAAAGCAAATGCCAGCATAATATCTGAATGACCTTGGAGATCATTTTATGTGGATTCATTAATTTTCACTGCCAGTCTTCTAGTCTCAGGAACTCTAGGATTAAAGATGGTTTTAACATTTTAGCGGCCTTCCAAAAAACAAGATTGTATACAATTAATTACCTGCCTAATGATTCCTGAACTAATCAAGCATTTACTTAAAACTGAACACAGAAGATGCTTTCTTTTAACGTTCGCTTTCCCCGTAACTGCAAATAAAATGAACAAGGTAATGTCCTGCAATTAGAAGAACGTTTTTTTAAAGCAACTATTTATTATGCTGATCGTCTCATAAATATAGAAACCCTAAAACTACGTAGAAGATGAAGCTGAATAACACAATAATGGAGTAGTAAACAATGGCAGCTTTTCTAGTCAAATCAGCATTTCATTAGCTTCACAGCAGAATGCAGATGGAAGTTTCTGTTCTCGTTGTGTGGGGGTTTGTGAAATGATTCAGGTGTTGCTACAGAGGTGAGCAATATCATGGATATACCTATGAACTTCTGTGTACTGATCCACTGTAGCAGATATGGCAGAGTTTCCAAAGATGGTTATTTTAAATTACCATTGCTGAAATTAAATTCAAGAGGATTTATTTTGTCTGTGGGGACCTTGAGTTATGCTTCTGGCATTAATAATTGTAATGGACTATAACTGTTTGAAGGAATTGTGAATATTTACATAACTCTCCAAATTCTATTCTTAAATTATTTTCACTTTTAAATGAATAGACACGATCTTTCTCATTGTATGTGAGATGTATGTTTTCTTTCTTGGGAGTCAGAGGACAAAACTGCCTTGTCCCCCACCTGACTCCCTCCAAATAAAATTCATTATTCATACCCGAACAGTGGTGAGTCTATTGGAATTAACCTTGACAAAAATGTTTTCCTTACCTTTCCAATGAATAGCATGGATAAGATGGAGTACCATCTCCTGAATGGAGCCAGAAAAGACAACATTAGACGATGAACTTTTTCCTTTACTCTCCAGTCAGTCTGTGATTTAGATTGAGACATTGAAAAGATTATCCCTAGTAACTGCTGGTCCAGGAAACCTGAGCTGCACTAAGGTTCCTCCTGCCCTTTCTCAACCCATTATATTCCAAAGTAAATTACTTTCTCAGGAAAATAAGCAGTCCGAGATTCCCCCCCTCCTTCCCTACAAAATGAATGTGTCTCTTTTTTGTCAGTTTTTATTTCCATATTTCACAGTACCTGTTTGTTTTAGAAGTGCCTTGTGTTTGCTAAAGATTGGTCAAGAGCACTGGAGGAGCTGATCGGTGGCCTTTCTCTTTCTGGCTTTTTTTTTTTTTCTCTTTTCTTTTCTTTTTTCTTTCTTTGTTTCTTTCTTTCCTTAAAGCTAAGGTGTGCCAGAGGTGATGCACTGATGCTGAGGAGGCATCAACAGCTATGGGACTGTAATCCTCTCAAATGTAAGCACTGGCAGTGTCTACAAAGAGAGATCGTGAGACGCTGAAGCAGAGTTTAGCTGCTGTTAAGCAGGTCATCTGCTCACTAAGGCTCAGATTGCAGTGTTCCCTAATCACAAAACATGAACCAGTCCCGATGGATTGAATGGAGGACTCTGAATATGAGCAGTAGTGTTATGAACAGATCTGAGCATCTCTCCTGCCCTCTTGGATTTGGTCACTACAATGCAGTTGACATCTGTATCCTTGAGACAGTTGTTATTGTCTTGCTAACATTTTTAATTATTGCGGGTAACTTAACTGTGATATTTGTTTTTCACTGTGCTCCACTTCTGCATCATTATACCACCAGCTACTTTATTCAGACCATGGCCTATGCTGATCTTTTTGTTGGAGTTAGCTGCTTGGTTCCTACTTTGTCACTGCTCCACTACTCGACAGGTGTCCACGAGTCCTTGACTTGTCAAGTTTTTGGATATATCATCTCTGTGCTCAAAAGCGTATCTATGGCATGTCTTGCTTGCATCAGTGTGGATCGCTATCTCGCTATAACAAAGCCTCTCTCCTATAATCAACTGGTCACACCTTGTCGCTTGAGAATCTGCATCATTTTGATCTGGATATACTCTTGTCTGATCTTCTTGCCTTCCTTTTTTGGTTGGGGAAAACCTGGTTACCATGGAGATATTTTTGAATGGTGTGCTACCTCCTGGCTAACTAATGCCTATTTTACTGGCTTTATTGTGTGCTTACTATACGCTCCTGCTGCCTTTGTCATATGTTTCACGTATTTCCACATCTTTAAAATTTGCCGGCAGCACACCAAAGAGATAAACGATCGGAGAGCTCGATTTCCTAGCCACGAAGTGGATGCTGCTGGGGAGACTGGGCACAGCCCCGATCGCCGCTATGCCATGGTTTTGTTTCGGATAACCAGTGTGTTCTACATGCTGTGGCTCCCTTATATCATATACTTTCTGCTGGAGAGCTCTAGGGTGTTGGAAAACCCAGCACTCTCCTTCTTAACAACATGGCTTGCTATAAGCAATAGTTTCTGCAACTGTGTGATATATAGCCTCTCCAACAGCGTTTTCAGGCTGGGACTGCGGAGACTGTCAGAGACAATATGTTCATCTTGTATGTGTTTAAAAGACAGGGATGTACGGGACCCGAAACCAAGAAAACGGGCTAATTCCTGCTCCATTTAAAGAAAACTGGCGCATGTAATCAAATGTGGAGTTTTGATAGTATTTGCTGTATCTGGAAACTCGCCAGAAGAGAAATGTTTACTTGAATAGTTTGCTATGATGTTAGAGTGAGTTTAAAAGTGATTGCAAAAAAGGAAAAGGCTGCTGTAAGAGGGGTCACTGAACTTGAATATAGCTCTTGTGAAATTCTGAGGAGAGCAATTCAACAGAGACGATGAAGAAAGTCGGAACTAAAAATCTTCCAAAGGGCATGAAATAACTACCACATCAGAGGAGGTTCCTCATAAAATACATTAGTTAGTTACTACCTTACATTTTCCCCCTTGTAGAAAAGTTGTCTTACTATCTTTGTGTCAGAATATACTGTAGCCTTATGAATTTAAATATATTTAAGAGGAAACAATCAACAACACAGTAAGTGGCTATCCATAAATTATATACCTGAGGACTATAGTAGATATTGCAGATTAATAATCAGCTCTATCTCTGCTCACATCTTGTACAATTTTCAGTTGTACAAATAATCCGCAGTGCATAAAACCTACACTGGGCATGGCGCTTTCGGATAAAACGGCACATTTTGGTACAACTTTCGCAGAAGCTCTCCCTCTCATTTCCCCTTTTTTTTGCTCCCCCCATACTGCGCATCCCTAGATGATTCCATCGTGTCCAAGTGGTTTAGTTTGCAGGCACCTACAAGGTAAACTGAGGTTCGAACCATTCTTCCTGCAGAAAAAAAATAGCCTTTCCTGGCTGGCTGAGTAACTGCAGCTGCCCACGTACAATGACTTCTTCGATCTTTCATTCTCTCGATCCTGTTAAATTAGCACACAGTATCAATGTAGTGTCCTTTAGGGTGTACTAAAGCTTTTCCTTTATTGGCTACACAGATAATCCTAATGCAAATATGATAATCGCACACAGCAGTGTGCATCACTGCTTAGAAAATTAAAACTAACTAACCCTTTTCTTTGGGAAATCTAAATAGCTTATTGTTGTAGCTGTCGATCCGTTGTGTGAACCTAGCTTGCACATACTGTATTTTTTTTAGAGAAAACGTAAATTGTGGTCTGTGCCTAATGTTTTCATAGCACATGGAATAGGTCAGTGCTACAGGATTAAAATAATTACACTTGCTTTAAGAGAAATACTTCTGTGCAGTTGTTGAATAGCTGTTTGTTAGACAAGTGTTCTTGGAGGAGGTGAACAAGACAGTTTAGTATTAAATACAGGCAAAGAGCTTCAGTATTTCCTTTTTGTACTGAACTGATTTTCAGGTCCACTGATGAAATCTTTTTTATTTTGCAAGGGCACACATTAGGTTTGTGTAATAAATTGCCAGGGGTTCAGATGCATGCCAATCAATAAAATATTTAAATTATTATTTTGAACCAAATGTAATTTTCTTAGATGGTTATTGGCTTTTAAAAAAGGCCCAATTATTGATTATTGGTGCCTTTTAACACTGCACTATTACTCCTTCTTTCACCAAAATGCATATGTAAAGATTGTGCCTATTACTTTTTGTAATGGAATCTAACCATGCTTGCACACTTGGGGTTTGACTCTAGATCTCCCTTAATTATGTATTCTTTGTTCTGTTGAGGTGGTTCTGAACCCCTGTACATTTTTTAAACCTGTAAGAAAGTTGAAACAATGGAATAAAGTAGTATTATGTATATCAAAACCAGCCTTGGCTTTAGTTCCCTGATGTTATGTTCCATTCTCTGTGAAAGTTTCTTTGGGTTAGGACTCAAGAGTGAACGATTTAAAATCCAGACCTCAAAAGCTGCTTATTTGCCGTCTTAAACATCTGTATACTGGTTTCTAGCATTGCACAATCTTTAAAGCAGATTGAAATATGACTTGAAACATTCCTCTAGCTAAGCTGAGCTGTTGCTGGCAATTAGCCCTGATAGATATTATGGAAAAACAAGTAATATTCTTTGCACGTATCTCATAATGCTCCATGTCTACAGGAATGTGTCGTCTGCCTTCTTTTGAAAAGTTGCTGTTTATTTCAGAAGGCTCTTTTTGGCTGACTGCTGCTCTATAAGGTTGTGTAACCCCATCTCTTCTTACAAACATGCTCGGATTCATTACGTTTTGTCATTATTTTGTCATTGTTTCCTGCTTAGTAGATCCTCAACATGCTAGACTTAGACAAGGAACAACGAAGTATCTCCTTCCTCACAACTCACGGGGCTGGTTTCATACCAATAAAGTAGTTTTATATCTGTGTGCTCCAGACTTGGACGCTTACTGCTTCTGGTTTTTGTTGGCATTCCTGGTAATAAGTTTCTATGGGACCTCCTGAAATTCAAGAAAAGTTCTAGAAAATGCTTGAAGTTGAAGTAACCTTTTATTAAAATCGAGCAGCACAGCCTGGAGGTAGCAGATGCATTGTTAGCGTGGTACTGTAACTACAAATATGTAGAAATACACAAGCTAACTCATTTGTATCAGTAGTGCCTTAGTTGTACCCTGCTAGTTTAACCTCAGCGAACAGAGTTGATACGCAGCAGCTTGAAGCTTTATTGCCTGCAAATGGTAGGTCAGAAAGGGAGCTTCACTGCAGAGGCTGCGGCACAAGGTTTACTCACCAGCCCACCGGCTTCTTGCCCTAAAGGGCAAAGTTAACAAAACTTTTCTCTCTACCAGTGTGGTTGAGCTTGTGGAGTTGTCAGGTGAACTAAAGGTTTCCTTTTTCCTCAGGCTGTCCTCCGAGGGAGAGAATATAGTAGAAAATCCAATACCCTGCAAACAAATCATAGGTTCCCAAGTTCTTTGCCCTTTTGGAGGGGGTTGTTTCTTAAACATTGGCTTAACGTTGTCGGAACAAGAAGGCTAATTTGCTTATATGGACCCCAAATTTCACTTGCTGAAAAGTCACACTTCAGCCTGTTCTCTCTAAATCTGCGTCTCGTGGTCTCCTGGAATCTGTCAAATTAAACATCCTCAGCAGAGTTAAATACTGCATTTCTTCTTGCTGTTTCCATGATGACAGGATTTGACCTGCGGTCAGTCACATGAATTTTTAAATTTAGTAAGCGTGTTTCATTTTTTGAAAGTATTTTCTGAACTCCTGATTTAAAATTTTATTTGAAGGGAGGTTTGTTATTGTTTTACTAATGCTGTCTGAGGATTCCAGCTGGTGCTAAATTCTCTTCCAAAATTATAAGGCTGGACGTTTTGATGAACAAAAAAAGTCCGATAGGAATTCCAGTCACCTGATCTGTCACTTTTTATTTTCATTCTGTCTTTATATACAGTCTCATGTTCTTGTATGAGAATCTGATTAAAGAATGGGACTTCTAAAGCTGGCAGGTGGAGTACATATCCTACTTTCATGTGCCTAAATATCTTTCCTTTGTGAAATGCTTAGTAAATAGATGACCAGACACTGACCAAAGAAATAGATTTGATTAAATAATTGTTGATAATATAGGTAATAATGAAATCTCTCAATATACAGGTACGTGGAGAGAGTTGCTAAAACTTTAGGGTCCTATTAAAAAAAAATAACAAAAAACATGTAAAATATTAAATAAAAAGATTAAAGTCAAGAGGTATGCCTAATAGGTAAGCAAAACAAATATATATATAGATATATATCTCTTTGTATGGGTATGTTATGTTGTGCCGTTACATTTCTCTTGAATACTTATGCTTGTAGTGTAACATAGGCTATGTCAAGGTTGATTGCTTTACCGTTTTTGGAACCTCATGTCCTCAGCTGAAGGAAAAGTAAAAAAAAAAAAAATTGTGTAATGGCAGCAAAAGGGCTACCAGAAAAGTAGTATTTTCTTCACCAAATTATACGTGTTTCCTTATTTTCTTGAACGGCCAAGTGAATTTCTCCTTAAAATACTATTCTTTAAAAGGAAAGAAAGCTGTAGTAATGAAAAGCACAATGCAGTCTTTTAGAAGTTTACTTATTGTCTTATAGTAAGATTATTTTTTGCCCCCATTTCTGCTTAAGAATCCATTTTGTAATTGCATGGTAAAGCATCAGTTATCATGCTAGATTTATTTTTGTGCAGAACCTTTGTGCTTGCTCTGCTGAAAAGTTTGGAGTGTTTCGCTTTATTGAGCTGCCTTTCATAGGTACAGTTTACGAAGACCTTTTAAAAATATCATTTATATTGTTTTATAATATTTAAAAATTCACTAGTGTTTGAAACAGAATATCCATAATCACACTTAGTTTTTACACTCAGCGATACTAATAACATGTCTCTTTTTTGGTAAAATAACTTACCAATCAATATCAGATATTGGCTGTTGAGAAAAGTGTGTCAGTGTAACAATTAGCTGTTTCATTAGCTATTTCATCTTCCATACAACGAATTAAGTTTAACTATAAACAAAAGATAGTTGTTGCAACAGGGTATCAAGTTGATGGGAAATGCATCAGATTTAATGCTATCTCACAGCTGATTCTCAACATGAACGTATTTCATCTTTCTGTATTACAGTTGTAGCCAAGCAAATAAATATATCGGGTTTGGGTTTGTTTTTTGTTGGTTTTTTTTTTAATGCTGCTGCTTGGATGCTGAGAATCTGTATCTCTCAATCCAAGGCACTGCTCATGGTGGGAATGTCCCTTTAACAGATCTCAAACTCGGTTGCAGCGTGCCTAGCAACATGATGGTCCTGGAGCTGACTTTGCCAAGGAGCAGTGCCAGAGGTTCACAAGGCCAACATTGCTGTGGGGGAAGAATGTCAATGAAGGTGGCAGTGGCCTCCCCAGCTATCCTCCAGGATCAGCTAATTTGCAGATCTTTCAGGGTTTTTTTGTCACACTCACTGAAAGGATAAGTTTAAGCCTTTTTCTTCATCCCTGCCCCCTGTTACCTCTGTCTCTCTTTAGGCTGTTTTAGGGATGGAATGCTGCATCATCCTACTAAAGAACTGAATTAGCTGTATTTTGTTGGTGGTTTTTTTTTTGATTAAAATATTTTATGTATGTCATGTGAATGGCAAAACCAAACGCTACTTTTTTAACTATATGCTGGATAATTCTTAGGCCTTTCGAGAAATGGAAGCATCAGAGGGTAGCGTTTTCCTGTCACAGCATTGCCTGGAGCATTGCTTAAAGATAGTATTTTCCAAAGACTGCATGATTTTGCTAAACCAAATAGGAAGTTCAAGTAAAATCTGACTATTTTTTCCCCCGCCATTTAACATAGACATTTTTATTTTTTTTAAAAGTATGTACTGAATTTGTATATAGATCTCTGCCATCATTAAGCATTTTTAATTGTTAAGAAAATTCTATGCCATTATTGTACATTAGTGGGGTGAAAGCAATTTAGAAGGATATTTAAGAGTAGCTTCCTACTCACAGATTTTTCTAGTCGTTCTTAAACGAAATTATTCCGTTCTCAGTCTGATATTAGGAAAATCCTCTGAGCTCCATGAGCTTTAAGCGCTAAAGGAACAGTGTGTGAATGGAGAAGAAGCTGATAATGGCTCTGTGCCCAAGCACAGCCTCGAGAAAATACTAAAAAACCGCTCACCTTTGCATCCATAATTTCTGTGGACTTTTCCTTTGTTCAAGTACTGTGAAAGGTAGGGTGAATATAAGGAAACCTTAGTGCTTTCAGCTGCAGTGACAGGAGGCTAGGAAAAGCAATTTCAGGCAGTAAAAATGCCTGGAGATCTTCGGGATTTTATCACAGTCTTATGCCGACTGCTGCCAAACTTAACCCTCTTGAGAAGAATGTTACAGCAATGCTGAAGGCTTTTTGTTTTAATCACTGTGTGACTCTGAACAAAGAAAAGGTGATTCAGATCAAAATGAAACTTTTGTAAGCGCAGTTATTACCAGGGAAAAGAGTTTCACTTTTTGTACGTGGTGTTCATCCCTGCCTCAAAGCTCACAATCTAAATTTTACAACTGGCAGTATTAGAAAAAGTGACAAAACACAAAGGTTTGAGAAGGTGAAACTCAGAGATGTCAGTGTTAATCATGTGAGGGCATTTCTGTGTCTCCGCAGCAGTACTTTTTGTTTCTTTGTTTTCTTTAAATGAAATAGATAATGCTTGTTGTCTTTTTTTGTTGTTGTTGTTCTTTCTTCTTCTATAAGTTATTTGAATAAGCACAAATTCTTTTCATAATGGAAGAAGTCCATTTTGTGAGATATTTAAGTGAAGAATAAAGTAGTGATTTAGGAAAGTATAATAGAGTGTCCACAAGAGAGAACAAAGTATATTACTTGCGGAACCTGTACTACTTTGAATTTCATACTCTTTAGGCAGGAAAGTTTTCAAATACCTGTAGCAGGTGAGGGTTTCTAGTCTTCGTATGATATCTCCAGTGTTACCTCCAGATGGCATGTATTATTTAAAAGTTCTTTTTGTGTGACATCTAAATTTAGAATTGTCAGTGAACAAATGGTATTTTCCATGATCAGGCAAATTTGTTCTGACCTAGGAAAGACACTTGCTGAACCCACAGGTTTTTGGTGTTTATTAAGTGATTATAGCATACAGGTTCTCATTAGCTGTGGGGAAACAAATATAGGAACTGTGTATTGAGGCAGAAGAGCTGACTGTTCCTCTGATGGGCTGGTCCTCATCTGTTGCATGAAATTATTATCAGATGAGCCCAGTTGAGGTTGTGGCCTCAGGGGGCCAAACACGGAGAGCAAGTGACTTTTATTTATTTATTTCAGCAGTCCACCTTAATGCCACTATGTTACTCTATTGTCATGTTCGCATCTGTGTGTAAATAAGGATTGTCAAATACAAAACT
>NW_009650188.1:6235382-6308266 GCF_000708025.1 Charadrius vociferus | reverse complement strand
TCTCTCAGCGTGGCTTGCCATTTAAACCTCTGATTCATGTTCGCTGACTAAACCGGTGGTGGTTTGAATTGTTACCGTTCTGGCAGCAGAATGAAACATGCCTGTGCCTCGCCTCCTCTTCCCTTGGTTGTTTCAGGTCAGTCTGGCAGCTGAGCGCAAACCCGTTTTTGGCAGTGGGTAGGGCTGTATGGCAGAGAATGCTGGCGTGGCTGAAGCATGTGCATGTCCTCTGCTTATACTTTTACTATGTGGAGTTAATCTTCCACCGAAGGGGTGGGATACACAGCTGAAGGCAATAACGCCTTAAACTGCCTCAACAGGGTTTTTGCAGAGCTTTGTTTATTAAGGGTTTTAATGGCAAGGAAATTTGTTGTAATTAAAAAAAGAGAGCTCTATCTACTATGAGTAATGAATTGTTGTTACATCACAAACAGATTAGTCTAGTTTTCATCTATGCCTTCAATAGGTAAACAGGATCTTCATAAGAGAATTTTATTATAATCAGGTAGATTTTGGACACTACAATTTTTATAATGAGTTTTAATGCAACTATACGTACATAAGGGTTGTAAAGAGTCATATAATGGCAAAGTTTTAGTGGCCGCTTTTTCTTCATTTCAAGGGCTTTGGGGACCACTTTGTGGCCAGAGTTGCATAAGTGCTAAGTGTGTACTAAAATTACCAAAGCCAAAACAGCAAACACAGGCTATAAATGAAAGACCTTTATCCAAAACTACTTTCTCTGTAATATTGGCTACTTAATATTGTCCAGACAATATCTCATGCTGGCTTATGAAGATGACATATAGAAAAGCAAGAAATCTGATAAACATAATCATATGCTATCATAATTAAATTATTCTGAAGATTGTTGATTTTTTTTAACTCAGGACTTTTGGAGACCATATTTTCTGTGATCTCTTACCTTGGGAACTTGCAACCAATTAATTACTTTCCTTTACTGGCTGTGCTTTACTTCATCTCTGGCTTTTGGTTATTTTTAAGTTCAACTTCGAATTTGAATTTTAAATTCAATTTTGCTATTACGTAGATGTGTTCTTCACTTGACTCATGTAAAAACCTTTATGAGAATATTGGAAAGATCATGTCCTTGAAGGGAACTATATCTAGTCTTAAATCTATTTAGGCTGCAATTCATTTTGTCTAAACAAAGCTGTTGCTGTACCTTGTTTACTAGATTTCAGGTGTCTTGGCAACAAGCCTCATCGATACATGACAAGTTCTCCAACCTCTTCTGTTGGGCTGAAACATTATTTGCTACTGATTTTATTTGTAAATGTTGCTAACTAAAGAAACTCTGTTTTGGTGGTGAATCAGCATTTTGGATGGAGATACTTTATCTCTCTATTGCATTTCTTTTTATTCTGATGGCAGTGTATGAGGGTTATTGCTTAAGTGCAGCTGGAAGTTTTGTCCACGTTATCCCTGTACATCTGCACCTCCTTTCTTCTGGTTTATCCTGGCTTGAGAAGCTTTTTGACGGAAAAGTTTGTCTGTGGTGGTTAGTCATTGATACAGTTGTGCTTCGGCAATCATCTTATTTTATGAATTTCACTGTGTTAGCAATGCCTGTATTTTAAAAATAAAAATCATAGCAAAGTGCTCTTGTAATAATGGTATTGCTTTTGTTTAAAAATAAATTTATAGCAAGACAAAATTCTTTTACATTGGTAAAAAAAGATTTGAAATGTGACGTATGTGAGGAATACCTGTTGATAATTTATTTTGGGAAAGACTTGGATTTCAAGTGGCAGATGAAATTCAAGAGATTAAATATAAATATTGATTCTGACCAAAAGCAGCTCTTCGTTTTCATACAATAATAAAATGAATTGTATCTGTTTCCTGTCAGGAAAAGGATTTGGGGTTAGTATAAGTCACGTGATGGAAATGATAGTTTAATGAGCCACGTCTTACCAAAAAGTATTGAGTTATTAGTAATTATAAAAATAATAAACTATTAGAAATCATAGCTACCATCACCATGGTGTGCCTGGATCTTGTATACTGAGTGTAACTGGTCCATGGTAGCACAACTGGAAGGAGTTCTAAGGAATGATAAAGGAACTCCTCTTCTCTAAGGGAGTTTCTAGTATTTTCCAGCCTAGAAAAGAAAGGTTTAATGTACAGGGGAGTATGAGAGATCTGCAAGGTCGTGAATGTCATGGGGGACATAATTACTTATTGCTTATCTTCCAGTGTAAAAAAGTTAAAATCGAGGTAGCACTATGAAAACAAAGCGTATGTAGTGAATTGTGGGATACATTGATAAAAGACACTCTGAATGTCAAAAGCTGACATGGGTTAAAAATGCAGAGAAATTCAAAGAGGAACAGTGTATTAAATGCTGTCATCGTGCTTCTGGCTTGGGAGTCCATATGCCACAGATTACCAGAGGCTGGGAGATGATGATGAGGGAATTGTCACAGTATGTTTGTCCTATTCTCATACTTGTCCTTAGGCTTCTGTTACTAGTTGCTGTTGCAGACAGTATTGATGCTAGAGGAACTAAGGGCTGACCTAAAGTACCTGCTCTTACCTTCCTGCTCTGTTGCATTGTTACATCTTTATTACTTTTCATATGTTAACTCTGGATATTTCTTTTAATATTTGGTCTGTCAGGAAAAGAATGCAGAATTTACTTCAGCTGTTTTTTCTGAATAAAATTGTGAGTGAAAAATGAAGATCTGTGGCTGCGCGTCTTTGTGTGTGTGTATAAGGTGGCTGCGAGAGTAGAAGTGTCAGTATGATCAATGTCCCCATCTTTTCGCACTACTGAAGCAAAATACCTTCTGGAAGAGCATCAACAAAGCAGTGGTGAAGGAGACAATATTTCTAGTTCTGATATCAAATATTAGGGGATAAACTTTAACTTTTTTCAATAATTACAGTGGTTAGGAGCCAAGCTATTACTGTAGGCAGCCCACAGCAAAAAGGTCGTCTTATCCCTATCGAAATACCTTGATTTTTTAAAATAAGGCTGCCTGCGCTACACGTAGCTGTCAGATACCCCTTCCAAGCTGCAACTGGTTCAGCAAAGGTCCAGCAAGTCCTCTACTTTATCATGCCATTAGAAAACACGCGGTGTCATACTGATAGGAAAAACAATATGGAGGTCCCTAACAGTGCAAAGGCTGAAATACTGTATTCAAGGAGGAACTAAATCCTTGAGAAAATTTCCCTGACAGCATTTTGTGGCTGATGACATGTAGTTAGTTAGCAGGCCCCAACAACTCATTGGTATTTTCTCAAGTATTTCTGGAATCACCAAAGTTAACAGTGAAGCTAACAATAGTGAACAAGTCCCAGCAATAGTGAACTTGTCCCGTAGTGAACAAAGCAAGTATCTTAATGAGCCATGATGAGGATTGAGTATGGCCACGTTGCTGCATTGCTAATCAGCAGCCTGTCATCTGTTTTCTGAAATAACGCGTTATGCGTTGAGAAGTAAAACCCGAATTCAAACTAGATTTTCATATAACTGGGGCTGATGTATTTATAGAGGTGGAAACAGCATGTAGTTTGCTCTGCCTGTCAGCGTATCTCCACAACTATATATTCTCGTTAGTTTTTGTGGGGTTTTTTTTATAGAGGAAAGCTGTTCCATCGTACTCCTTTCATTTTGCAATTAGATCAGTTAACGCTGGTTTGCCCCTAATAGCATTTTCTCATTTTCTTTTAAAACTAGTATCAATAGTTATGTTCTGTGAATAAAATGTGATTTTTAAGGTGCGTTCGGATCCTTTCTTTCCTACGTGCTTGTGCCTTGAGTTTAAGTGGCTAAATCACAAAGTGGATTCTCTGTGCTCAAATTTGTTTTCCTGTATTGCAGTTCCATGCACTACTGCATCTTCAGGCTAGCTTGAGTCCTCTTCCTCTTGTTCATGGATTCCAGATGTGGAAAAGATGGCAAAATGTCAGGCAAAATTATAGCTTTGGGTGTCAGTGATTAAGTTATTTTCATGATTGAGTATGTCTTGTTCATTTCCTTGTAGTAGAATTTCAGTGAACTTGCAGAAACCAGCAAGACCATGGGTATTTTCACTTTTCTTCCTTATAAAGTAATTATTATCTGGAAAACAACATGCTTGCACAGAGAATTTTGAAATTTCAGGTGGATATCTGGTTTATACAGCAGGGTTGGGGTTCTTTTCTGTTATCTGACTGGAAACATTCTTGTTACTGGTAATTTAAAATAGTGAAAAATGAAGGTGTGGGGACTAGTAGGCATTTCTAACATGCCTCCTAATAATGTTTGCAGTATAGAAGTCAAAACCACTTTGCAATATTTTAATCAAAAAACATTTTTGCAGCTTTTAAATGTGGTAGCTTATTAGTATTATTAATTATATACTTTTTGGTCCAACCCTTTATTACTACTGCTGAATTTGAAGGAAGCCCAGCTCGGTTTTCTGTATGCAGTCTAGCAGTGATATGGGAAGCCCTAAACTTTTGATTATTCCACAAGTACACAACATGACTCATGAGTATCTCCATTACAGTAGAAGGGAATGCAGCAGAAGCATTACTAATGAGGACAGAAGTCTCACATGAAACAAGTGTGCATCTGTGTTTGTGTGCTGAACTGAAGACAATATGTTAACATATGTTCAAAAAATCACTTTTCTCATCTCTATTAAGAGCTACTGCTGAAAAGCATAGACCATGAAAGAGAAAAGGGAGAGAATGCTTAACTCCAGTTTTCTACATTGCACCTCATGTTTTCAGTCTGTTTTCCAAATAAGCAAATTGATTGGCAGGATTTAAAAACAGTATTATTTTCCATGTATGTGAAAAATGCCAGTTGTAAGAATATTATTCTATATTATTTCACATTATCAAATAAATTTAAGTATAGATTGTTGTGGTAAATACATGACAGTTTTAAAAATAAAACTCTAGGATATTATTTTAGAACTTCTGTATCTGAAGTCCAAAGAGTTTGGCTAAATTTTGTTATAGTTTCTTTGTTGACCCCTCCCCTTGCCCCCTAATTGCTCTTATTTTTTTAATTAACAGGACATTTGCCATTTTTTTTTGTTAAAGTGAAATATGTCCATATGAACGTAAAAGGCATTAAGATATTCTATGACTAGACTGAAGATTAAGATTGAATCAAGATTAAATCTTTTTTTTTGTTGCTGTCATCTGTTACTGTCCAGTTTGCCTGGTGGAATATTTGAACATCCAAAATTAGAATTGAAATCTCAAATGCTGTAGGGAATGTGTGGGTTTTGTTGTTGGTGGTTGGTGGCGTTGTTTTGTTTGGTTTTTTTTTAATGAAAAATTTTTCTATTTATGCGAGACTGTTTTTTTTAAAAAAGTTATATAACTGTTTACTGTTGCATAGAACTTTTGTTAGATATTAAACATTGTTCCTTGACTACTGCTACAAGAAGCCTTGTTTCATCCTGTGAGAACTTTCTGCCTAAGAGAAGGTTGTTGGTAACAGTTCAGTTTATTATTCAGGCTGCCTTTATTGTCCACAACAAAATAATCTCATGCATATAAATCAAGTTCAGATTATGTCTTGTGCTGTTATAACTAAACAAAATGATTTCTCTCAGTTCAGTCTCTTCAGTTCTTCCTGGTTCTTTGCAACAGCATCTCTAGCTGTGTTTGAGTTGACCTGCTTTCTTATTAATTGTTTTCTTTCAAAATTAGGGCAGTATTAGCATACATTGTGTTATATTTAGATTTCATTGTTCATGGAGTTCCATTAATTCACAGTTAGATTTAGAATGTGAATTTAGTGATTTGTGCCAATGGGTTTGTATCCTGTCTTGGTAACCATTACAACCTCTTAGAAGTGGTTCAGGAGATTGTTAGCAAAATCTTGGCTCTGAACCCTAATAAAAAGACATATTTATAATATTTATAATAATTTTACTGTTAACACTGAGAAAAATTTAACATTAAATTTAGACCCAGTTTTTCCTTCTCATAATAGATTAGTAGTTTTGATAACCAGCTTGGTTGTAATCTCACTTTCAACAGTGACTAGAAAAGATTATTTTTTTTTCTTATTATTTTTATTTTCGTCTCTTGTTTTTAATGATCTGAATCTTGATCAAATATATCGTTACAGGCTGTAAAATAGGCAACTTTCAATTCACACTAATTTATTTCATTATTACTTTGATAATTCATAGGAGATATAATTATGTATAGGAAAAGGCATGAATCCATTCTGAGGTATTTCTGCAGCGCTGGTTTTAAAGATTTCATATCTAAAACTCATCCAGAACTCACAAAATTAATGCCTGAAGTCATGACTTTTTTAGGCTGTGTATGCTTGTGAGTTACTTTCCCTTGGAGAATGTTCAAGTGCTTGAGCACATACACTAAATGTCATACCAGCAAGGCAGAAACTGCATGTGTTACAGTCCAAACATATTTTGGTGTGATGATACGTGATTGTAAATAGGCCTTTAATCATCTCCCTGTATCAGAGGATTGACCTGAAGGCATTGTAATTCTGTTGCATTTTTTTTGTTTGTTTGAACAAAGTATTCTGTGTAGGGTTGTTCTTAGCGCTTATATAAAATCTGAGCTGCTTGCTCCTCAGCTGAGGTTGAAGGAGGACGTCCTTCCTCCCCACCCTGTCACATGCGGAGATACCATCTGGGTGTATGGGATGAACTCCAGATTGGACTTGGAACTAATCCAGTAAATGTTACAGAAACCTTGAAGCAAACAGAACAAAACATAACCAAACAAAGCCTTTCATCAACAGTGATGCATTCAGTGACATAATGATTTTTTAATGTGTGTGATACCACAAAGCGTTAGTTTCCTCCAGTCTGTTAGAAAGGTGTAAGTTTTAAGTGTTTTACGAATGTTTTGCCTGAAACCTTATGCCTTATTTTTGAAGGTGTTTCTTCTTGTGGTGTTGTCAAATACTGTTTTCTAGAGCAATGGTTTTTTACACTTCTGATTATTTAATTTATTTCTCTCAGTAGGACTGAACATGAAAGAAAAGAGAAACAGCTTAGACAGCCATCCTTACCTTTACTAGTTTTGATTTCTGTCGTTTTGATTTTTTTTTCTATGATAAGTCATTTTCTTAGACCTGTGAAGTGGAAGATTACTTAGAAAAGCAAGAATCATTTTTATGTTCCTGTTTTTTTTTGGATGTTTTTAAACAGCTACTTTTTCTCGTGGTTGCACATCATTACTTTTTTATTTCAAAAAATACCTGAATATCTGAATTTGATCTTTTCCAGTTCATTCTCAGTCTCTAAATATATCTTCTGTTTGTATTACCTAAACTTCAAGCAATGTTATTTCAATCCTGATTCCAGGTATAAATTCTCTATCCTGTAATATATTCTGTTTAAAACAAAAGAAACCCCCCAAGTTATTAAGATATGACGAAGAGCTGATCAGGTGGGTTCTGACTGATTTTGCGCTTTTTGATCATCCTTGTTTATCTTGGTGTCTCTGACGTTTCCTTTTCCTGGCTGCTCAGTAACCTTGCTCCTCTCTGTTTCTAACATGCTGTGTCCAAAGCTAATTCCAAGATCGTTTCTTTTTTGAGATCTTTCTTTAAGTTTAAAAGGTTGTACCTGCTCCGAGAAGTTGTTAGAGGGAGCCATGGCATTCTGAATGGAAACTCTCAGGCTCCCACCCAGCCACAAATCAGTCAGTGTTTCGTTGTCGTCTGCTCTGTTTTCCAGACCTCAGCATTATATGGTACATACCCACAGGGTAAGATCTTCAAATTTAAAGGTCATTCTCAAATGGCTATTAGAGAGGCAATAAATAATCAAAGATAGCTAGGACTTTCTGAGGCAAAAATTGTATCGCACGGCTTTTAGAGTTTTTTATATTGTGATCTTTTTTGAAAATGTAACGGAAAGAAACAGAGCAGCACTTAGAAACCCAGGGATTTAAAGTTAAGTTCCTACGTACTCATGTAAAGCTACTAAGTAGACCCAAGCACCCCAAGATCCCAGTCAAGTAACTCAACAACTGTGGATTTAATACTAAAACAAATAATAATCTCCACAGATGGTCTGTAAACTTACTGAGATTTGAAATGCGATCATTTTCTTCTAACTCATTTTACATGGTGATTGCTTTTTAGCCAAGTTAGGGATTATGGATATTTAGCTTAGATCTTTATTTCTGATTGTTGAGTGGTCTTCCTGGAATTGAAGGTTATGCCACTGATGCAAATACTGTTGAACATAATGGGTTGTTTCCGTTCCTCCTATTTTTCATTCATTTATATATTTTTCATTCAATTTATTTTGTCAGTCTTCTCTTTTTCTGATTCTTCTTTTCCATGTAGTTGCAGTCAAGTGCTTTCAGTCTTTTTTAACAACTAGTGCTTTGCATTGTCCCGAGAGCATCGTGACTGGAAGCAGTATGACTGGAGAAGAGGAGCAAGAGGTGTTGTAAGAGGGGACTGAAACTAATTGGACAGTTTGAATCCTTTTCAAAGCTGTGTTTAGGTGGTTCCTCCTGAGTGATGAGGGCAGCAGCTCACACATACGTATTAGGATATTATGACATTGCCTTTCATAGCTGATGCTTGTTTACAATTTGGTTGTGATCAGGAGGGAGCAGAAGAGTTAAGCAACCTTTCTGCACGTGGATTAGAGTTATGATATTGGTATCAAATAGTATGTTTTATTCTACTTTTTTCAGTTTGAATTGGGAACTGGAAGTCTCCAAGGCACAACAATTAATACTTAATAGAGAGCAGTTGAAAAGCAAGTAAGTTTTTGTTCATCAAAACATATTTCAAAGGTTCAGAGTTATACTGCAAAAGGGAGATGTGAGGTTGGACAGCGTGTGGAAAAATGAAATCAAATGAAACAATGACTTGCTTAAATCTGTATTTTTCATTGCTTTCACAGTGGGTAGCATCCATTGTATGCTTACTGGAGAGCTTGATCTTGCTGGGCTATGTTTACTGAAATTTATTTTTGAAGTGGTCTGCTCTCTTAAAGTCAGCAGTCACACCTTTGTCCAGTGTCCTAGACAGATGGTAGAATGGGTGACTTACACTGTTCATCCTCACCGGCAAGCTTAGGAAGTGTGGGTTAGATGAATGGACAGTGGGGTGGATTGAACAGTGCCTGACAGATAGAGCTCCGAGGGTTGTGGTTAGTGGTGCAGAGTCTAGTTGGAAGTTAGTGACAAGAAGTGTTCCTCGGGGGTCAGTGCGGGGTCCAGTCCTGTTCAATAATATTCAGCAGTGACCTGAGTTGGGCAGAGAGAAACCTTATGAAGTTCAACAAGGTCAAGCATAGGGTACTGCATCTGGGGAGGGATAACCCCATGCATCAGTACAGGTTGGGGGCTGACCTCCTGGAGAGCAGCTCTGTGGAAAGGGACCTGGGAGTCCTGGTGGACAACAGGATGACCATGAGCCAGCACTGTGCCCTGGTGGCCAAGAAGGCCAATGGCATCCTGGGGTGCATCAAGAAAAGTGTGGCCAGCAGGTCGAGGGAGGTCATCCTCCCCCTCTACTCTGCCCTGGTGAGGCCACATGTGGAGTATTGTGTCCAGTTCTGGGCTCCCCAGTTCAAGAACGACAGGGATCTGCTGGAGAGGGTCCAGCAGAGGGCTATAAAGATGATTAGGGGATTAGAACATCTCTCATGAGGACAGGCTGAGGGACTTTGGTCTTTTTAGTCTAGAGAAAAGAAGAGTGAGGGGGAATCTTACTAATGCTTATAAATACTTAACGGGAGGGTGCCAGGGGGATGGGAACAGTCTTTTTTTCAGTGGTGCCCAGTGATAGGACGAGAGGTAACGGACACAAACTTGAACGTAGGAAGTTCCATCTTAACATGAGGAGGGACTTCTTTACTTTGAGGGTGAGCAGAGCACTTGTACAGGCTGCCCAGAGAGGTTGTGGAGTCTCCCACTCTGGAGACATTCAAAACCCACCTGAATGCCATCCTGTGCAACCTGTTGTAGGTGACCCTGCTCGGGGAGGGGGCTTGGACTAGATGATCTCCAGAGGTCCCTTCCAACCCTGAGCATTCTGTGATTCTCTTATGTATGTGAGGTTGTTTTAAAATACTGCTAGGTGGTAGCAGGTGGGTAAGAATAAATCACGTTACTGCTCTGTTGGAACCAACAGCATTTGTTTTTTCTATCTCTTTCCATCCTCCAGTAGAGATTTTTTTTTAACTTGTTGTTAATGCCAAGGAATAAACAACATCCATTCCTTCACCATGTTATTTTCAATTCCACAGTTTGTGTAACAAAATAATTATGTTAGAAATAAGAGGTTTCTTAGAAGTTGGCACTGTTGCATTTGTATGTGCTATCTTGATTTGAGCATTAATAACTGTAAAACAGGATTAGAAAAGTGACAGCTGAAACAGTTGTTCGGCAACACCATGTTTGTTTGCCCCTTGGTAATCCTTGGTGTGAGGCAAAATTGCACTGGAGAGATGAGCAGCATCCATTGTCTAAGCAATAAACTAATGTCTTTAGCGGGCCAGTGATGTGATTTTTGTTGAGATGAATGATGCGTTTTAGAACTGCAGTTCTTATGCTTGTCCCCACCAGCTATGCATTTTCAAAACTTGTATGTGAACTCTGAGTTACGTGCCTCCTTTCATAGACACTAGGTAAAAGCAGGGCTCTGCCAGAATTGCTATCGCTGTATTGTTATTATTATTCTTTTCCTAGCCCATATGGAGCTGAAACTGAGCGCTAAGTGAAAGCTTTTTCCAGAAAGCCATAAATGTGCTTCTCAGGTTAGCTAGACAGGACAAGGGTCCAGAGTTTAGAAATTTTCCTGGTTAAAGAGCACAGAAAAGTTCTGCTTCTGCTGAGACCGTGTTTTCTAGAAATCAAACCCAAATATACCTTACAATGAAAACAGTAAGAAAAATATTATACTGACATTAGTGGCAAGTTGGTCTGCTAAAAATAATTTAAAGAATCAGAAGAGTGCTGTACTATTTTAGAAAATTTAATCCCAGAGAGTCAGCACTCTTCAGAATGCACTTCTAATTTTTGTGTGAAGTAGAAAAGTGTTTAGCAATTACTTCTGTTACAGCAAGTATTCTAAAACCTGATGGGTGCTGTATCCTTTTGCAGAGGAAACTGTATACACTGTTTGTACTGGGTTTCATTCTCTTACCATGATATAAGAAATGTTGTACAGTGAAAAATTATCAACTCTTTAATACCAACCTTGCCTTGCTCTCCATGCTTCTTAGTACAATTAGTTATTCATGCTTATGGTATTCCTAGGTGGAATAATACCCAAGCCACATGGACAGAGTGTTAAAATTCTAATAAGAGTTGTTAGCGTAGAAAACCTCACGCATAGGAAAGAATGGTTCTCCACTATATTTGGCTTTCTAAAGCCTGAATAAGATCGTAGGATAATTCTAATACTTACGTGTATGTGACTATGTGTGGAGTCCTAAAGCACTGGTTTATACGACTATTGTAGCATTACTTATGGGAAGGTTATATGAGTGATAAATTGTACTGATAGTATACTTATGGGCAATGTGGTTGAGGATGAATTATTAACAGTGTAAATAAATGTACTGTTTTGAAGTGCTGTTGTTTGTACTGTAAGTCATGATGGTTTATTCAAAATGGACAGCTGAGAAAAGATCTTTTTGCCATGAATAGATATCTCTGTAAGTACTATAGTGATGTTCCTCAGGCTCTTTGTTTCGCAGCTGATGACAATTACAGTTGGTTACCACATACCTCTTACTGTCCTGTATGTCTGTGTAGAAGCAAAGGTCTCAGCCCTCCTGCCCTCCCCAAAAGAACAACTAAGCGCTTGATGTTATCAAGGAAACAGCAGAATGGATTTGTTTTAATAATGATTAAAACGCAGATGACCCCGAAATAAAGTACAAATCATTGGACAGGTGAGCAAGTGCAATTGTGGTCCTCTTTGTGGAAGAAATTGAGGTGTTGTCTATGTGAGTAAGTAATTTGAATGTTAAAAAATAACATCCTTTTTTCAAAGTGTACAACACAGAAGAAATTGGTATGAGAGCAACTTGTTCAGAGTTACCTAAATATCAAACAAAATGTCTACATCATAGTGAAGAAGAATGTTTTGGCCAAAATTTAAAACAAGTGGAGAGAGATTTTTGTGAAGGACGTTAACCTTTCAATCTTCCCTTACTCAGGCCCTCAACCTCCCTACCCCCAACCAACGCCTCCGCTCCAGTGTGATGTTCTAGCTGTTCAGAAACATGAGTAGCTCAAGTAGCAGTCCCTGCTGGGCAGTATAGATTTGTAGAGGCAAGGAAGAACATGATTTAGGGAAAATACTAGTTTTGAAGTGATTTATTTTCTATTTCTGACCTACTATAAACAGTAGGTCTATAAACAGTTTGTCTACAAATGATAAAGTGGGTAATCCCTAAAAGTGTCAAGCGCCTTTCCTTTATGTGTCAGTGAAAATCCCCCCCCTGTTGCCCCTCGCAGTGGATATTGAAATTAGAAGCAAATGAGGGAAAGCTGGAACCCAGAGAGTAGTTGGGGAAGATTCATTTTCATAAGAAATAAGGCTGAAAATACATTTTAATGCATCGTTAAGAGTGATGTATTGGTGAGAGCAAGTTTAATGAAAAGCTGTCTTATGCAGTTACTGGATAACATTGTTCCTGTAATTGGGTACTGAAAGCAGGCCTTGTTATTTGTTGCAACAAATACTGGGAAAATGACAAGATAAAGAAGAGGTCGCAGAATGGTGATGAAGCTTTTAAAAACAGTTTTAAAACAGAAACAATACACATGAACACTTTTAATGACAAGATGGTATATGAACGATATCAGTGCTAACGTTTAGTCAGCAGTATTTTCAGTAGGTAGGCAAAGTTTTGTAAAGCCTGCTCAACTGATTCAACAAGGTAATACTTGAGAAAATAAAGAGAATGGATAATAAATATATCAAAAGTGGAGTGTATAATAGACTGCTTTTGTCTGAAGCGGTATGTGAGGATTTTCTTGCCCTCTGGACATCACTTTCTTGACTTCGGATGCAGTGGTTTCCAGTGTTCAGAACAGATCTGTACTTAGATTGTATTATTCTTTTCATTCACAGTTTTAAAAAAGCATCAGACTGAAGGCATAAGAGAAGGTGCAGGCACAGCCTGAATAATCTGATAGTTACTTGTGTTGCCAAATCCTGTTTTTGTCATTCAACTAAAGGGAAATATCTGATAGACCATAGGTCTTAAGGAGGTGGTGACCTCGTTCAGTTGATCCTTCCTCCCGTGTCACACTTGTAACGTATTTGTCCATTTTTACAAAGCAGCAAATGATGGAGACTGCTGAGCTGTGCTGGGCGCTCTGCTCCAGTGCTTCACTGGCCCCTGCTGTGGGGAGAGTGGGTTTGATGAGGACAATGATGGCCAGAGATGGCTGTCCTTTATCTGAGATGATTGTTTAGTTTGGCCAAGAAAATACAAAGAGAAGCTTGCAGAGTAGGTGTCACTTGGAATACTAGCAGTTTCCTACTAAGAAGCGAAAGGGAAAGAGAGGCTGTGTGCTGGGTGAAACTAAAGGAGGTTCCTTTATTGAAGTATGCTGAGTAGTTTTCATATTGAAATATTTAAATTTAGTATGGCATTAATTTTCTTTAGGGGGTGCAGGAAAATAAAATTTATCAATTTCAATTTCTCTTAATTTTACGACTTTACATTAGTAATTGTTTAAAGTAACTTCAATTTTTCTCAGAAATTGGTTTACAATTTACACTGTAAGAGTGTCAGTAGCCTCTGAAATGTCTGTTGTCTTAATTTCTTGTTATAAACAGTCTCCATTACCAGTGCACCATGTGGCAGCTACGTTTCTCTGGCACTGTAATTTTCAGTGATGTAGGTGCTAGTAGGCAAAACGCAAATTAGAGAAAGTAACTTTTTCTGAATGCCACCGTCTAAAAAAAAGATAACATTTTAGTTAACATTGGTCATATTTAATGCATGTACTTATTGCAAAGAGATTTAGCAACAGCTAAGTGGAAATGACACCTGTCTGCTTTAAGAAAGGTTTTAGCATAAAATGTTCCAAATCCACTGACAATGTATAATGTTCTGTATGCTAAATGGGTATGTAGTGTAGTCATTTGTCTTAATTATAGTCAGTCATTTTCTTCTTAGGAGTGAAATGCCGATATAGTTTGCTTTTTAATTTTTATGCTGTACAGATTCCTTTAGTGTCTAACACATTATATATATACACATACAATTTGAATTAAATGTTACAACTGTTGCATGCATCTTAATAGTTATTATCATCATATTTCCCATTTATGTTAAAAATTTTTCTTACTATGTTCATTAAGTTGCTTCCCAATCTTGTTCTATGATATATGGATCTTTTTATAGTTCTGATTTTCCATTGTGCCAAGAACCTAGGTAAATATTTTGTGATGAATGAATGGAAAACCAGTATTTTTTTCTTAGCAAAGTAATCGTATTTTGTGTTACAATCAAAACCTAAAAGTAAAAACCAAGAGTAATGATGATTTAGAGCATTACTCAATCTGACTGTGCTGAGAATACTGACACTAAAATGGGATGTATGAGTCGGAGCTTCAGTTAGAGTTGTGCTGCTTGCATGAAGCCAGGTACCATGAGACAGTAGACCCATTGCTAGGCTGTTTCAGGCAGCTTTGGGAAGAGCAGTGCTGCCTTCCTTCTCCCTGCCTACCTCCGACCTTCCTTCTGGCTCTGCAGCATCCTGTCTGTCCTGTTAAGGGGCATGGCTCAGTTTTAAGTGAATGTACGTTACTCAGATGGGATTGGTGTTTTGCAATGTAATTTCCATATGGAACAATGAGGAGTGGAAACTTTTGTGTTAATTGCTTAGTAAGCAGGAATCAGTTCTTTGTACTGAAGTGGGAATGGTGTGACGGAGGTATGAATGGGGGGTTGCTTATACAGCAAATTCCGGTGTGTTTTTTTCTTAAGTTTTGTATACTTGATGTTGTATGTGTGTTACTAATGTGAGTAAGATGGGATCTAGATAGTATTTACTAGTGTCAGAGTTCTTCTCATATTACTGACATAGAGAATTCACAAACAAAATGTGCTGTTTAACATCTTTGTTGGTGACATGGACAGTGGGATTTAGCACACCCTCAGCAAGTTTGCCAACACCACCAAGCTGTGTGGTGCGATTGAAATGCTGGAGGAAAGGGATGCCATCCAGATGGACCTGGACAGACTGAGAGATGGGCCCATGCCAATCTCATGAAGTTCAACAAAACCAAGTGCAAGGTCCTGCACGTGGGTCGGGGCAATCCCAAGCACAAATACAGGCTGGGCAGAGAATGGATTGAGAGCAGCTCTGAAGAGAGGGACTTGGGGGTGTTGGTAGATGAGAAGCTCAATGTGAGCTCGCAATGTCTGCTCACAGCCTAGAAGGCCAATCATATCCTGTGTTGCATCAAGAGAAACACGGCCAGCAGGTTGAAGGAGGTGATTCTGTCCTTCTGCTCTGCTCTCATGAGACCCCACCTAGAATACTGCATCCAGCTCTGTGTCCCCCAACTTAAGAAGGACATGGACCTGTTGAAGCTGGTCCAGAGGAGGGCCACAAAGAGGATCCGAGGGCTGGAGCACTTCTCATATGAAGACAGGCTGAGAGAGTTGGGGTTGTTTAGCCTGGAGAAGAGAAGGCTCCAGGGAGACTTTATAGCGGCCTTCCAGTACCTAAAGGGGGCCTGCAGGAAAGATGGGGAGGGATCCTTTATCAGGTAGTGTAGTGATAGGACAAGGGGTAGCGGTTTTAAACTGAAAGAGGGTAAACTTAGATTAGATATTAGGAAGAAATTCTTTACTGTGAGGGTGAGACACTGGCACAGGTTGCCCAGAGAAGTTGTGGATGCCCCATCCCTGGAAGTGTTCAAGGCCAGGCTGGATGGGCCTTTGGGCAACCTGGTCTAGTGGGAGGTGTTCTTGCCCATGGCAGGGGGGTTGGAAATAGATGATCTTTAAGGTCCCTTTGAACCTCTTAACGATTCTATGATTCTGTGAAATGAAGGAGATTTCAGTGATCCTGCTTGATAGACAAGAAATAGACTTCGTATGTCAAGCAAGTGGGTTTTGAGTAATGTACTCCCTAAAATTGAATGTTTTTCACTAGCTGCATAGAAAGAGGCAAATGTTGTTATCGCGTTATGTAGTAAATTATAAAAAGGTGTTCCTTTGGTTACTGTTTCAGGTAAGGGATATCTCGAACCTTTGTGGAACTGGATGCAGAAAAATAAATCTTTAAATAACAATGAATGTGATTGAGTAGTATTTTCTGTTCAGGAAAATTTCAGATAGTTTTTTCAGTTTTCTAAATGTAAGCCCATATTTTATTGTCCATTAATCTGCTCAGTTACAGTACCCAACATGGGCTATAGCGTTGCTATTCAACCTTAGATATTTATGTTTATTCCCAACCTTTTGTTCTATTTTCTGTGAAAGATAAATTGAGTTACATCTGTACAAGTCATTGTATACTTAGACTCTGCTGGTTGGGTATATGTGTCATACTGTACATACCTGTACAGGTACCAGACTGTACAGGTACTAATAAATGTAGTTAATTTACTTTGTGCAACTTCCTTACCAGCCCAGATCTTGCCTTAATCCTATTCCTGTATTTGAGGTTTAGATTTTCTTAGACATATATTTGCTGAGAGGAAGTATTGGTAGAAGTTCTTGAAACTTGAAGTTTATAAACCTCCAAGCAACCCCACCAATTAAAAAACAAACAAACAAAAAAAGACTGGGTGGGGGAGAAGGGGAAGGTTTCATGTGAGAATTAAGATTAAAAAAACCCCTAACCTTGGTTCTGTTTCTTTGCTTTTCTAAAATACCTTTATACTTCTCTTCACTGTTGTGAAAAATTAATTCAACCCACTTGCCTGTCCCATCTCTAGTGTGGGAGTGGGAAAAGTCTGTCTTGGTAGGATTTACTAGTGCCAATTCCAAGTCTGCAATTCTTTGGACAGATATTTAGATATAAATGTTTCTTTATTTGCAGGACTTAGAAGCATTCTCACTGATGAAAAATACTGGGGGTGGGGAGAAATTTGCATATCCATTCCAGTAGGTACAAACTGACTCTGAACACATCATTTTGTTACATCTACATGCCAAACCAATTCTGGATATGATTATATTATTAAAAAACAGAGGAATTGGAGTCCACAAGGTCTGAGCATTTAAGAATACTTTTCTCTATAAGGCCTTGATAAAATTTGTATTTTTGGAGTTAAAAATGAACAGTTATTTGATTTTCTTAAACACATCCGCATAGGATAAACAGGATTAAACAGTGATGGAGAACCTTGCTTATAGCAACAGGGATGCTGTCTCCTTCAGGAGAAATAATCAGTCACTATTTTTGTCGCTTTAATTGCAACAATTCTTAAATAATTACTGAAGAATAGCAGAAGAACTTTGCATATAGCTTTCAGTAAACTCTTTCATTTCACAAAATCCATTCTTAACTAAAAAGCAGAGTAGAAATATAAACAGATTATCAACTGTCTGTACTTTATTTGTGTCTGTTGGCCTCTGTTAATGTCAAAGAGATGTATGTTGTGGTATTAACAGGTCTGACATGGATTACTTTCAAATGCATTCTCTTTTTCCTGATTCCCATCTCCTGGGTCTGAGCAGTGATATAATTACTGCTCTTTCTCCTTGAAGAAAAAGAACCTTGAAGAAAAGGAGCCTGCAAGCTCCGTATTTTACAGCCTTGTATTCTGTCTACATTTTGTTACTTTAATGCATTTCAACTTGATTTAAAATACCTTTTTTTTTTAAACTTGTATTGCACTTCTTTCTCTTAAAAATAAAATGGCATTTGTATGTTTGATACATATAATTTCTTTAAGACTTTCTGTGTTAGATTTGGAGATACTGATTTATATTTATCTAAATTTAGGGTTGAAATACAGCATATTGTACATGCCATTGTCTTTTAATTGTAGGGAGTGCTGAACATTTTTTAGTTCTTACAAAATCAGGTTCTTATTCTTGAAATGTGACCAATTATCTAATACAATTCTTTGTGGGTGTGGGTTTGCATGGAATATGGCACAGCAAGTGGTGACGTGTAATGTCCCTTTTGAAGAATATGTATTGTACTTCTAAAATACCTGCTGACAATAGCTGCCAAAATTAGGTGGGAAAATGAGAGTAAGAAGATATTTGAAGCAAGAACTTAAAATCTTACTTGCCACAGGTTTATAGGTGACTATCAATTAAAATCTTAATATGGTGGACATGATCATGCATATTTTTTCCCCATTTTTAAGATTGTATCCATTCTTGGTTTATATTATTCTAGCAATATTTTAAAAGGCTACATGCACTCA
The DNA here is from genome assembly GCF_000708025.1 of Charadrius vociferus. Classification (NCBI taxonomy): domain Eukaryota; kingdom Metazoa; phylum Chordata; class Aves; order Charadriiformes; family Charadriidae; genus Charadrius; species Charadrius vociferus. Next base: position 6,289,908 of record NW_009650188.1, on the reverse strand, counting down.
GATATTTTTTTTAATTTAACATTTAATTTCTAAACCATAAAAATAGCAAATCTAATGTTTTCTGGTGCTGCCTTCAAAGGCATATTCAAAGTGAATAATTTCCTTATGAATGCTGCAGTATTTTCAAAATACTTCTGTGGAAGGAGAATGCAGCTTTTGGTAGCCCTAGAGGCAGTGTAGAAGAAGGATGCAGCACCGCTGGTGCATCACACCTCACTGTGGGTAAAATGCAACTTCTACTCTGTTCTGGTTAAAAGTTTCATCATTGCTTTTTCTGTCATTTCTTTCTCCCGTAAAATCAAGGTGTATATTTCCATCAGGAGCTTAGCAGTAATGTCTCAAGCCAGCGTGGCTGAAAAATGGCAGAGCTCTAGCTCCTCTCTAGTGCCTCCTTTTTCTTGTCCATCCCAACTGCAAGTCAGGTTTTGTTTTCCAGTGTGAAATTCAAATTACAGTTGTTTGCATAATGTATTAGAAACTGAAAGTGGCATAAAAATGAGGAAAAGCCTTTAAAATGTAATTGTACCTAGTAGTGAACTACTAAAAAGCTGCTCGGTACTATGTATCATGAGTCTTTAATTACAGAAGTTAAAAGGTTGGTACTTGTGATTTTCCAGATGATTGAAGGCATTCAGAGCTTTTCAAGTCCATGCCACTTCTCAATTCTCCTCCCACCTCTATTTGTTCATTCTCCTTTGGTCGCCTCAGTGTGTGAGTCAGGGAGAGATGAAAAGAAATAATTATCAAAGCAGAAGAACACAGAATGAACAAATTAGGTATTTTTAAAAATATTGTCAGGATTTGAGCTATACTTAGCACTCCTTTAGCTTTCCAGAACGATGGAGAGTTGCATTATATTTTGAGTTAACACACATGTGCAAGTTACACAATACTAAGAATATTCCTAAAAAGCATTTATTGATCCAGCTCAAAATGTGTGAAAGGGAGAAGCCTTTTAAATCAACAGCATGAATTTTTTATGTTTTGGGATCTTTGCGCCTTCTTTCTATTCCTCACCTTTTCAACTTTTGTTAATAGACTCTCTGCCAAGATTTTGATTTATTACAAACAGTTTTTCATGGTAATATATTGATATTTTTTTTCTTTCTCTGTAGGAGAAGGGCTTCCTACTTTGTCAATCATTTGACCCCTCTTGTGATGATAGTCTGCTTTCTTTGAATGTTTGAGAAAGAGCTTATAGAGAGCTCCCTTTGAATGCTCGCTGGGGAGGATATGGAAGAATTGGATTAAATTTTGTCCTTGGTTTAAGAAGGATTTAAATAGATGTTTCTCATGTCTCAAGGTCCCAGCTTTGAACTAAACAGCAGATGTGAGATGGGTGTGCTCTGCCTCTCTTGGTATGGTCTGCCATTGCACATTAAAAAAAAAAAAGAAGGTTTGTTTGGCCAGAAAAAGCCAGCCTGAATGTGACTCTGAAGCCTTGTCATCTAGGATCTTTCCAGGAAAAGGAAATTTCCGAAAGAGTTTTTGACTCCAGTTTCAATTCAGAGTGCTGCTTGTGTGTGTTAGTCCCATGACAGTTTACTTATTTTTTCCCTGTATGCCCAGCTTAATTTTTGGAGTGTTTGATCTAATCGATGTGTCAGTTTTTGTTGGGCTGCATCTCCTTACAGTTGTCAGCGGGTAACTTTTCCTTTCTTTCCAGTGGGCTGTTCTCCTGCCTTTTCTCAGTTTCCATACACACAGTTCACCTGTATGTCCTGCTTTTGGCAGGGGGTTGTGACTTTTTTATTCTAAATTTCTTTTAACAGTTCAGTGATGAGGTGTCCAGTGCTGGACACCTTTTATCTAGGGCCTCTAGAAAGGCTTGTCTTCTAACTCAGAATTTAGATTTAGCTAAGGTAAAGGAGCCTGTTTAAGAAATTGATGATAAGTAAAAGTGAAAGTTTTTAATATTAGTAATTATGAACCAATAAAAGTATTTAATAATCTCTCATTTCTTTTTGGCAACTATTACAGGTTTTAGTGACAGATATTAACTCTGCTATGCAAGAGACTGAAAGTGATGATAAATAAAAAAGAAATGGGCATTTTGGTTTTCATTTTACCAAGGGATGCATAAAAAAAAAAAAGATACTGCGTCAGTAATAATAAATGACACCGTGTCGATTTGTATTTAAATTATCACAAGTTGTATTTCCACTGCATAAACGCAAATCTTTTCATGACTACTTGCCTCCGCTACTGAAATGTTTTGTAGTGCTAAATCATTTCAGTCTATCACTTCTGTTTCCCTTTTATAGAGTTTGTTTGTGTTTAACTGACAACTTTAACCCAGAATTGTGTCTGGAAGTTGCTGTTTTCAGATTGATTGGTGTGTAAATATCCTACCATACTTTCTACACAAATGTATTAAGTTTTATTTAGGATAGGGCTGTATACATAGGGAAGAATAAAATCTGTGTTAAGTTAGTATAATTACAGAATCAGTGGAAGGGTTTAAAAATAGCTAATCTCAGATGGTATTTGATAAAGGTAATTAAAGCATGAAGAGTAATGATAAAAACCTTTTGTTCTGCTGCTCTCCTGTAGTGCTTCATGCTTCACGTTTTACAATCAAAACACTAGTTTCTGGCCTGGAAACCTCACTGTGGTGGAAACTTCTTGTCTACTGCAGAAATGGAAAAATACTGTTGCTAGTCTCCTCTAAAGTATATACGTTAATAAAGAATTATACTATTTCAAAAGGTATTGATTTGTGAGCTTGATATATTTTAACCATTCATAGCAACTTTGCTTTTTTGGAAGAAGTACCATGCAGGCAGAATGACATGTTAATAAAAAGTCACCCTTTGTTAACTGCTCATGTATATAGTTTTAATATTAGTGGCAAAGAAATAGAAAAGGAATGTGATGTCGGTTACCATAGCTTACTGGAAGGATGATTTTTTTTTGTGAAAGCATTGGTAACCAGCTGTTGCCATGAAGGTCAGCAAGTGGTACTGCAAGCAGATACATCCTCCTCGGTGCATAAGGGAAAGCACTGCTGGCAGGTCAAGGGAAGGGATCTTTTCCCTCTGCTCAGCCCTGGTGAGGCACAGTGCCCAGTGCTGGGTTCCCAGGACAAGAGAAACACTGCCATGTTGAAGTGAGTCCAGCGCAGGGCCATGAAGATGATTAAGGGCTTGGAGCACCCATCATCCAAGGAGAGATTGAGACCTAGGATTATTTAGCTTGAAGAAGAGAAGAGAAGGCTCAGGGGGAACTTATCTGTATTTATAAATACCAGGTGGCAAAGGGTGTTAAAGACAACAGAGGCAGACACAATGTTATCAAGTGACAGGACAAAGTCAGTGGGGTCAAGCTAAAATACAGAATATTCTATTTAATGATAAGAAAAAACTTTTTATGGTGAGCATTGAGAAACACTGGAACACCTGCCTACAGAGGCTGCTGAATTTCCATCCCTGGAGATACTCAAACACTGACTGAATGTGGTCCTGAGCAACCTGCTGTAGCTGTCCTTGATGTGAGCAGGGGCTTGGAATAGACAATCTCCAGAGGTCCCTTCCAACCTCAACAACTCTGTGATTCTATTTTAGTCGAAGAACTCTAAAATTGCAGGAATTTGGCTGTATTTTTCTGTACTGATAATAATTTCTTAAGCTATGTTGATCATATGTCAAGTTTTCCATGCATTAGTATTTCTTTGTGCTCAGAGGAAACCTCTTCTGTGCTTTTTTTGATTATTCAGGCAGGTGAATTTATCTTCTCAGGGATGAGATGAAGGTTTTACAAAGGATGCATTTTATCCAATTTGGCAGTCTGAACATATAATTGAAACAAAATCATTGATAGAGTCACTTATGAGAAACTACAATTCTGCTAGCTGCCTAGAAAGAGGGAATGAATGCTCCTGTTTCACTGGCTCTGCTGCTGAGGCGAATTCCCATGTGAAGGAAAAGTGGATATTTAAAGTGTCAACAGTGTGCAAGTTAACAGTACGTGGGTTAAAGTACGTTAGAGATTACCTTGTCAGAAAGATTACCTTGTAAAAAGTAAATGTGAAAATTTGCAATCTCCTCCTACTGACTTGCTCTGTAGATACTAAAGTGACTGCTGCTTGCTAGGTACCTCACTCCACTCGCAAAGTAAGCTCCTTTTTGTGGAGGCAGGCTTTGTGTACGCTCACGCAATGGAAATACAAAAGCTTTGGAAGATCCTGGCTGCTGTCAGGGGAAAAAAAAAAAATCGATCACCAGCTGCCATTCTTCTGCACCCGACAGCTGAGCTGTTGATAAATTCTCACCACAGCAGGTGGTGGACTTTCAACCAAAGTTAAGACCCTGATTTCTGAGTGGGATCTTGGTTTACCAATTTCTTCTTCCCTTCTCCAAGTCTTCTTGGAGAACTCTAATCCTTATAGCAGAGGTCCTAAATAGAACCAGAGACAGGACAAGCTACAATGTATGGCTGAAGGGTCCATCCAGGAGGCACAGTCAGACATGGGGAAGGGATGTCTAGAAGTCGCCTAGTCATGCCTTTCTCTTGGAGCAGGACTGTCACTACCACTAAATCAAGGCAGCTACAGCTTGGTCTAGCAAAGTCTTACAGACCTCCAAGGGGGGTTTCTGAAAGAGGTAAGTAAGCTTTCGTTATTCTTATGTCTCTTTCATGGAGATGAACAGCGATGCTGTTAGTGTAAGCACGACTGAGCGAGCAATTCACTGTAGCTTACCTGGCACTACAGTCCCACCATAGACAGCTCTGAAGCTCCAATTCCCAATACTGTTCTGCTTCTGTTAGATTTTATAGGTAGTGGAAATATATGTATATATTTTTAGGACTAGAGAGAGCCCAAAAAGCTGGAAGACTGCAGGTTAAATTGAGCTTATAATGCATTATCATTGAATGATGCAATTAGCCTGATTTTTTAGGAAAATATTAGGAACAATTTTGCTTAATTTGATGGTGGAACACTGATAAAGTATGTTTGAGCAATTCTGGAGACATTTATGTACAGGCTATAAAATTATTCAACTCTTCAAAGATCTTGATATTGTAAACAGAACAAGGTTATTGCTTTATGTTATTTTTTCTAAATGAAAAGGCTTTAGGCAGTTATGGTTTATGTCAAACCATATTTTTTTTGTATAAAAATGATAGAAAAATAAAAATTCCTGTATTAAAGGAAATACCAGTCTACCAACATGAACAACCCATGTCTTAATTGCGGAAGAAAAGCTCCTGACTTAAATGACTTTGGGATTTTATAAGTATAAACCATAGAGAATCAGAGAAAAAACTAGGCACCTGCCTCAGTCTTCCCTGTAACCCCCTTCTTGATAGACTGCAATTAGGTTGCACTTTAGCCTTCTCTTTCTCAGGTTAAACCGGGCAGCTCTGGCCTTTCCTCGTGTCATACGCTTCAGCCCTCAAGCCATCTTGGTGGACCTCTGTTGCAGTCTCTCCACTTTGGTGATACATCACTTGTACTGATGGGCTTGTCACAGGACATGCAAGTATCACGAGTGCTGAGTACAGAAGAATCCTCACTTCCCTTGATCTGCTAGGATGTATACATGATACATGATCCCTGATAGGATGTATACATGAACGAGCAGGGAAATGCGAGATCTGTTCTGAAAGCGTTAAGAATATTGGGGAACCAAATATGTGGGCTATATCAAATGTACTCAAAGCTACAGTGTTCAAAAAAAAAAAAAGAAAAAGCAAACTGTGTTTGCTCCATCTATTGATAACAACTCCACAAGCATAGATATACAAATATAGGAGAAATATTGCTGAATTTTGTACAGTTTCTGAATTGGGGTGGCAAAATCTACGTAGAGGTAGCTTTTATTTTCAAACAGTGAAGCCATAGCACTGCTAAATCAGTAACAGTTCTGCTTCTCACCACAGTGAAAGCAGAATCAAGCCCCAAAGTATTTAATCAGGGGAAAAAAAAAAATCAAATACCATGTATGTTTCCCAACTTAGCAACGTTATTTGGCAGTGCCAGACAGTAATTTTGTAGTCAACTTCATTGCAATCTATTTTGTGGTGAAATCAGGTGTTTATCAGCCATGGTGGTCATGTGTTGGGCATTGCATGAAAAATGTTAAACTACAGACATACCAATAGCATGATGGTTTGCTTCTGAAATTACGAGCTGTCTGAATTGCTCTGGAAGTGAAAAGATGCTTTCTTGTTATTCTTTGCTCCTGAAACAGCACTAACAGGGTCTGTCCCCAGTGTCTGTGCACTGGTCTGGTGACGGTGGACAGAACGGAGGGTCTGGGGAGGAGGGGGTCTCTTAACGCGCTCCAAATTCTTGATGCTGACTCATTCAGAAAGTTCGACTTGGCTCCCCAGCTGGATTATTTTTGGCTACTGCAGTTGATATTTGAGGTTTATTTTTATCTATTACTAATTTCTGTGAAACTGAAAGCAAGAATGGTGTCATCATGAGGAACTGTGTCTGAATGTTACAGTAAGAAAAGCGCCTGCAGACTGCACACAGTATTATTAATTATACTTTTTAAGGTTCTCCTTGCATTCATCCGATTTCTTTATAGTAATGAATCTCAAACCAGCAGTTAATTACGGCGGTACCGTTTTTGTTCCTCACCTCATTATCTCCGCCTTGCACTCTGATTTTGCGCGGCGGCCGGCTCCCCAGCCGTGGGCCTGGCAGTGCGGTGCGAGCCCAGCGCCAGCAGCGCCGTCGGCACAGGAATAGAATGGCAGATGGCAGCAGGCACTATTTATAGCTTCGGCCAAGCTGCCCGAGGTGAGCGCTGCTGAAATAGTCTATCAGGGTTGTTTTCAGCTATTAGGGTACCGGGAAGACAGTTTCGGGGAGGGAAGTCAGAATTTGCATTCCTCAGAAGCCACCCAGGAAATGCGAAAGTCTCACTTAGTATCGATTTCTGCATTTTCTAAACGGTGGAAGCTAATTTTTTTTTTTTTTTTCTCTTGATTTCTGCCCTATCTCCACCAGTCGCCCCGCAAACCTTCCAAATACAGCCTTCCTCGCAGCTTTAGCGCTGGAAGAATTTATTGTTCCGAGGAAGATGTGCTGTCATGGCAACTCAGGCACACAGCATTTTAATTGCAAGGCACAATATATGTTTATGAAAATAATTAATAAAAATGCTAACAGGGATGTTTTTATTATATTAGCGGTATCTTTTGTACTGTGTTTCCCACTCCTGCTTTTTTGCACAAAAGGAATTCAGTGGGGCAGGGTTTTTTAAAATGAATAATGTTACTGTTTTCATCATGAAGTTTTTTGGTGTTTTTTTTTTTTTTTTTAAATCGGATCAGATGAAACATTGTTTTTTTCAGTGTTTAACCTAGATATGTATGGTGGATTTTGGTTTTGATGGCATTTGTATCAAAATCTGTAAACAATATTTTATACCAAAGCAATGGAACTTGTGCAATCAGATGCATGCAGTCCTGAAAACCCAGGCTTCGGGGCTGATAGGAATCTGTGAAAAGGAAGAATAAACAGAGATTATTTTAAGTTTTGTATTATTCAGGCAAACTTATCTTACCTTCCAGTTACTGTTGCCTTTTTGTTTTGTGCCAAGTGTTCGCCAGGTGCTCAGTGCGGCACCTGTGCTGCTGTGCCGGTGCAGTGTGTGACAGAGACTCCCTCTTCTCCCCTCAGTGCATCGTACAGGACAGCCATGTTTTCATAGGATAACGTAGAGTTGGAGACACAGTGCTGTCGATAACTCGAAATGGAGGCGTAATGCACTGTGTCTGTGCTGGAGGTGAATTTTCTTATTTCGTCTGATTTGACAAAGTCTGCTGTATGGTTTTGTTACTGATTATTTTTTTGTGTGTGTGTGACTGTAAGCCTTGCACCAATTCTGTCTTATTGTGAGTAGTCACTATGGTTTGTTATTAAGTATTTTATATTTTTATTTTAAAAAGAGTTAAAGACAACCCAATAAAAATAGAGGCTTTTTAGTTTTGAACTGAATGCAGCACTGACATACTGATCTAGACATGGTAAGTCTGTTTAGTCATTCCACATGTTTTCCTCATTTCTCTCTGACCCTCGAGCATGAAGATTTTTAATGCTGTACCTGCTAGTAAAGCGAAATGTCATCTAACTCATTACCATGAATTTTGCTGGGTATGTACAATATATGAATTTAAATGCTGAGTGGAATTTATTTTTTTTAAAGCTTGCCTTGTAAAGTTTCTTTTAAAAATAACAAAACTGAACAAGACTTCTTCCTTTAAAGATTAATAGTATGTGATAGCAATTAAACATTATATTGGGATGGCAAAGCCACCTACGATTCAATTAAATCTCTCTCTCTCTCATCATTTGCTACTAACTTTCTCAGGTGTTCACAAAATACTACCTCTATTGCGATACATTGTGCATTTAATGTGTGGCTTAATGATTTCATTGCTGTGTGATAGCTTTCAAATGGATAGGAAAACAAAAATACATTCTGCTCATTAAAGGGTTGTGTACCAAGTTCAACTTCATTAGTTTTGATTAGGACTGAGTCGATGCCATCTGTGCTGTCAGTATTGTACATCTTTCACAGAAAAGATGAGAGATTTGAAATCCAATTCTCTCATGGTGTATTGCCCTCTTATTTTGTGTGGTTTCGTACAAAATTAACTTGGCTGGATTCCATTTCTTTGTAGCTGAGCTTTTTATTTTTGGCTTCAGTTACCTGGCAGTGAAGTCTTTGGGCCAAGTTTTTGATCTTGTGTGCCTGACTGGTTACCATGTAAAATTTTTTAAAGCTTCAAGTGTGTTGGTTTCAATGCATTTTCAAAATTAAGAAATATTGCAGTATGTTATCACTATGCGTAGACATACATTAAAAATACCATTGTCTGACATAATACTGAAATAAATTTAAAACTATTTAAAGGAAGAAAATAAGACAGTATTGATTGCTAGAGATGAAGACAACTTTCTTGAGTAGACAGCTAACTAGTGAAAGAAGAGTTGTTACGGCGAGCACTGAGTGAAGGTAGGAAGCACTTAGAACTCGTTACCGACTGTTAATAGATGTAATCAGCTACCAAGAGTCAGGAAAACCCTATCTCTTTATTGTTTACAGATGCTTATTCCTACACTGCTTCATAAGATGGAATTCTTTGGATTTTTTTTTTTTTTAAGTGATTGAAGTGCATGTAACAGATACACAGGTAATCTGGGAGATTGTGTGTCAAACCTACTGACGAATCATGCCAGGTCCTGCCTGAGCTCTCGTTTTGGGAAGCAGCTTCTGTGCTAAGTGTTCTTTCCAGTACTTTCCCTTGCAAAGGTTCTTTAAACTTTGTCCTACATGAAATATTATGTGGCACAGAACTGCTGCTTTTTGAAAAGCTGATAGGTAGAGAGTTCCTTGACAGCTTAAGCGGATCTAAATTCGGGCGGCTGCAGGCCTGACCTCTTGCCTGCCCCATCTGACCGTTCCTACTTCCTCTGCTTTTCCACTGCCACCGGAGCTCATGTCAGCAGCCAGGAAGAGACATCAGGGAGCTGACCTGGATGGAAATTAATGATATATTTTTCCTCTGGGGTAGCTGTGGCCTAGATTAGTTCAGTGTGTGATCAGATAAGTGCTGGTACTGGCTTAAGGGAGTGTGTGGGGGTGCGTAGCCAAAGGGAGGAACAGCACAAGGCTGTGGCAGCCTTAAGCCACATAGAGTGCGATTACTATGTGCTGTAATACTGTGATACGGTATTGTAGAAGCGGATGGCTAATTGAGGCAGAGGTTAACTTGCCCTTTGACTTGAAGTCATCCTCAGTATGTTTGATCCCCTTAATTTCAAATAGGATTATGATTTCTTTTTAAGGTTAAATTGCCATCGCTTGGCCTCACAAAATTAGTTCTGAAGTATAAAACAGGCTTCTACAAGTTGTTGACCCTAGTTTTAGTGAGTGGCCATGCAGGTTAGAGACGCGCACTTTTCCTTAATGGCAATTAGGTCATTGTAAATGAAAAGATTATTCTTCATCATTCATGTTACAAACACCCCTTGAGGTCTTGAAAAAATGTAGTAGTTTTGCTGTCAAACAGTTACAACAGAATCCAGATGGTATCTGTAGTGACTTCAGTCATCCCTTGGTGCTCTCTCTAGTGTTAAAAACTTCTTACAAATGTGAGTTTTAGACAATTCCTGGATTCAAAGAGTGCCATTGCGTCCATTTTATTTTGCCTAGCTGGAATAAATCCCTTACTCGGCTTTCTCCCTTGCTCTTTGAAGTGATGGGTGGTAACTGCCATTGCAGTCTCATGTGTTCACAGTGCTCAAGCTGTAATTGTTGCCTGTCCATTTGCAAGAGATTCTCTCCTCTTCTTTCTGGGAGCCAGCTGTAAAATAAGTAGTAAGCCTAATGAAACATGAAGAATTATTGGCCTACAAATTAACAGTTAAATACTTCAGGGTTTTAAGTTTTTTCTTTTTTTTTTTTTTTTCCCTAAAGATCCAGAAATACATGTTTGTCTTCTCAAAAAACAACTCCACAACATCACTGACATGTTTCTAGGTAATCCACTAGGAAATAAGTGTGAAAAATACCTTTGAAAAATGCATTTGCATTGCGCCTGCAGTGAGAATAATGCACTTCACTTTGTATTTAAAGTGTGTATTCAGTGTACTTTGAATGTAACATTCTTGTGTCAGTTATCAGTTTTATATTATTTCATGAAGCTAGAGACCTCTACCAACTCTAAATACTGTACTTGGTTTACTACTTCACCCAACGATAATCAAAGTGTCAGGGATGACTGGGAATGTTATCTTAACTTGTACCAGTGTAGTTTGTGAGTGTTTTCTTCCTTATTCTTCTTCAGAGGTTTCCCAGTACAGTTTATTTCTCTCTTGCAAGGTTCCTCCTATCATTCTGTCAATTATTGATGAGGTCTGCTCTTGGAGCGTTTGTTCATAATGAATAATTTCAAAGACAAATAAAAGACCCCTTTGCAAATTTAATGTATTGCCCTTTTGTAGTGTATTATATTGCTTTCTTGGAATGGTGCATGGGGAAAAACAATCCAAAGCAAAAGCTATTTTGTTTGAAGTTTTATGCATTATGTATATTTCTTCTATGAAGCTACATTAAATGACATATCTAGGATGACTAAGAATGATAGGCGATTGTGTGATTTGCAAATGGAATGACAAATACTTCTTTTCAGTTAGTATTTTATATATTAGTATTTTGGTTTTATATGTTAAAGGACATACAAGAAAGAGAGGGTAGATCAGGAAGAATTACAAGAAGTTCTATGCTTAGAAGTAAAAAAGCCTAGTATAACAAATAGTCTGTAAAGGAAATACTTGATTTTGGTAATGTGCCTTTTTCGCTTTTTAAGTTATGATTGACTTATTTTTACAGCAAAGAGTAATATTTTCTTATGAATGTAATTACAATGTAAAATGTAGCTTGATTAATTATATGGTGGGCTTGAGAATTAGGGACAATCAGTGCTGTCAGATTGCAGTCCTTTTTCTTATTAAGAAAAAGTTTTGATTCCTGGCTATGTCACGATGGGTTGTTTTTTTCCTCTTTGTAGCCCAACCTAAAATGTGCTTCATGGAGGAAAGAATAATCATTAGGTCATCTGGGAAATACACTGAGGTAACATGTCTCCTGGTCATCATGAACCTGCAATTTTTGTGTGTGTTACCAGAGGAAATGTGGAAACAGCACCTGCCCTCTTCTGAGTCTGAGTTGTCTTTGAAGCTGAAATCAGGAGTACTAAATGTGTAGTGTGCCCTATCTTCTCTTTTTCCCCACCACTTTGATTTGTGATGAGCTCTTTAAACAGAGTATATGAAGTAACATAAGGTAACTTAAAAGTTACAATCGTGATATATTAGATTTGATAGATCCCTGGAGTTTTAAACCTGGAACCTTACCTTCCCCATGCTTTTCCCCATGCTTTTTTTTTTTTTTTTATAATTTTCACATCATTTAAATTTCCCTTTTTTTTATTTGTAACTGGCACTGTTTCTCAGATTGAGCAGAACTTTTAGATCATTTTTCTACTGCTTGCTTTGAAACAGCAAATTTAGCTGCAGGAAAACTATGTAGAGATAATTTAAAAATCTGTCTTCAGGCTGAACTTGTATATTTTCTCTTTTTTCCTGTGACACAAAGCAAGGCTGAACTAAAAATAGCAGGCTGTGAACTTTAATGTGTTAACTGCTGATTGAGCCACTGTCACACTGCGTGTTTTTAAGACCAGCAATGTGCAGAGATATTTAATGGAGTTAGAAAAAGTTAGATAAAAGCTTTTTCAATTATAAAACTAGCATTATCTATTAAATGAATAGCTCCCTACCTTACTCTGAGACATGTATTGTAATTTGTTTATTTAAATTTTCATTATTAATAGGATACCATACTTTTCTGATAGCTTTGCAAGAAATTACTTGTCAAGTCAAATACTTTTGCAGTCTTTGGAGATAAAATATTTTCTGATTAAGAGAAAACTAGGGAAAATGGTAGCTGTCATGTCGAAAAGTACTAAGCAGAATCGAAGAGTGAGAGACTCCAGGTGTTTGCTGGACACACATTTTTGTTTTGCCTATAAATAGCAATCTGTTTACGCTTACTGATTCTTTGCAGAAAAAACTGCAGGTACTTAATGGAAAACTTTGGACCATATTCTGTCTAGAATCAGATCTGGTTTTATATATTTACTGTGTTTTCCATCTTTTATATTCTATCTTGACAGACATTTATACAGTGGGACATTAATCTTTTCCGTCTGCTTAATCTCTCCATGAGAGCCTGTAACCCACTTTTCTGTAACAGCAAATCTAGTTTTCTGTCTTGATCTTGAGAAGGTGAAAGTGCTGGTAAGACTCAATATCGCTAATGCCTTGATCAACGTTTGTTCTGCCTGTTAAGATAATTAGTCTGGTTTTTGTAAGAATAAAGTCATTTAGATGGATTGCTAGATCAGGTACACCTGCCTTTTGGATCATAGTTATGAGGCAGTTTGGGGAGTTTTACAATACCAAAATCCACACTGAGAATGTTCACCATAATGCTGGCCCAGTCTAGTTAGCATGTCCCGAAAGAAATGTGCTAATTTATTTATTATTTTTTTCCTAAACGGGGGTGTGTTTGTGTTCTGCTAAGCTGGTCCTTCAGCTGGTAGAAATGTCCTTCTGACTGTACTCTGAGCTTGTATGGGCTACGTGCTCTCATAGTTTTCTGTGATTTGGAAGGTTCTGTGCTGTACTAAAGATGTTAGGCAGGAGTTGTAAGGACTTGTAAGGAGGGGTAAATGGAGGTGCGAGGGTCTTATCTTTGAAGTTTTAGAATAGAATGAAATAGAGTAGTTCTGTTGGAAGGGGCCTACAACAATCATCTAGTCCAACTGCCTGAATACTTCAGGGCTGGCCAAAAGTTAAAGCATATTATTAAGGGCATCGTCCTTTTTACCATTAAAAGCTTTAGATAACTGTGTGAGGCAGCAAAATGAGATGCCATTCACAATGGGTTGTGCAGCTTTATCATCCTGCTGCTCCAGAGATCAGGTTTTATTACAATAACGTAGTGGGATAGCTGTGTTACAGTTCTTGTGATGGCTCATTACAGTAGTTTGGTTTTTTCCTGACTTTTTTTCACTGTTTCTCATACATGAACTAAAGTTTCACCAACTGTCAGCAGCATATGCAGTCTTCAGTAAGCCCGTATTAAATATGAGACCCCTTGACTGAGGAGAGATTTCTTCCTCCACTGAACTGCTCGGCAGGTTTTGCCTGACCTGAAGTCAAGGCACTTCCAAAGTAAGGTTTAGCTGCTCTGCCATAATCTATGTGAGAAGAGTCCAGATTTCACAAATTTGGTACATAGGGTTGTTTGTGGTTCGTGTCTAAATTTAGATGCACAACATATTTGAAGGAAAGGGTATCAGCTGTCCTCTTTGTTGGTACTTCTTTTTTTTTACATTAACTTGTTTACATTTGTCAGCAATAAGAGTAACTTTTGTGAAATTTTTTTGCGCTTATAGTTTTGTCCTCGTTTGAGGTAAAACAGAACCAATTTTGTTCCGTAACTTTGCTTCTTAGTTAGGCCTCTTCTAACTACTGAAATTAACAGCCTACAGCGTATTGTGCAGACAATGTTCGCTCTCAGAGTGATAAGACCTATCTTTATAGCTGATGCCCAGGCATGGTATGCAGAGAGGCTCTTGCTTATACTTATTGCTGTAACACCCAAGGCCAACCAACTTTGTTACTTGCAGAACAGCGCAGTGGGGTCCCACCTGCAGGGAGGAGCGGACGGGACAGGTGACCCAAAACTGACCAACGGGGTATTCCATCCCATCTGCCTCACGCTTGGTATAAAAGCCGAGGGATCAAAGGGTCAGCTCTCTTTCGTCAGCGGCCAACGTCTGAAGAGGACTCTGTCTGTTCGTCTGCCTTTGATCCCGATCCTGAATGCAGATTCAGAATCCAGTTCCCTTCCCTCACTGAGTCCAGCCTGGGACTGCCCCAGTGCCAGCCGGTGTTGTGATTGTCATTCTGTCATTCTTGATACGGTTTTGTATATATTTCATTATTTCCTTTTATTTTATTATTATATTTCATTAAAGTAGTTTAGTTCCTTCTAAACTCATAAGTCTCTTTTTCCTTCCTCTGCCTCTCTCTTTGAAGAGGGGTAGAGGGGAAGATCTGTCGGTCCCGTCTGGGGTCCCCCACGTCCTCAGTAGCTGATTCAAAGAATCATAGAATTGTCTAGGTTGGAAGAGACCCTTGGGATCATCGAGTCCCAACCATTCGACCTAAACCACGACAGATGAATTGTTGCCCAATGTGGGGCTCGAGCAGTGCTCAACCAGAGCTGCGATAGATTGCCTGAATAGTTTGAATTCCAGCTTGTTCAGAGATTAGAAAATCATGTCATTCTTAAATGAAATGTTGTATCGTGCCTTTAAAGAGCTTTGTTTGCATAGCTTGACCATGCTATATGATCCTTGAAAGTGATGATGTACACATTCTTGTAAACCTATATGGCATTTAGTTTTAAAACAGTACTAAATAGCAATTGACAAAAAAATAGAGCAGAATAAATTTCTTTTTACCTTCTAGATTGAACTTTCCATGTTGAACACTCTAAATCTTGGATGGATCTCATTTTTGTGAGCCAAATGATCTGAAGTACTGTAGGCTATTAGTCTGTAAACCCACGGATACCTAAAGGCTCCTATGTATTCCAGAAGGAATACCCTCTGAAAATAGAATCGTAGAATGGTTTAGGTTGGAAGGGACCTTTAAAGGTCATCAAGTTCCAAGCCCCCTGCCATGGGCAGGAACACCTCCCACTAGACCAGGTTGTTTAAAGCCCCATCCAGCCTGGCCTTGAACACCTCCAGGGATGGGGCCTTCACAACTTCTCTGGGCAACCTGTTTCATTGTATCACCATCCTCATAATGAAAAATTTCTTCCTAATATCTAATCTAAGTTTACCCTCTTTCAATTTAAAATCTTTACCCCTTGTCCTTTCACTACACTACCTGATAAAGAATCCCTCCCCATCTTTCCTGTAGGCCTCCTTTAGGTATTGGAAGGCCACTATAATGTCTCCCTGGGGCCTTCTCTTCTCCAGGCTGAACAGCCCCAGCTCGCTCAGCCCGTCTTCATAGCAGAGGTGCTCCCACCCTCTGATCATCTTCGTGGCCCTCCTCTGGACCTGCTCCAACAGGTCCATGTCTTTCTTATGTTGGGGGCCCCAGAGGTGGATGCAGTACTCCAGGTGGGGTCTCATGAGAGCAGAGTAGAGGGGTCGAATCACCTCCCTTGCCTTGCTGGCCACGCTTCTTTTAATGCAGCCCAGGATATGGTTGGCTTTCTAGGCTGTGAGCAGACATTGCTGGCTCATGTTGAGCTTCTCATCAACTAACACCCCCAAGTCCTTCTCCTCAGGGCTGCTCTCAATCCATTCTCCGCCCAGCCTGCATTTGTGCTTGGGATTGTCCTGACCCACATGCAGGACCTTGCACTTGGCCTTGTTGAACTTCATGAGATTGGCATGGGCCCATCTCTCCAGCCTTTCCAGGTCCGTCTGGATGGCATCCCTATCGTCCCACATGTCAACCACTGAAAAAATATAAATGGTATGCTGCTCATAAATATTGCTTACATGGAGATATGGATGTTACTCATAAATGGATAGAAATGGATGTATAAATGAATGCGTGATGTTATAGAAATGTAGATTCAGAAGCAGTAAGAAGCTATCTTTATTTGCAGTATTCTCTGATACACATTGATATGCTTTTATGTAGATCTTTTGAATAATATTTCCTTCAGTTTGCAAGTTATCAATTGTACGTCATCGTAAAAGTGGCAAATACACTCTTAAAACACTGTAGGTTAAACGTAAGTGCGCTAAGGTCAAATAGATAAGGAATTGCACATTATAACCAAATGAGATCTGAAATTGTCTGTTAAGAAACATGATGGTGAAGTATAATGCAGGATACAGTAATGCCTATCAGAAAGATTAATGAAAACAAGATTGAGCGTTTGTTATCTGTATTCTTTTCAGTAATACCTGTACATATCCACATTGGAGTATTGAAGTGCGTGCAATGTTTTCTTCAGTCTTGCTTTCTAGCTGCGATAATTAAGTGCAAGAAGTGAGCAGAAGTGTCCAAAAAAGCCAATATCCACTTAAATCAATCCGAAGTAGATAACCAACTTTAAGTTTAAATTTAAAACCACATCAGCTGTATATTGTAGGAGTTCAAGATGTCTTGAAACAGTAGGCTTATTTTAAGTCTAGTATATGTTTATAATTCTCAAAAAGGAAAAAACCCTTTTCGCCTATCTAATAGCTATAACTAGATTTTTTAAAAAGTTTTATAGCCTGCATAGTATACAACTAGTTTGGATTTTCTTTCAAACCGATTTTCATTGATTTAAATGAAGATATTTGATGTATTGAGTTTCCTTTTATGAGTCAATGAGAACTAAATACAATCTGTCTGGCACTTCTCTATTGTCTCTCCATATTTTATCTTATCTTTATCTATTTATTTCTTCTTGGTCCTCTCCATTTCACCACTTCCTCTTGTCTTCATTTCTGTCCCTTTTGTTTAATTCTGTTTCCCTTCCTCCCGCTTTATATTTTTCTCTGTCCTCTATTTCAGTCCCTGTTTGCTGCGCATTATCCATTAACTCTTTTGCACAGTGAGAGTCTGACAGAACTTTTTTCCTGTTTTGCTGTTCATCAGCCTGTTGCAATCACATTTATAAAGTACTTGGTGGCATTTAACCACAGGTTGGAGCCTCTTCTTTGTCTCAGGCAAATATACATACAATGAAGTAACAAAATTTCATGAGAGGTATTTTGTCTGGAAAGCCAAGAGGAAAAAAACAGAGGCGGAAAAACTAAATCAAGGTTGCCCCTTCAGTGTAACCTTGTCTCAATATGTTATCCTTTATTATACAGCAAAAAAATGCTTGCAGTTGCACAGCTCTGGGGGATGCCTTTGCAGATAGCAGCTTAACTTGATATGTCTTGATTTATGAGGAGTCAGTTTTGTTGGCAGTTTTGACAAGGCTTCAGAAGTCCCAAGTAACTTCCTTTCCAGCCAGACCTGCTGAGCCCAGTGGGAGGTACCTTTTGTGTCTTTCCAGTTTTCTGTCATACCTGATTACAGGATGCCTGTTTTGTTACTACGTCTGCCAATATCTTTTTAGGTGTTCTTGGAGGTGTAAAGGATATGGTGACAAGGAAATTCCTAAGTCAATTTAATTTTCTGGGATTTTTTGTAGGTGGGGTTTGGGTTTTGACTGATTTTGCAGTAGAACTTGTGTGAGAATTAACTGTCTGTGTAAGCAACCGTATTTTAAAAATGGGGAAGTGCTTTTCCTTGTGTTAAATGTAATGATCTAGTAGCATGGTAAACAAACCCTTCACATAATCAAATTGTGTTTAATTGATGGTGACCCTTGAAAAGTATTGTAAGAAAATAGACTTGACTTCAGTCCAGCTGTGTGGTTTTTCTTGGGGGCAGTTGTGTTTAAACTTCACCAGTTTAGCTTTACTTAAATGTTGCATGGTTGCTGGCTTTTAATGTAGACCTTGATGTAACTGAATAATATAGCTGATCTATGTTATGACTGCAAATGCATGGAAAGTGCTTATGTAAAGTCAAAAAGAAGTGCTGTCTTGTGCTATTTTTTCAGTAATATCTTATATGAAGGGATTAGCATCTCTTTGTGGTTTGTTTTCATTTTAGCATTATGACTTTGTTTTATTCTTCCCTGCCTGAGGTTTTATACTGAACTGAGTTAATTGCGTCTTATGATGATGAAAGTAGCTGTTTTCATGTGTGTCATGGTTATTCTTTGTTTCTTATGGGATGGGAGAACAATTTTCCTATTTGTACGGCTCATTGACATAAATGTCAGAGATGCCAAGAAGCACAGTGTTGGTTCACTTAGAATACAAACAGATTCACTTTTGTTTTGTCATGGAGTAAACCAGTTAAACTCAGATAACCTCCCCATCATAATCAGAATAATGGGAATAACTGAAGTTAATCATTAAATAAGAGGTGGGCATAAGCTCCCTTGGTTTCTTCCAAGGAGAGGGAACAGCTGTAGTGTCCCTGAAATCTGCTTGTTCCTATAAAGTGCTTGAGAAATGTTCAGATATACTAAAAAGTAGTGTATAGAAAACTGATAACATTTGAAAGTTAGGGATATTTTTCTGCAGTGTGCTGTCTTTGCACTCTCTGGTCTTTATTGTTGTGACCCATATGTGACCAGATAAATACATTCTAATGTCAGTACTGTGTTGATCTGAATCTTAGGAGGCACTGAATCTAAAGTGAATTTCAACTTTCAAACAATAGGAATAAACTAGATCAAGATACAAAGCAAAAATTGAGCTGCTTGTGATGATTCAAACACAGCCCCATAGGTCCCAATTAGACGCCGAGCTCTATAGCGTGGCCCTTCCTTGTCAAATGCAGCAGTTACACTGCTGTCTCTCAGCTGGGAAGAGAAGGATTTCAGGGCTTATGCTGAATTCAGAAATCAGCCTGAAAATGTAGCCTGAAAATGCTGGGTTTTCTTGAGAATGAGACACACAGTTAGAATGAACTAGTTGACACACTAGTTTCTAGCACCCTAAAAACTGACTGGCTGGAATGCAGCTTTGCAGAAAAGGACCTGGTGGTCTGGAGGACACCAGGTTGAACATCAGACAGCCTTGGGCCCTTGCTGCATAGAAGGCCAATGGTATCATCCTTCTGCATTAGGAGGAGGGTTGCCAGCAGGTTGAGGGAGGGGATCTGTCCCATCTGCTCATCACTGATGAGGCCACACCTGGAGTACTGGGTCTAGTTCTGGGCTTCCCAGTATAAGAGAGACATGGACATACTGAAGAGGTCTGGTGAAGGGAAGGGACTGGAACATCTCTCCTATGAGAAAAGGCTAAGAGAGCTGGGACTGTTCAGCCTGGAGGGGACAAAGCTCAGTGGGATCTTATCAAGATATATAAACACCTGAAGGGAGGCTGTAAAGAAGACAGAGCCAGGCTCTTCTCAGTGGTGCCCAGTGAGGGAAGGAGAGGCAGTGCGCCCACAGGAACCTCCATCTGAACGAAAAGATAAACTTTTTTACTGTGAGGGTAAGCAAGTACTGGCACAGGTTGCCTAGGGAGGTTGTGGAGTCTTCACCGTTAGAGACATTCAAAAGCTGTCATGGTCATGGTCCTGGGCACTTAGCTCTAGGTAGCCCTGCTTGAACAGGCAGGTTGGACCAGAGGACCTCCAGAGGTCCCTTCCCACCTCAAACATTTGCGATTCTCTTCCTTCCAGTATTTTTCCTCATTAGTTCATCTAAAATTGTATTAAAGACTTATAGTAATGAGCTCAGATATCGGACAACTCATTATGAGCCCAGGCAGCATCTGCTCAAACCTACTTTTAGCTAGGTTTAGTTGTCAGGAGGTGAAAGTCCCTTTGTGCTGCATTTCCTCTCCTCGTAACTGGGAGAAAATTTGAGGAAAGGGTTAAGGGAGATCTGTAGTCTCACTATATCAGCATCTCTAAATTGCTTATGTTTACAATTAATCTTGCAGCAAATTCCAGAGCTGCATTCACAGTACGTGCCACCTGTAGTGGCAGTGGTGGTTGTTCAGCAGAGACCTGGATGACTGCTGTTTCAGCAGCTGTCTTCAATGTCTCATACACTCTGAAGGATCCAGTGAGGAAATGTACCTCAAGTGTTGTCCAAATTGT
Organism: Charadrius vociferus; assembly: GCF_000708025.1. Lineage (NCBI taxonomy): Eukaryota > Metazoa > Chordata > Aves > Charadriiformes > Charadriidae > Charadrius > Charadrius vociferus. Next base: position 6,269,669 of record NW_009650188.1, on the reverse strand, counting down.
AGATGAATAGAACTTTTTTCATAACTTTATTTAAAAATGAGCAACAAAATAGAATAAAACATTATGGGCAATGACATACCAGCCTTATATGACTTCTCCTTTTAGTACAATGTTTTGGCATCTCCATAGTTACTTCTATGTTAGGTACAAAAGTGCTTGACACACATTAGTTGCTTAGTTGTGGATATTATCACTCTAGATTTACCAATGAAGGACTTGATGCTCAGAAATTATGCACGCTATTCAGTATATCCACAACTGAATCAGGTTCTGACAGGGGCAGGCGTGAAAACCATGTGCTTGTGTTTCTGTCCTTTTCCTTAACTGTCTGGTAGCCTTCATCTTCTCGAATGCACTGTTTCCTGGGGGTGGAGTAAAGACTTTAAGATCTTGTCAAAAAGTTATTTTGATTTTATATGCTCCAAAAGAGCCAGAGTCTTTGGTCTTATAGTCTGATGTCAATGCTGAGTGATACAAAGGGCTGTCAAGTCAACAAAACCACCAGATTTTTGATTTCTTATATAAAGAATAGAGAAGATTACTCTATAATGGGCTTGTTGATCTTAATATTTCTCGAAGATGAGTGATTCAAAAAAGTGCATACTTTCAAATAACAGGGTGCCTTCACAGTAAAGAAAATGTAAAGGTGGCATTGTCACAGCAAGTACTAAAATGAAAGCATCCGGGATATCAAATGATTGCTTGAATTATGTAGCTGTTATCAGGGAGTGGATCTGGGAGGTGACTGAGTTGGTGTTTTTTACTTAATGTAAACATTACAGTTGACCGTAGGTCTTGCTGAAGCGTTTCTGTCTGGATTATCAGAAGAACCCCGTTGTCTAAGAAAATGGGGGGCAGACGTTTCCTTTTTGATCCCACTTCGAGAACTACAACCTTAAGAAGCTTTTTAAAGTCAATGTATTGGCAAATCTTCATCTGCTTAGTGCTGTAAGACATGTCCTCCTTGTTAAAAATCAGCATCACTGAAACAGATAAACTTCCTTGATAGTGCAGCATTTTCTCTATTTATTAACATTTTGCCAGCAGCGAGCAATACAGATGCTAAAGGTTAAGGTGTGCTAGGAGGCCCTGGGTGGCTATGAATTTTGTCAGAATTCTTTCTTAGACCTGGAGTCACTCGGCTTGTAAAGGAAAAGTCAAGCAACTCTGGAAAGCAATACTTTCTTTAAATGGACCAGTTACATTGATCATGTCATCTTTTGATTGCCAAAAGTAGGTTTGACTTCAGAATTTGTAAAAACACGTTGAAAGAAACACTGACTGGACAGACATCTACTTGGTCAGTGACACTGCAGGAAACTTTTAAGACCTAGGTTTTTAGAAGTTTGCTTTTTAAAGATTTTTTTTAAGCAAGAACTGTATTTTTCTTTTTTATGCTTCTTTCAGTGAAGATTTCTAGGCATTTGTTTAAAATTGAAGTAAGATTTGTAGCACCATCAATTAAGGTAGGTAAATAGGAGTCAACGATTCAAATGTGCCACCTTTTCCATTTTCTGTAAACAGTTTAACACCAGTTTTTCACAGCCATCTGATATTGGTGCAGTTGAGCATTGTTTGTTAGAAGCAGGCCTTACTTTTCTAATTGCTTCTGGAAATTACGCAATGAGTTGGTGATAGTCAGATTGAATTTCAAATTAGAGATTAATCACAAGAACATTTTTTCCAACCTTTACAAATGCAGTTGTGTCTCTAACAGAAGAGCCATAATCAGAAACCTAATCTAAAAATTAGCAAACCAGAAGGAACTTGGACAAAATTAACTTGCTACACGGATAAATCTGTGGGTTACCTTTTTACTTGTTTGTTAATGAGATAGTGCCTACACACATTTCAGAGAAAAAAAGGTGAAATGATGAGTAAACTGGATAACATGCCTTTTATTTGGTCTAATATATCTTAGGCCAACCTTCCGAAGTAATAACTATTAAAAACAAGAGCAAACTGAAGACAAAATCTGCTGATTAAAAATTTCTCTCCGACTTTTAACAAAAGAATGCTGGGTATCATATCTGCTAAAGATCGTGTGACCCAAATAACCCCCCAAACATAATAAAATGGAAATTGAAATACTGTGACATCTACAAAAATGTGTGTTGCCCTTCATGCCAACTATACATCGTATGGGGGGAAAAAAACCCCAAACTCCATCTGCTAGTGTACAGAGTGCCTTCTCTCTTGTGGGAGATCATGGAGCTTTCAAGATAAGTGTTTAAGAGTAACTCTGAATTCACAGCGTACCATGCCAAAGGCAAAAAATTGAGCCTGCTGCATTCGAAAGTTGATCTCTTGCCCAGCAGCACAAACAGCATTTTTGTTTTCACAACATATTTCAGAAAGGATATGGCAGAGTAAGGAGAATAAATTATGTATCAGTAGCATACATGGAAGGGAGGGTGTACAGAATAGGAGAGGGAGGAGGAAAACAAACCACAAAGATAGTAAAGGTCATGGTTATTCTTTGTTTTACAGAACAAGAGAGCGTATGCAGAATTGATTGTTTTGTGTCTGATCTACTTGTGCTGTGATTTTTTACAGAAAATTGCCATCTAGTCTGTTGCTGATTGATGGCTCAACCCTGTTAAGATCTGAGCTGTTTCTGCCTTAGTTCTGTGACTGCTACAATATCACTTTCTTTTTTTATAGGTACATACGAATAATATTTACGTAGATATCTTTATTATTCTAGTACTACCTTTTTCTTCTGTGCAGTCTTTAAGAATCTTGGAGTTTTCATTCTCTGTGGTCCAAGCCTACCTTGTCCAGCATCTCGTATCTGAACAATATCAGCACCAGCTTCGGGGGGGGGGGGGGGGGGGGTGGGTTTGAAAACCTCGTGCTGGGCAGTTGGTCAGTGTTTCCTCATCAAGTCTCCTCCTCCCAAGAAGTTTTAAGATTGACTTAAGTGTTGAAAGAAATACATTGACAGTCTTTCAAAAGAAACATTGTTCCCCATTTCCTTGGCACTCGTATGGATGATCATATGAATAATAGAAGAGTTCATGCTGAGCTAATGACCAATCCAATCCCAGTGGTACTGTATCTAAAAGGTCCCTGCCCACAAGCTTTTTAACATTTAGAGGATTGGGTATTTAGAAGTGATTGGTAATTTTGCGTTCCAAGTCTAAAAAGGGGCATGTTATAGATGCCTTTCTGAGGATCCAGTCTTGGGAATTCTCAAAATTTGAGGCATGAGCAGCTGCCTACTACCTTGGGAAACACAGCTTGGGAAGAATGGGAGATAATTTGATAAAAGAAGATATCTACTTCCTTGGGCAGAGCTATGTTAGGCATGCAAAGTATTACGCTGATGAGAGAAAAGAGACTCTGACACTAAATTTAGATCCAGGCTTGACCTGCCAGAAGCCCGGGACTGCTCAGATTTGAACTATTGATTTGGCCCTGTGTCCAGTAGAACTGTTGGGTTTTTTACTGCTTGTAGAAAGCGGTTTTGCCCAAGCAGCAATAAATAACGACTGATTGTGAGCCAGAATTTGCAGAGTTCAGTTGACCAGTGTGTTTACTGAACTAACCTAAATGTTATGTTCACTTTAAATATCTTGATATATAACTGTTAAAAAAGTATCTAAAGAGTAATCCCCTGCTTTTTTCTCAGTTTCTTTTTCTCAGTTAATTAGTACTCTTTGAGTATTATATGCTCTCAGCTGAATAAAAGCTGATGATGATTGAAAGAAAATCTGTTTTTAGAAAAGAGCTGAACCACAAGGTACGTATTACAAAAATGCTGCAGAACTGAGCATAAGCCAAACATCTTTTATTCAATATTTTTAAAACGAAGAGCTATTGATTCTTTTTTTTCCCCCCTCCAAATACTGATTGGTAAGGAACCTGGGATTTTCTTGGATCACACATTCTACTTGGAGGGTTATAACATGTATGGAAAATGATGAGAGGAGAGGGGTCGATGTTGTTGGGTGTGTATATGCTGGCACAATGTTACGTCAGGTTTCACTGAAAGCATGAGTTTGGGAAGACATCATTAATAACGAGAGGTAAAGCTACATGAGAGTTACGCAGCTCATTTCAAACCCATACTTCCTGACCTCATCTATTTTGTGTATTTTATATTTGCTGTCTATTTGTGATTGCGTTTTAGAGAGTTTGAAGTTATTATTCATATCCCCATGTGTGTATGTATGAAACAGGACCACAAAGGACTTTAAGGAACAAAATAAAAATGTGCAAAAAATCTATTCCTTCAGCAAAATATGTAGGGTACTGAAACAATGTCATAATGTGTGATAATGTGCACTTGGCAAGTGAATATTTAAATTTACAGCTTTTCAGGATTAAGAGGCATGGATTTATTGAGGCTACCTCTAACTCCTTCTTATCAGCAGCTGGTGCATCTCCACATCATATGTCTCTGGCTAAACAAGAGTGTCAGCCAAGAAGTTTTTCCTTCCATATAGCGTGTAGAAAAATGTCAGAATCTAATCCTGAAGGAGCATGACACAGTAGATTTCCAGGGCATGGTCATTTTAGATGTTGAAAGCCCATTTTGATATTTTTTTTTTCTTTTCTTACTTTCCTTGGTACTCTTGATACTGGCTATTTTTAGCTAGTGAACAGATGAAGCATGGGCAGGACAATTTGATGCAAAATCAGCTGTTTGAACCTCACCAGAGATGCAGACCTTTTAAATGGGTCCTGTCAGGTGAACTTGTACCGAGTCTCCAGCACATACAAATCATACTGTTTTCCCATGTAAATGTATGTGTTAAAAACAAACTTGACGGAGTTTAAATAAGATTAGAGATAAGCCTTTGGAAGTTAAGAAATACATTATGAAAATTGCCTACTCATATGCATAATGATATCTTCTAGATCACACATTGTTCTGTGGGTTTGGGTTGTCTTCTTCCCGGGATCTCTGCCTTGTTGTGTGCAGAAGGAGTAGTACTTATCTAATGAGCAAGTATTTTTGTTGTTTCTTTTTTTGTTTGTTTTCTTCCCCTTTATTATTTTTCATTGTGTAACTGAGTGCCTTACTGTATGCCATTCAGATCAGGATTTGAGGATGAAGTTATTATTTTCCTTTTCAGCATTTCTGTAGGACTGTATCACTACAGTATTTCAGTGCTTCAGATGTTAATTGATTTTCGTAACACCCTACTGAGATGGGGAATTATTATTAACCAAGGAAATAGAGCACAAGGAGATTGAGGTCAGAAGTACTGCTCAGTTTGAATGCCAGGTTTGAGACACCCGTGACCTGCTTTATTATCATTATTTTTAGTATTCACAGAAAACTCTTGTATTTCTTTAACTGCAACTTTAAGTAATTCTGCATTTCTTCATATTGAGTTGACAGCTGTAATAGAGGCAGCTGTATAGTAACAAAAACGCAGGTGACCGCTCTTGGAATTTTTTGCGTAGGTGATGTGCCTGGTTTCACATAAGAACTTTGGAGCAGAAGTGGGGAAAGGATCTGAGTCTTAACACAGCACAGAGACGTTATGACCCAAGAGATTTTTCTTTCTTTATTACATTCTTTTGGCTCATACCATACTTGTCCTCCAGTTCCTATGACAAAGGAAACAAGGCCCTACCTACAGGAGTCTCTTCTACTCCTTAACCATACGTAAATCTTCACCAGAATGGGTACACTCAGGATGACAAATGAGCAGAGGTTCTTTTTGGAGAGTCTGTGAAATGTTCTTAGTTAAAAAATAATTCCTGATGTACATGCATAGGATTGTGCTCTATGTCTTAATTTTGAGTGCCTATGCACCCTTAAGTTTCTTTTAACATTCATTTAATATAAACAGTTTTCTGTTCTCTTCTGTATTTCTGTGTCAGTCTGCGTTCTGGCATCAAATGTCCACATTCAGCAGCATCCTAATAGTTTAAAATGGCAGCAATGTCAAGCAGTTAGTATCCCAGTACAGTTGCTTTACGGTTGCAGAAGTTTAGCTGTTTTAGAAGTGAGACTACTCACAGAGTACAGAGCTTGTTCAGTAGGATGTCAGCTGTCATAGAGTTGACATATGAAGATAATTCTTTTTCTCAGTAGAATATTGTTTCTCTGAGTTGGCAGCACAGAAATGATTATTAGAAGCGAGAAAGATCATTAAAACTCTCGAGTGCTTTGATAGCCATTTCACCTTAGCTTTTTTTCATAAGAAATTAACTAATCATGGCTTTCAGAAGAATAAAAAGCCTCTGAAAACATGAATTAGGGTAACCGTAAACTCATCTGCTGTGGTACTCCTGAGAACAGCACTGACAACAAACTCAACCAGAATGTTTTTAACGTATTTTAAGAAGTACTTCTACACTGATCTTCACTCTGGGCTTATTTCTCGTTTCTCTTAGACTATGAGTTTATTGTATCTCGGATGGATGTTGTCTTTTGAGAAGGAGTTAATTCTGTCTTTCAGCTTAGATTTTATTTTGGGTCCATTTAATTGTTTTCCTCTAGTTTTTTAGAAGCATCTGTTGTTAATAGTGCTGAATGAAGACTGTGCTTCAGGCTCCTTTTAACTCAGTAGAAATGAATTTGCATTTGGGCCTTTACACAAATATTTTTTGGTCCTATCCTGGACATCTATCTTGTCAACTTCTATGTGCTCAATTATATGTTGGCACCTCAGTTCAAGAAAACACAGAAATAGAGGGAAGTCAAACACAATCTCCCTGCTTGACAGAAAAGTGATGTATGTGCTGGATGTGGTGGCCTTCCCGTAACTTTCTTTAAAATGCCTGGATCTTTTCAAATTTGTGTTGAAGATTTAACGTAACAGATTTTTATAATGGACTCGGTAACTGTGCTGTACTGGTGGATCTTAAATGCTGTTTAAGGCATTTCCTCACAGTGTAACTATATCATCAGATCAATCTGGGAGGAAGAATGCAATTATTTAGCTTCTCTTATGTTTGAAAGCCATGTAAATGAAAATACTTATTAAATACGTCTGATTAGAGAACTGCTTATTAAATTTTTATTATTATTCTGTGTTTTGTTGCATGTGATTTGGACGGTGTGGTTAGTTTTGGTTGCTAATAGTTGCATGATGCTTACATATCCTGGAAAATATGATGGTAACCTGGTGAAAGCATGAAAGTGTCTTTATTGTCTCCAGCAGTACCAGTTAGTGTAATAACATCACCTCTTTTTTAAGTTTTCCTTTTCTTAGCACATAACAATATGCCTGGTATTTTACAAAATACAGATTGTGTTATTGTCTCATAGTAAAGATGTTATTGTCAAGCAAAGGGAAAGCAACAGCTGAGATTACTGAAAATTAGGAGTCATAAATAGATAAATTAATGATGGCAAAGATTCAGAGAAGCTGTGAACTTTAGGGAGAGATTTGAGAGAGAAGGTAGAAGACTTCTATGTGCAAGAACTGGATGATTGTGCTGAGGGCAGAGAGGGATGTGGAGGCAAGATGAAGCCACAGTTCAGAATGGAGTGTTGAGAGAATCAAAGGAAACAAGAAGACACATGAGAATAGAAGAAAATCAGATTTTACAAAAAAAACCCACAAGTGTTTGGTTTTTTTTTACTTATCTGTGATACTCAACTGAGTGCTGTTAGAAAGCATTTAAATTTAAAGTGATGTTTATGCAAGTTGCGACTATAGCTATTTCCTTAGCTGCCATTGAAGTGAATGGATAAGTACAACAATGGGTGTTCATCTCTGAGGTAGCTCTGATACAGCCCAGGGTGATGTTGTTGTGTGTATTGGTTATGGAGGGGCCCAAAAGGAAACTGTAGTTTGGGAATTGCTGTGGACTTTTCGCTAAGCCCTCACAGGCAGCTGCATTACAGTATGGCATAGGCTTACCATAGAGGTTTTATGAGATTAGGAAACTGCCTAAATTCAGGAGATTACATGGTTGCTGACTCCAGCAGGTGTAAAGAAGCTTTTTTATGGAGAGTCCTGGATTACAAACTGCAATCTGAGGGTTTAGAAGCTTTTCTATAACAGACATATTTTGTTTTCAAGGTAAAAGTATTTATAAAGGATTTATTTTCTAAGTTGCAGGTGAGGATTCAGTTGGTTTTTCCTTCAGGGTTACAAAGGTAATAGAGAAAAGCACTGTTTGATATTTACCAGCCTAAGGTACTATCTCATACTGAGGGTAACTGGAACCTGAAGGTAATTGATTCACTGTTGTAGTTCCAGCTTTGACATTTTGATACCACTTTCTTATACACACAGTGGTGGTTTTCAGGTCTGATTGCAATGATTTCCATCTTTTTATAGAAATGCAGGATCATAAGCAATTGCTTCTTATCTACAGAGCTAGGTATGTCTAGGGAACAACTCAGCTGCCTAAACGTGGGCATTTAGCTGTCTTTGGATGTGCAGATCATCCACATAGAGCTTACAGAGATGATGCAGCACTTAGAGCTGACTTGTATCCTTCTGCAGCAGCAACTGCTTACCAGGGAATGTTTTCTTTGGGCTTCTAAAATGCCATTTGACAACAATGTTTTGGCACCTGAACTCATCCATGGTTGCTAGTCAATGTAAAAATGTAATTGAACTGGAGATGGTAGGAGGCAAAGGTATGGGATTTATCTGAAAATACAGCATTTTCTGGGACTTCTGTTTTTGTTCTTTTAGAGACCACTTAATGGTAAACTTTGAACACTTCTAAGTAAAAGTTCTAATTTATAATTAACACAGTTTTTATGGTAGATTGATACACATTTTAATTTAATACCTCTGAGCTTGCAAGAGAGAGAGAGTCTAATTTTCTTTTCTTTTCTTTTCTTTTTGTACTGCTAGAGAAATACAGTAAACATATGTTCTGTGGTAAAAATGCACCTACAATTAAATAACTAGTCATTTCCTGTGAGTTTTGAAGTTGAACTGTAAGCCTGAAGGACAGAAAACATGCTATGTTGCTCTTGTTAAACTGTCAAATTATTGCTGCATATGAGACTAGAGGATTTTCAGTTTCTTCTCAAAGCATTTTTAGGGGATGAGTCAGTAAAGCAGTTATCTAATATGTCCTTGTTGACTGCACATAGACTTTTACGTTCTGTTATGTTTAATTACATTGTTACCAGGTTAATACTTTGGGATTTTTATTTCTTCTTTACAGGATTCTGCTCAAGAGAGTGTCATTACACGAGATATTCATCGTACATTTCCAGCACATGATTATTTCAAAGATACAGAAGGAGACGGTCAGGAATCTCTATACAAAATCTGTAAGGTACAGTCAGTACTCTGAATTTTTAAGTGTGTTCTATATTTTGCTATGACTGTATTTTGCCCTACTAACCCCGTTCTGATCCAAGTCGCTAATCAATAAGATGTTAAAGCTTTATTTAGAATGCATGTAGAGAGTGTAATGTTTCTGCAGTACTGAATATCCTGAAGTACTTTTTATAACCTTGCTTTTTGTATTTCCTGAGATGCATATGCGAAGAGCGAGGCTCAAGCTAGCTTTACTAATGGGCAATTGGGTATCAGAGGTCTGCTTCAGTAGAAGCGTGGCGTAGTAGAACTTTTTTGCTCTGCTGGTAGAGAGGTTTGCAGAGGAAGAGAAAATCCTCAGAGCAAGCTCTGCTGTGAGGTTGGGCAAGAACGTTTTTAGATAATTATCTAGAGAACAAGTCAGCTGACCTTTCCACAAGCAATGCGTGTGTATAGCTTTTCACTCATAGCTCTCAGATCACCTCTGATCAAAGAAAAATCTATTTTTTTCTAGTTTGCACATGGGGAAGTTGATGTACTAAATGAATAGATTTGTTCAGCTTGTACAGACAGATTGTTGTTGCTCAGGAGAGATCCAGAAGTTAGAATAGTGCAGGTAGATAGGTAATTCTCTGGCTGTCAGTTGCACATTTTATTGTGTTTTTGGCAGGCAGTTTTCATTCTACATTTTTTCCGACATGTAGAATAAATGATTGCCTTCGACGTAACCATTTCCACTTCCCTTCCTTTTCCTTTTTACTCTGTTTCCACCTCCAGGTGATTAATAGACAGACATGATTGAGTTGTCATAACAAACAGAAAAGAGTGTCCTGCCTTTGGGGTATAATGATACATACTCTTGTTCCCTGGTTATATTCTATGGTAGTACAGGCTCCTATTCAAACAATAATTTGGACAACTGTTAAATATAGCTGCTTAGGTTACATATATTGAAGTTCATTGTCATGAATAATTCACATTAAAAAAAAAAAGTAAAAAATGAAGGCACAGAGAGAACTTTGAACCAATTATATTGATTTCTCACTAATCTTGGCGGGCTCTAGAGGGCTACAAGAAAACAGTTCCTGTGCCAATCTTTGAAAAGAATAACTAGGACAATGCAGGTAATTATGGACTTGTCAGTTTGATATCAGTTAAGTGAAAAATGATGGAATAGCATTCAGCTTATCAAGAATTAAATGTGAGAAGTACGTTATAATGAATGCCTATGAGTTTACTGAAAATAGATCTTGACAAGCTAATACAAAAAAAATTAAAAATACAGGTTTCATTGGTGAAGGTAATTTTATCAAAATTCTGTAGATCGTGTAGTCCGCAATGCAAAAAAAAAGTATAAATGCTGGACAAACTAGAACATGAACAAGGTACACATTAAAGAATTAAAAACTGGCTAGTTGGCAGGTTACTAAACATCAGCACTGAATAAATGTATTTCAAACAAAGTGTCATGAGCATCATTTGTTCATTCGATGTACTCTGGTTAGTCACCTAAAAGAAACAGAAGAATCATTTCTGATAAATATATCTTGATGACACAGAGAAAAATGGAATGGTAAATAATGAGGTGTTAAAGGATGTATAGATAGGTGAATCTTGTGTAGGAATAGGATGACTTGAGTAACTCAGTATTTTACAGCTGCTGCAGCTGCTTTTGCTTACTGTGTCCTGTGACTACTTCTGCATTGGAAAGAACCTGTAGAAGTTCCATGAGGATGATGAAAAGATTTGGGAACATACTTTGTGAAGAAACTCTTTCTCATGAATGAGTATCTCAGTCTATTTTGTTTAATAAAGAGAAGATAAAGGAATGAATCTGTCTGAACTAGAAGCGACTTTGAGGAATTATCTGCCTAGCAGGCAGCTTCACAGAGGCAGAGATTTCAGACCTTCCCAGGTTTTGTGTAGTGAAGGTGAAGAATTCTACTTGTCTTCCAAAGCTGGGAGCCTTCTGTGTTCTCAAGGCCTCCACTGCTCCTGCAGAGAAAGTTGCTGCAGATATTGGTTTCTTGAAGTATCTAGATCAGAGGCATGTCAGTGTGTACATCAAGTTGAAGACTGCTTGAAGCATTTTGTATTTATCTAGAGTTGAGTGACCTCTGCCACTTTGCCACTTTCTTTTAATATGAACACATTCTGCACAGCATCTTTGCAGGCAGCTTTTAATTTACTGCTTTGAACAGCTTTGTTTTATCAGCAGACTTTGTTACTATGCTATTTTTATGTGTTCTGATTTGTGTGATGATTTGTGAATATTTTCAACAGCATCAGCCCTAGCATGTCGTTCTGTAAGGTTCTGTGAGTGACCTCACCCTCATTCTGTAGGTGAGAACTGACTGTTTATTCCTACCTTTTGCTTTCTATCCTTTAATCAGTTATTTGAGTGCATAAGAGGACCTTCTGTGGCAGCTTAGTTCCCTAAAAAGCCTTTGGGAACGCATCTTGTTGAAGGCTTTCTAAAAATCCTAGTAGACTCTGTTGACTACCTCATTCTTTTATGCGCTTCTTGGTTCAAAGAAGGATTTGGGAAACATTGCTTCCTGGAAGAACAACCATATCCGATCTTCAACATTGAATTATTCATAAGTTTACTGATTTTGTTCTTGACAGTTTCTACTTACTTGCCAGTATGGAGATTAGATGCAACTGCTGTGCACATTCCTAGGCAGCTCCTTTTCCTTCATCGTTAAGCTGTTTTCTTAAATGGCTGTGCTCTGTTCTACAAATGACCTGGCTATGGCTGCGTTCAACTAGACCTTGAGTTTATGATTGATGTGGAGAGTTTTAGAGAAGTATTGTCAAAAGCTAATTAATTTGCCTTTAAACCTATCATTCCACAACAACAACAAACTAAAAACCAGTGTTGAGAGTAACATTGTGGCTGTTTTATATTTCCAGAATAACTTTTATCAGAGGTGCTGTGCACTCATGCCCTTCTTCTAACATGAAAGCAAGATATTTGAAGTATGGGATTATTGAATAAGGCTAGAAAAGGTCTGTCCTCAAGTGGGAGGGTAAAAAGCTGAAGAGCATTTTCTTCATGCCCCACTGAAATGAGAGATGATCTGAGCTGTCAGATAAAAAGGAAAGCCATTAAAAGCTCACTGCCTCATTTTAACGGGTCTGTCAGTTTTAGTTCTCTCTCTTAATCTCTTCTTCAGAACAGTAGGAAATCAGGAAAGATGGAAACTTTTTCAGTTGCAGAACATTTATGTGACAAAGTATCTAAAAATAAACCTTAAGGCTGACAATGGTAATAAGGAATGAAAAGAGTTCCAGATGCTGCTTGGAGATTTCACTTGAGCTAGATTCACATAAGCTAGATTTGCACAGAGCAAACATCTTTGGGAAGATAGTTCTGTTTCTTGCACACTTTCTGTTTAAATACTATGTGAATTCTAGCTGTATTTAAAGAGCTCATTCTCTGCATTACAATGCATAACAGAATAGTACTCTTGACCTACTTCCATGTGTGCATATGTAGTTAACAGCTCGATGCTCCAGGGAATCAAAGCACTTGGCAGAAATAGTCCTCTCAACTGTTTGGAGTGTATGCAGTGCAGAATTTAACGTGAGATGTGTTTTCGCTAATTTTCGGATTAAAGTAACTCCTGTTCGACAACCAACCACTGTGACTTTAATAAGAGAAAGGGAGCATGTTGCAGGGAAATCAATCAGGTTAGCCAGGTGCGCGTTCTTACTGGACACACTTGGAAAATAGACAAAATGTTTTCCTGTTTTTCTGAAAATGGTTGAATTACTTTTCAGAGATTCAAAGTTGGTGTTAGTGTTTTCCAGTAAACAAGGGCATTATGGAAGGCTATGAATCATTTGTATCATGACATATTTATTTATTAAATACTTATCTCCTTGGTTGATCAAATTTGTAGTTTTTTTCCTAATCCCAGTCATACTTGCCTGAAGGGTTTACGTGCAGGATCAGTGTGATAGCTGGTTTACTGTGAAACAAAACAGTCTGTTTTAGTCATCGTTCCAATGTCTGTCTGTTTGTTGGTACCCGCATTAGTAAAGGGAATAATAAACTGTTTTCCTAACAAAGCTAATACTGAACGGGCTCCAATATGGGGGGTTTTGGCTTTCTTTGCTGTATAATTGAAATGTGAAAATGTCTTTGAGTTGCTCTTCTGTGACCAGTAGCTTCTATACTGTGATAAGCTGTGAATGATGGATTACTCTTTGGCTTATCCTTCAGCATGGCAGAACTGCTGCTTAGTGCTGTCCTGTAAGCTGATTGTCTAACTTTCATCCTTTTTTTACATTTTCATTTCCATTTCATTGCAGCATCTTTTTTCGGATGATCACCTCTTCTCAGCATGCACGTATTCTTCCACATTTTCAATCCTTAGTATCTCCTTAAATTTACAAATGGAAAGTTTCAGTATTTGTCCACTTCGGTTTAATTATCTGTCAGAGAGCAGATCTCTTTCTTTCCTATAGGAGTCTATTTGCCAATTTTAGAATAAACATAGGAGCATAAACAGAATCAGTTAAGAATTATTTTTCATCTATTTTTAGTTGTTTATTTTCTTTGCTCCTGGGTTGAAGAGCAATTTTAGTAAATACTGTTGTCATTGTTTCATGCAAAGGATTTTTAATGTTATCTTGTCTTCTTCCATTTACATATTAATAAGGTTCCTTCTCTGTGCATCTGTGCTCAGCAAGGAAGCAGTAGTACTGTTCTTGCATATGGGGTTTCTGCTGAGACGGCACTAGTGAAAAGGTCAGGATTGTGAATCTTGAATGCTGGAAAGAGAGTAAAGTCTTAGTATGTTCGGAGGCCTGCCTGAATAAATGTGAAGACTTCTTTCTCTCGGCCCTTATAGCTCTGGAGGCAGCATATTGTATAACATACACGTGCCTCTCCCTGATACTCAATAAATGAGTAACTGGTTTCTAAAAATAGTTTTCAGTTAACACAGAAATTCCTTGTATAATGCGATACATCCTAAATGCTGCAGTCATAGCAATATTATTCCTTTCAGACTGTTAGCCTTATAATAAATTTAGGTATGGAGTTTTACATTTTGCTACCACTAAAATTATTCATCAACCAAGCACGTCGTGATATACCTTGTTGTGTGAGAAGTCTGCATCAAAGTATAGGTGTTTGCTTGAGACAGTCTGTTTTTCAGACACTGTGGAAGTCTTTTAACTCTACTAAAATGGACTTCAGCAGAGATGTGTGTCTGTATCAAACGTTGAGTAGATTCCCTAGATGATTTCTATCATTTCGCTAGCAACGCAAAGTTAAGTAACAAGGGCAGATCAGGCTTGTAATTCTCCCCCAGAAAACTTGCATTTCAATTCCTGTTGCATTTTCCTTTTTCTTGGGACACAGATGCTGGATATCTCTTAGGGCTGTTAACAAGCATTGTGCCAGTGCGCCTGTCGCTTTTTCAGAACAGTGAGCGTTTCCTGTGCCAGGAAACATTATTACTGACAAGAGAGATACCGTTCCTGTAGATGAGAGATGAAGATCTGTAGAGCCTCTGCTGATACCTTTTCCTCTGCACTGCTGTGAAGTTTGTGTCAGGGAATGAAAGCTCTGGCAAATGTAAAACCTTCGTATAAGGCAGCCACTAGTGAAATATTATTCATGAGCTCTCTAGTTTCCAATGTAATTGTAATGTTTAGTTTCTAATGTCATTGAGTTACTAAGTAAAGGCAAGTTGGCAACGTGATTGTACAGTGATATTTGCTAGTTAGTGTTTTGCATCTTGTTTTAAGTACATTTGAATCTTCAGCAAATATAAGCAGTCGTTTTCATGCTTATGACAATGCAAAATGATGAAAAACATTTCATTATGGAATTTGAGACTTACTCCCTGCTCATTCTCCTTTTGAAAACTCTTGGGACTCATATACAGTCGTTGCAGAACACCAAATCTGAGGCTTTAAATTCAAATCAGCAACCTGACCATTTGTCTTTCAAGTGCTGTAGATCTAAAAAAATCCAAGTAAGTAGAGGAGCCTGATCTTGGGAGATTTTCCTCCAGTAATTATTTCAGAGAAGAATTTCTGTCCATCTCTGGATTCTTCATTCACTTTACCAACATGCAGGTGGTTCTCTATCATTGACTTTATTTGAGGAGACTCTGTTGCTTCCAAATTATTCACTTTCTAATGAGGTTGTACTAATAACTGCACAGTAGTTCTTCTGTTTAGAAGACAGATAACTATTAAAAAGGTGTTTTAATTCTGTAGGTGAGATCTTCGTTTAGTTAAAATGAATGAAAGTAGGCTTCAGGGCAGAATCTTCATTAAGTCCCATTTATGAGACAGAGAATATTTTAAATCTCAGTTAACTGGAGAGTTCTGATTGGACATTCCCCAAGAGCTTAAGAAAATAATAACTTAAAACTGGCAACGTTGTTGCAGGTTGTCATGAGGGAAAAATCCCATTCTCTTGAAATTACAAAGTTACAATGACTGCAGTGGCAATAGGGGATTTGGGATTTTGCTTTGTTTTCATATTTCATGTGGAAAAACAAAGTTAATGCTCCTCAGTCCCTTAAAAGGAGAAATCTTAAATAATTAATCTTAGATCTTTGGTTAGTAATATGATATTTTGGTGGTATCTGTAGGCAGCATCCTTATTTTTAAGACTCTTTTGGTTAATTACATTATATTTCAGCAATATCATGTCCCAAAGGTTACTTAAAAATAAAAAAGTATAATTGGAAATGTAATATGCATAAGGCTTCAAAAATCTCTTTGCTTTGGGCAAATACAGTGAAATCATGTAGATTTTAGAGACTTTGTTGAAAAATAAATCTTTAGTTGCCAGCATTATGATGCTTTGACTTAATAGCAGAATCTTTATCAGTTTGATCTCATTCTCATGCAGAACTGAAGGTTAGTATCTATGTATCTGATAACAGCTGCTTGTGAAGATCAGATTTTGGAGAAGCACCTAGTGGAAATTAATTTCAAAAAGCAAACAGGTCAAGCACTTAGTTTTTTTTTTTTTTCATAACTCTTAGTTGCTTCAAAGATTTGTTAATAATGACATCCTTTTCCTGAGGCCCTCAGACATTTTTCTCTTTTATATACTATGTATATGTGTGCACTAATTAATTTGAAATGTTTTTTTTTTAGACCAAATTATCCAGTACTTGTTGATTTGTAGTTCTATGGATTGCCTCTTTTTACAAATGTTTCAAATTTGTCATCTATTCTTCTGATTTAATCAGCCAATTAATGGTTTATCAGCCCCCCCCCCAAGATTTTTGGTGAATACCATTTGTTCTTAATAAATTTTTAGTGGTTTTATTCCTTTTAATTTATTATCTCTTCTGATACTCAGTTGGAGACAGATCCTTCAACACATCCCCTGTTAGAAATGGTTCCAGCAGGATGAGAACCCCTGTGATTCTCTGTAATAAAACAGACACAAGGAAAGTTCATGTGGATTTTCTGCTATAGTTTAAATACAACTTTTCTACCTTGATCATATATTTTCCAAGTAGAGGCTTTGCCTTCCTGCTCTGGATGTGTTTGAAATGGATTTATTATTAGTTGTAATGTGTTTAGGAAGTTGATTATGAGAACATTTCTTGGTCTTCCTTCAGATTTTTATATTTAACATGCAGAGTGAGGCTTTTTTTTGCACCCTCCCCATTTTCCCTCTTTTGCCATAATTTCAACTTCTTTAACAATCTCAAAAGGAATATCTTTTTATTTCTGGTAACTTTCTTTACTTTTTAATCTATGTCAGTTTTGGAGGCAGTTTATTTGCTCCAGTGTGTTGATTTCTCAATAGTTATTTTAAAACTCGTTTGAATGAATTTATTGCTGTTTTCAGCAAATTATTAGCTATTGTGCTAATAATGCTTCTCACAACAGAAGGAACCCTCATGGGTTGGTAATTTGCTATTAATTTTTCAGCCTGGAGTTTTTCATAGGAAAATAGAAGTGGTTTTATATAATATGAAGAAATCACAAATCAGATTGATAATTTATAATTCTGCATATCTGTTTCTAAATGGAGCTGGCCTTTCAAAAGCAGAAATCATACCACTTTTAAGAATGCTACGGAAATAAAGTATTAGGCATCCATAAACTGATAGATTTTGGGAACAAATAGATAAAGACTCACGATGATGATGATGATTAACCAGTAGATGGTTCTAATTAGTCATATGTGATATTAATTTAAGTGTTGAAAGTAATTTCTGTTAATTCAGTACTTAGTAGCTAGGAGTAATTTTAAATTCACTTTTTTCACACAAAACATCATCCTTTTTTTCCAGTTCAAAGTTTTTTGTCTGCTGTTGTACGCTTCTGGAGTTATTTTTGTGGCTAGAGCTGGTTTAAACTAGTAACCAGATTGTAATGGTTCATTAATTATTTTTTTTCAATAATTTATGTGCCTAGTCTCTTGTATTTGCTTGGCCACTGAAACTGAGCAGCGGATTGGGATTATTTTCACTCAGATTCTAACTAATACAATCTAAAATACTTCAAAAGAATGATAAGCAATATAGACAAATGGCAAAGAGCTGTAAGTGACAGTTCAGTTTTTCACAAAGCTACAAATGTATTACAAAATGTATGGATGAGTTGGTTATAAAAAGTGACTTTTAAAGGAATGCTCAGGTTATATTCTTTATAGAAATCTCTTACGGAATTGTTGCAGAATTCCTAATAAATATTTCTTTCTTAGTTTTTGCCCATCAGAATGAGAAAGGAAGGGTGGTTTAAAGACTTTAAATGTATTTTGGCCTTCATTCCAACATTTCTGGCAGAAATTATTTGCAATTATGTTAATGCTGTTGGCTGGAAAGGAGTCACATCTCTTTTTGAGTCACAATTCTTAGCTTTTGAAGAGGCAGCTTAGCCGCCTTCAAAATTCTGTACGATAGACCCACGTGGGTTTGGTTCCCCAGCATACCTGACATTGTTTATTCAGTCTCTCTGTGCTTCCATTCAGTGAATTTACAATCTTGATTTTATTCAAGACTTAAAAAAAGAAGATAAGCACAATGTTCCAGTTCGAAACGTTCTCATCTGTAAACGAGATGAGACCTGGAGATCATGTCGGGGCAAAGCGGATTTTCTGATTCATGTGGCTTGTTCCTCCCTGTGGCTCTGACCTTTGCTTTTATTTTCCCTGGCTGTAACCTTAGTACCTTGCTTATTCTTTCAGGATGTCTCTTGCTCCGATGTCAATCCCGGTGCTGCTTATACTTTCTCAAGTTTCCTCAAATTCTTAACATGCTCTGACATCTCTTTAAAAACAGTATCTGTCTTTTTGTCTCAGGGAAGGAAGGGTTGGTTATTTTAGTTTTGTTTTTTTAAGAGTAAGAAAAAAAAGTAGTATGGCAGTCATACCGTAGGAAAAGGAGTCTTGTTCATTCTTCAGCATAAGGAGGATGTGGAAAACCTGTTTCTGATGAAATTTTCAGGCTAGAGTAGTTCTCGGTGGCTTTCTAACAACCAACCTCAGGTCCTGTGCTTTCATGATGTCAGAACTTGTTTTTCCAGAAACAGATAAGCACTCTCCCCACAACACAAACTAACCTGGTCTTTATATCGTATTTGTTACATCATTAAAGTTATCTCATTACTGACCTCAGCAGAATTATCCTTGATTTAGAAGAAGGAAATTGCATCCAACTCTTTTCATGCTGATTGAAAAATAAAACCAAAAATTTACAAACAGGGCATCTGTGGAAGATTGAGGATGACCTGTAGATGTTTTAAGTGCCCCGAGAGCCTATGCAAAAATGGTTACAGTTTCACTCTCTTTATTATTTTAGCCTGCATAGTATTACACGTTCTGCATAGCTCATTGATTATAATACATTTTGATAATGCCTGCCCACATTTTAAATACATATTAACTTTTATTTTTTCTAGGCATACTCTGTCTATGATGAAGACATTGGCTATTGCCAGGGACAGTCTTTCCTTGCAGCTGTGCTTCTACTTCATGTGAGTTAATTGCAAAATGAAAGCTTTGATATTTGAAACCAAAGCAGCTTTAAAATCAGTAGTACTGTAACATGCTATTTGACAGATATTTACTGTTGTTTATTTGTCTGTATTCATTTTCCTCTTGTTGCTTTTTGGCAAATAGTGACTAATCTTTATGAATGTAGATTTCTTTTATCTAGGAGAAATCCATTGAATTGTCAAGTACTCCTGTGTCAAAACCTGAAGCTGATTTGTTACATATTATTTTTTTTTTTTTAAATTTATTTGTCACGTAGGTGAACTCCCTTTGTGTTTATGGAGAATTTGAGAGATATTCTCAGAGTTGCTAACCCGAGCAAGCAGTCTCATTTATTTTCAGTGAGACTTTTTCTCCTAGGGACATTTTATAATATCTTTTGAGTGAAAGCAGAATTTTGACCTTGATGGTTTAGCCTGTAACCAAAAACTGTACAAACTTTGATCTGTTGCTTCCTATGTATACATGTGTCTGTATGTATAGAGATAGATAAATACTCAATTTTTATATTTGCAAGATGCTTTAACTTTGATGTATCAATGAAAAAGCAGCAGGTTCAGGTAGTGTGGATATCATGGAATCATGGAATTTTCAGAGTTGGAAGGGACCTCTAGAGATCACCTAGTCCAACTCCCCTGCTAAAGCAGGATTGCCCAGAGCACATTACTCAGGACTGCATCCAGGCGGGTCTTGAAAATCTCCAGAGAAGGGGACTCCACAGCCTCCCTGGGCAGCCTGTGCCACTGCTCTGCCACCCGAACTGTTAAGAAGTTTTTCCGTGTGTTGGAACGGAACTTCCTATGTTCCAACTTGTGCCCATTGCCCCTCGTCCTGTCACTGGAAACCACTGGAAAGAGTCTGGCTCCATGCTTCTTCAACCCCCCCTTTAGATACTTGTACGCAATAATAAGGTCTCCCCTCAGCCTTCTCTTCCCCAGGCTAAAGAGTCCCAGTGGACACAGTATTCCAGTTGTGGCCTCACCAGTGCCGAGTAGAGGGGGAGAATGACCTCCCTCGACCTACTGGACACACTCTTCCCTATGCAGCCCAGGATTCCATTGGCCTTCCTGGTGACAAGGGCACATTGCTGGCTCATGGATAATTAACTACCTACCAGGACCCCCAGATCCTTCTCCTCAGAACTGCTTTCCAGCAGGTCCACCCCTAACCTAATGCCTAGCATTCTTCCTCTCCAGGTGCAGGACCCTACACTTCATCTTGTTGAACCTCATTAGGTTCTTCTCTGCCCAGCTCTCCAGCCTGTCCAGGTCACACTGGATGGCAGTGTGGCCCTCTGGAGTGTCATCCACCCTTCCCAGTTTCGTATCATCAGCGAACTTGCTGAGGATACACTCTGTCCCCTCATCCAGGTCATTGATGAATATATTGAACAAGATTGGACCGAGTATTGACCCCTGGGGGACACCACTGGTTACAGGCCTCCAACTTGACACTGCTCCATTAATCATAACCCTCTGAGTTCTGTCACACGACCAGCTCTCAATCCACCTCGCTGTCTCCTCATCTAGCCCACACGTATTGTAAAGAGTATCTGAATAAACCACCCAAACCCCCAGCCACAACTCAGGTGCTTGCCTGCTTTTTCTGTCAGGCTTTAATTAATAAGTTATTAATCATGGTTGAAATACATTTCAGATAGTGATTTTGAGTGAGCTGTTGGGGGTATATAGGTTACACATACACTTCCTAAGGCATCGAGAACTCAAATCCAAATTAATTTGAGTTGTATTTCCTAGTGAGATCTATGACTCCTTGAAGACTTAAGGAGCATGATACACAGTGACAGTGTTACAGAGAAGCTTTAGTTTCTTTAAGGATAAACCTGAATTAGTCACATTATTGCAATCCCACATATACTGTAAATTAGCTTATCTAACAGTTATTTTGCAATTAACTTTTTACCCAAAGAAGGATTTGTAAGTTCCACTGGAATAATAAGCGATTTTCAATACCAGAGTTGTTTAGAAATGAGTGGGTGCCACATTCTTAACATTTGACTAATACTTCAGCTCCTCTCACTTAGTTGTATGCTGTCATTACTATAATCACCTCTGTTTGTAGTGTTTCTGGAGTTAGAAGAAATTGCCCTGTATGTAGGGAATACTAAATGGCAATTACCCACATTTTAATATGCCCTTTATAACATTTCGTTTCATAATAGGATATTAAACTGAAATAATCAAAGAAAGGGAGGGAAGGGAAGCAGTCTCAATGAGCTCATGTAAGTTGGGAGCTTCCCAGGATGTCCTCAAGCTCTTGTTTTTCTCAAATTCTCCAACCAATGTGTATGCTGTGAATGCTTGTAAGACCCTCTCTAACTCTTCTATCTGTGCATGGATTTCTAGACCCCTTCCTTTCCCTTTTTTCTGGGACAGGATATCTTTTCTCCTCAGTGTAGATATGTTTCAGGGATGGTTGAGTAGCCTGAACCTCTATCCTGGCTTTTTGTGATTTTGCTGCTTTGATGAAATTCCCATCAAATGTGAGCAGGCAACTTCTAATTACAGGGGGACAGTGTTGCCAACTCTAATCATTTTAAGTCTCACAGTATTTGCATTTTTTTTCCTTGTTGTCTACCTCTTGGAGTCATTGCTATGTGAAACACTAAAATTTAATTTTAAAAAATGGTAAATTTCTGGCTTTTGTGATTCCAAAGAAAAGGTAACAAGGGGCAAATATCTAAATGCTAAAAATCAGAATGGAAGCACCCAAAATGTGTTTTGTTTAAAATAAGTATGAAATGAAAACTTGATTTATGATTTTTAATTCTTGGGGTTGGTAATACTGGAGAACTTCCATCCACTGAGAGTGAGGACTCAGTGGTCTCCGCCTGTAAATAACTTTGATCTAGTATTCACCTCTGTTCCCCCTCCCTATCTCGGAGGAGGAACAGTTGTCGATGCACGTGTGTCTGATTGAGCATGCAAGGTAGGTGTGCTTGTGCATGAGCACCTGTCATTTTACTAGAAATAATTGCAACCTTACAAAAAAAAAAAAAGGAAATTTGCATTCATCTTATTATAGAGCAGATTCAAGGCTTTTGATCAGGATAAAACTATTTCTTCCCTTTACTTTGTCTGCAGCTTTTATCCACTGTCAGTGGGGAATCATTCTATCCAGACAAAATTGTGATAAAGAGCTTTGAGATTCCTAAGACCTTGTCCTAGGTAAATCTAGCCTGGACAGTTAGCTAGCAGCTGATCTTGCAGTTCTTTATGCTAACTACTTACTTTCATATATGCTGTCTGAAAATGAAAATGAAAGCGTCTGCCCATGGCCCTGGAGACAGGCCATAATCATAGGCTGAACCATAAAAGATGAAACCCTGGAGGTAAATATCAAGAGACTAAAATTCTCTTTGAAGAAAATACTGAGCTTTTATATCTTGCTGATATTTGATAAGGGTTTGGCAAGAGGTTGAATGAGTGAATATACTAAAAGGTCAAGAGTTGTCATTCTGGATACTCAATAATTGTTTTCATTTGTTACAATGTGGTGCCTGCAAAAGAAAGGTGGTTTTTAAATGTGATTGAAAACCTGATTTGGGGTCTGCAGTGACTCTGCTTGTGCTTGTCTTATTATTGTGTTACCTGAAGGCATGGGGGAAGGGGGAGAGATAGCGTATTAGTGGAGGTTTGATGACACAGGGCTTCCCACAAATTTGACGTTCAGTGGGCTGAAGCCAACAAATGTAACTTCAGAGTGGCTCGCACAGCTTGTCCTTTAGGTACTGCTCTCTGAATCTGTTGGATGAGAAATTTTGGTCAAAATGAAAGAGAGAATATGGAGATAAAGCTTCTGTAAAAGTCATGATGTTAATAGATGGGTTCCTGAGCTCCCAAGTAGGTTCTGAAGGCAAAATTTATTATTTCCTTATTCATTGTGGGAAACCTGTCTTCAGAGAGTTTGATGTTCTGGAGTTTGGATGAAAGTAGATAAGCATTATTCTCACTAAGGGTTGGTTATTCCTTAGTTCTCCTGAATTCTTCCCTTTTAACCAAGTCTCTCTCAGTCTCTCTTTTTTTTTTTTTTTAAATAAATGTTTTGTAGCTCAGAGTTGTATACAGAGGTGTTCTCATATCTGTTTGGCAGAAAGAATACTGATGACAATTGTGCTGCTGTAGGGATGTTTACTTATGTGAACCTATGATATTGATCCCACATTTTCTTCAAAGAAGGTCTTACAGAGCCAGATGAAGGTGCTCATCAAGGAGAATAGTCCCTTTTAGATTTTAGTTGCTTAATTCAACATTCAGAGTGCTTTGCTGAAAATTTTAATACATCCCCGCTTCTGAATTCATCATGCGTAAGGTATTTAGGTGTGTGTATTTGTGTAAGGAATTTCCAGCCTCAGCTTGGTTTTTAAAATTATGTTTGTGTATTTTTCCAGATGCCGGAGGAGCAGGCATTCTGTGTATTTGTGAAAATAATGTATGACTATGGCTTGAGGGAACTCTACAGAAATAACTTTGAAGATCTCCATTGCAAATTTTTCCAGCTGGAGAAGTTAATGCAGGTGGGGCCGGGGTAACAAATTCTTCTACTTTCATAAATGGAATACTGGCATGAAGAAGAGATTAATGCTTTGCTTCCATAAGCTACTGGAGAATAAAACCCTTCTCCTTTTAGAGGTGTGGTAGAACCAAAGCAGGGAAGTTTAATAACTGGATCCAAACACTGTGAGTCAGATTTGTTTCTAATTTCTTTTGTCTTTCATATACCAATCTTGCTGCTATTCTTTGTATCCAAGCAGAGTAGGTATCTGTTTTTTTTCCTCTCTCTGTTTGCTTACTCTTTCTCTTCTCTATTCCGTGATGTTGCTTAGAGAGAATGTCTCTGTTCTATTAAGGCCAAAATATCTTTTGGACTGCCACCATCAGTGTCGTACTTTCTATGAATTATGTTGATGGTTAAGAGGTCAGGCAAATCAGGACAACCTGATGCTTATGAAATACGAATCAAGTGTAGGTAATTTTTTAGATTTTACTATGTTTTCAATACATTGCTCATTTTTCAGATGGAATTAGTTCAGAATAGTCAGAGCAATTTAACATAATTAAATGGCTGCAAGTTTTAAACATTGTTGTTCTGACTAGTAAGGAATTACTAACAGTCCGTTAAGCTTTGACCTGTGCTTCTGTTAGCTTAGTGAAAGCTATCTGCTGGAGTCAGTTAGCATAGATGACCATATATACCTCTGTGAGATATATTAAAAGCAAACAAAACAGACCACAGTTAATTTAATGATCTTTTTTCTCAGATGTCAAATTATGTATATTTCCTATTTGATGTAGTAGAATTGCATACTGACAAATTTAATACTTAACTCAGCATATGGTCTTCTCAATATTTACATATGTTAACAAAGAGTTTTACTTTATTAACTGAATATCAATATATCTTGAGCGTACAGTAGGATTATCAGTGCTTATTTTGTGTTGCTTATATATGCTCCTAGTTAGAGAAACTGTGTGTTGTGTGTTTTGTTGCTTTCAAGCTCCGCAAGGTGATCACCTTGTTCTAGGACCTATTGGACTTCAGAACAGAAGCATTATAGCAAGACACAGCAAAGGAATAACTTAAAAATATACACCATGCAAGACACAGATTTCACAACCGCTCTGCCTTTCAAGTGTTGAAGATTTTGTGATTTCTCAGTATAATCTTGGTACATTATTTGATACCGTGATAGAATCCACAGTGGATGTCTTACTAAAAACTGTAACCATGGACACTGAAATTTATAAAGAAACATATTTCCATTGCTCAAAAGAAGCCAGGATTTCACTTTGTTGTGTTTTGCAGTGTTTAGCAACCTGGTACTTACTGGCAGTGTAGATGAAGAACTTGGATTAATGAGTAATACTGAAGCATTTATTTTTTCCTTTACTCTAGGAGCAGTTACCAGACTTGTATAGCCATTTCTCAGACCTCAATTTGGAAGCTCATATGTATGCATCCCAGTGGTTCCTCACTCTTTTTACTGCCAAGTTTCCACTCTGCATGGTCTTCCACATCATTGACTTACTACTTTGTGAGGTAAAAAAAACTTGAATCAGAAAGCCCTTCCTCCACTCCATGAATGTTTCTTCTTTTTTTTGTTTCATTTTGTTGGAGTCATTTACTGTTTAATTTCAAAATGTGTGTAACTAAATTATGTAGAAACCATGGTTATATTGAAGAGAAGATGTTCAGTGAAACGCTGGTTTGGTTTCAAAATTAGAACTGTGGATTGCCTTACTCTTTGCTAAGGGATCTAATTAAGAATATCTGATGCACACATCTGTTCCTCATTTAATTTGTTAAATAATTAATTCAAAGTTAGGAATTCTAATTTCTTGAAGATACCTAGTAGTAAAAGCCTAACAGGCTTTTAGAGGGAAAGCTCTCCAAATTGTTTGATTCAGAGTGCCCAAAGACAGTAAGGGTATTGCATGTTGCTTTGATTGCCTGATATATAAAAAAATAGTGGGAACTGTCAAACAGCACAATTGAATTAAGTCTTTTCCTTTTATTTTTTACCCTACTATTCCAACTAAGGAACACATTACTCCAGATACAAAATGGTATGTTTCTATATTGTAGGTATATTCACACGTCCTTTAAAAAGCAGACAGAATAGATTCATAGTCTGGACTGTCTATTTTTGTAAAATACTAGTACTTCCTTTTGTCACCGGGAAGTAAAGGCATCTGTGGAATTAAACCTGTTTTTGAACCTGCTACTGATTTCTCCTCTGGTTTAAATAGGTCACAAACATTAAAAAAAAAAAAAAAAAAATTGAGAATTTTAAATGCAAAGGGCGTCATGGGTATGAAACACTGTTGACTCCAGTTCATTCTGTTAATTTTTATTGTGAAGTATTTTACTTGTGAACTTTCAGGCTTGCACATGCCTTGATAGCATTCATTATTAAACAAAATATTGTTCACCACTCATAACTCAATATTTTTTTCCTTAAGAGTATTGCTTCTTCAGTGTATTGGTGCTCAATTATCAAAAAGAAGTAGGTTAATACGGCCAAGTGAGTGCAAAAGGTAGTAATGGTGAAGTGATTGCAAATTTCCGTATAAATATCTGAGGTCTATTTCTTTCACAATGTCTTGATTATTTTAAGTAAGCAAGTAGAAAAAGCAGAAAGGTTGCTGGGTTTTGTGCTCTTTGTCCTCTTCTTTGGTTGTGCAGTAGATGAACACAACCCCTCAATCACTTTTGAACTTAGTGAGTTAATTTTCAGAATGAGCTTCTTGTGTGGCTTTGATCATTCCTTGTCAGTTCAGTTTATGACTTCATTCTGATCTTGATGTAAAGCTGCACTCAGAAATGACCGTTTTAAGAGACTGTCAAGAAGTGTAGAACAACATTTCATAATGGTGGTTATTGTGATAGCAGCATAGTTACATCCTGTCTGAAGTTCCTGTGCTTTTTATTATCTTGAGCTTGATGATAAAATATGCTGAAGAAGTTTTTTAGTCATGGTTAATATAGATTTAATATTTGGAATGAAAAAAGAAGCAACTCTTAAAACATTTGCATTCATCTCACATCTGGCAGTGTTTATCTCAGCATCTCTGAAGGAATTACTCTGGGAAAGAAGGTGAAAGAATCCAAGGAGAAAGTGAGAGTGCGCAACTCCGGAGTCTGCTAGAGAAAGGGAAACTTGTTAGCATTTGTGAAGGGTAATCGCATAAAGCTAAAGGAGCTTCTTTTACAACAGCTAAAAATAAACCAGAAATGGTAAGAAAATTGATTTCAAGTGAGAAACAGTGGGGCAGCGTGTAGACAACATACTGAGGCAACAGTGTAGACTATCAGAAAACTGCTCCTGAGATTGATGAGTCAACCAGTCTAAAGGAACAGGCGCTTCTGAGAATTTGTGGGAGGGAGCGTAGATTAAAATCATATTAAAATAAAAATCTAGTTGGCCCTCATCACAGAAGGAAAGTAAGATCTGAAGGCATATGGCCATAGACAGAACAAGAAAGAAACCATTCCTTAGTGGAGGCCTGAAATCATATTGTGAAGCTGTCCGTCCAGTCAACCTCCAGAAGGAGTAACGGAACAGTCAAAAAGAAATTTTATCTGCATTAAATTTTTCTTTACTTTATCTCTGAACAAACAGCGTACCTGTAATTCCAGCAGCTAGAAGGAGAAAAAACAGTTGCAGCTGCAATGGAACATATTCTTCTGCAAAAAAAATCCGCAAAATATCAAGAAGCCTTTGAAGTGAACTGTCTTGTGTTTTTGAAAACAAACTTCCAGCCTTCTCATTAATTTGTCATAGATACAGATGAATTTTAAATAGCCTTCAACTTCCTTCCTGACTGTGCTTTCTCCACATCCCTGTCCTGACTGTCTTTGACAAAATGTTTACATCCTACACAACTCTTTTATGAAAGAAAAATATTTGGGAAAGAAAAACGGTTAAAACCATTGCCGAATGGGTGCTGCCAACTAGACATTCCAAGGGAGCTTCTCTGATCCCCATGAAAATATTTGAATTATGGATGAAGAATTTGTGTCAACGAAGAGTTTTTGGATGGGATTTGTCTTTTTAGATCTTGACTGTGGCTGGAAGAGTGAAGTCGGTCCTTATAGATGTTCTTTAACTCTAAATCCAGAGAAGAAAAACACCTGTTGGAAATCCTGTAGTTTTGCAGCCAGGCAGAAAGGCGCGTTTCTTTCCCTTGCGTGCGTGGTGGAATGGTAGCACTCAAGCTGGGCAGTGGACCTCCTGGGCAGGAGCATATCCAGGGATGTGGAAGCCTATGAAAAATTAGTTAAATTTATGGTGGGAATTAAGTTTTATTGAGAAATTTTAAAAATCCCATCGAAGTGTGTGCCTTTACAGCTGAGGCCTTTTCATCATTCTCACATTAAATGTGACTTGATAGAGAGAACAATTTTATTTAAATTTATATGAATTTGGGACTTGCTGTGGCCTCTATGTGATTGAGTTCTTCTATCCTGTTATCTTCCTCTGACCTTTTTTTTTTATTTTTAAGCTGTCTTCAAACTGTTGAGGATGTGATTCAATGCCCAAATTTCCAGTGGCCTTAGAATATTGCCTCAATAATTGTAGGAGAGAATCCGTCACCCATCCTCACCTAGAAATGAAATGTTTTTGAATCATTTGTATTTCCTACAACAGAAGCTTCAAGAAAATTTTGGGCTTGCAGGCAGGTACTCCACAGTGCCTTGGAACATATTATAAGGCTTAATACTTTGACTGCCTGTAATAAAATCACAAACCTCTTAATCCAGTTGAAAGTTTTCATGGGATTACAGCAAACTGCGTGTTTTTGAGCCTGTCTATTAGATAAATTTTAACATGTCAGCATCAGCTGAAGGTCTTTCTACAATGTTCCTTTTAGCTGCTTGTTTCAACTGCTTCATTTGTCTCTTCTTTTGCTATTTCTGTTTGCATTGAAGAACAACTTTGTTGATGAAATTCAGAGTTGTATTTGGACTTGTCAGTCTTATCTATCAATATGGCATTATGCTATTGAACACTTTGTGAGCTGGCTCTGTGTTGCTGTCTCTTTCTGTTCCATTTTAAATTATTTTTTTAAAGTCATGCTCAGAAATAGCGACTCATCTCGGTAAAGCATATGTCGCTTAGATAGAGCTGTCCCTAGTGCAACAACTGCACCTGGGTGTTGACATTTAACTTCGTGTTGCATTCTAAAATTTACAATTTAAAGCTAAAATATGGGTTTTAAAAGCACTAAATAAGTGACCTTAATTAGGCATTTAGAAGAGAAAAAAACCAAACCAGTTGGCAGAAAATTTATAAGCATTTTGTAAATTTTTGTGAATTTTTCTGCTTAAAAAAGAAAATACTTTAAATGGTTGTGATATATACAGTACTGCCAAGACTAAAGGAGGTTCAAAGCTAAAGCTGTGATTCCGTTATTAACCCAGAATTTTGAGACGCTGCTGGTAACCTCCATTTTAAGTCAGTCTGGCTATTTTTGTGTGCAGTTCTTGGGGATATAAAATACTCAAGGATTGTGCTTCTCTCCTTTTAAGGAATTTATAAAAAAACCCACTACATGATGCCTTTTCTGGGCTGGTGCAGATATTTCTATATTTTAGTGTCTGTAATTACATAGTCTTTTGTGATGGTTTGAGAGACCCATAACAATTTGTTGTTGTTTAGACAATCATTCTATCACCCGATGACCCTTCCCCACCTGGAAAGGAGAATCGGGAAAAACAAGGGAACCCGGGAGCTGAAGTATAAACAGATTTATTAGAGTAAGATTAGATAATTAACATTAACAGCACTGAAGAACCGATATTGATCCCGACACCAACACAGAATATGCAGATTATACTCAGCCAATTCCATCAGTAGGAAGCTGTGCACTCCCAGCAGCGGACAGCAAATGTCGGACACTGCGAGAGCTACGGCTTCAGGAGGAAGGGAAGGCCTCAGGAGTCTGGCACCAGGGCACGAAGTTCTCAGGATGGCAGCCATCAAGGGAGAGAGAGAACTTGGCAGCAAACTTTCTAATTTATAGTGAATATGACATTGATAGTATGAAATAATCCTGTTGGCCAGCTTGGGTCAAGTGCCCAGGTCTCGCTCCTCCTCATCCCTGCGCCTGGCTAGCTTGAAAACACTGAGACCTTGAAACCTACACACCGTAGCTGGCTGTAAAGTAAATATTTTCACAAATTCAGACACTGGAGTCTTCTAAAAGTGCAGTTTTCCCAAGTATTAGAGGAGAAATTAGTCCTGTGTCGCTCAAACCAGGACATCTTGTTACAAAAATTAATAGTTTGACTACTAAGCTGCCATTCTGTGATCAAGACTGAATAGAAAGGGATGCAACTGGTAATCTATCAGTTTTTAATATGAAATAATGTAATGTTTTCTGATATAGCTAATAACAGAGAAGTGAAACTACCTTTCACAGGACTACACAGCAGCACAAAGGAAGAAGTGGGAATTGAAAGCTAGATACCATCATTATTTGCTCTTTGTTTATCAACGATTGCATTCAGAACTTTGTGTAAAATAACTTCTGTAATCAATTTTGAGAAACTATCTGTGATAATGAAGACTGATGGGTGGTTTTAAACGTATTTTAGAATGTGAGTGACTTGGTGCTGGTAAATGAGCACCTAGTGATAGTAAAAATGTGGCACCATGTTGCGTAGATGTGCTTCCTGGGAACGCTGCTTCATAATGAAATAATGAAAATCTTAGAAGAATTATAACTCTCGGCGCTGCAGATTTGATTTCTGTCTTATGCGTGTCTTGCTGAAGAATGGATGTGCCAGGAAACACTACGCCGTATGGTATTGCTCAGACGATAAGACCAGTCGTCTCTGTGTGTTAATACTAACTGAGTAGTAGATACCATAATAGCCTGCTATTTTTTATCTGTCGCTGTCAGATACTTCTGTGATGCCTTCAACAGAGTTGAGAAAGAACAGATTAACATTTTAATTTATTAGACTTCCTCAGGAATTGAGTCAGGAACAAGCCCACTTCCTCTGTAAATCTCCACTCAGATGGAATGCGAATTAAATAAAATATTGTGTACAGTTGTTTATCTTCTGTAGATCTATAGGGGGAGAAAAATTGAACTTTTTGGAATTACCTGTTGTTGACACGTCTGCATTTGTTAACCCTTCCGGTTATGAATCTTCTAATAAATCTTACAGAACAGCAGACTGGGCTTGCTAGACATAAAATCTCTTTTAGTAACAGCATATTAAAAGATAGGCTTAAATTCTAAGTAGGTATACATCTATGCTGAAACTGACTGCATTATTTCAGTACTATTTACAAAAGTAAAGTCAATGTCATACATGTGAGTTGGAAAAGGCTGGTGGATGTGTGTGTTTGTTTTCCTTCTTACAAATATAGGTGAGTAGTCTTTGGCATTTAGACTGTGTCTTTCCTCCTGTCCATTGCTCTTTGCATTATGCCTGCTAGAGAGCTAAGTCTCCTTTCTAAAGTCTTTATCAGCCACTGCTGTTTCATGTAAAGAGACTGGAAAGGATTTGTTTCCAAGATGGCTATAACCGGCTTTTAATTAATTTAAGAAGAAAGAGAATAGGTTGTCTCTCAGACTGCAGATGGAAGACTAGAATTTGAACATACATGTCCAATGGTAATGCTGGTTCGCTACATTCAAGTATGCGTTGACATGTCGGCCATTATGTGTCAAACCAGGACACGTTATGATCCTTTCAGTTGCAAAAACTTGAGGTCTGCAGTGGAGTTAGCTCAGGTTTTCTGGCCCTGGATGTTTTGCGTTTATGTGTTTTAGATGAGTTATTTAAATCCATGCTAAAAGTAATTTTAGCATAATTTATCTGATGACTACAGCTGTATTTTACTGTGGGTTTTTTCAGTACTAGAACAGAAAGTAAAAAGAAAGGATTACTTGATTGTGTGTGTTATGGATGAGGAACTTTAAAAAGTTTTTGTATATGTGTGTTAAAAACGTTCAGGTTATAACGATAAAGAATTTTAAGTTATTTTCAAACTGAAAGTCGTAAGAAGTATTAGGTGTTTGGATATAAAATTTCAATCAACAGCAGAAATATTGGAGGTATCTAATAGAGTTTTCTGTATTGCCACAGGCACAAGGAGACACAAAACATTCTATTCACTTCTAAAGCTACACAGAATTTAAAAGAATTCAAGCTTGGACTAAGGAGAAGAGTATTTTAATAGCATACATCTAAGAGGTTCTTGGAGAGCCACAGGGTTTAGCATAACCCTTTACGCTATGTTGTCCAGCTGTTCCTGTGAGCATCCATAATTTATGTATCTTCCATTCATAGCTGCAGCTTGTTTATCCCCAGAATAACAAGGCTGGTGATAAATACTCAGCATGAGCAAAGAAAAAACAGTCTCACAACAATCTGTAATTCAAGATAACTTAGATGAACAGAAGGTACCTTTTTGGTGATGTTGATGAATGCTGTGGTACTAAAATGTTGAGACTGCTTCTGTTTCAGAAAATGTTCGAAGATACAGGTGAAAAGTTACTGAAGATGAGGGACCTATTTGAATGACCTAGTTTGTGCCTTAGAGGGAAGAGACATCTAATACAGTGTCACAGTATGTCTCTGAATTACTTTCCCCATTGCGACTGAAATATTTGAGCCACTTACTAGTTGATGTTCACTTGGTTGATTTTTCTAGGAATACAGTGAAGTTCCATAATGCTTACTTAACACCAGTGCCATCTGCTGTATTTGAATAGCAGCATATTCTAAGCAGTCTTGGCAGTCCTCAAAAATGCTTCAGAAATAACTGAAGTATCACAAATGGGAGAGAGATATTCTGTGAACAAATCCAGGAAGCTAAGCTAATTTGGGGACTGTTTTTAAAGAAGAGGGTGGTGCAGTCTGCCTCTGCCAAAACACTTTCCAGTACTTCGTGCTTGGAATCTGAGGCTGTACTGAATTTTCTAAGTACGTAAAATCAAAATTTAAACTTAACATTCAATTAATTGTTGGGAAGGGAAAATGAATGTCAAGGTGTAGAGAGGCAAGGACCAGGACTGTGTTGTGGCAGAGAAAGGGAGAAGATGAAGAATGAACACTGGGAAGGAGATCAGATGGAGTGCAGGGAAGCAGGACATTGATTAAACATGGGCATGCATTTTTCTTTGTTACGTGACCACGTGTAGAGGGGGAAGGAGATATGTCTCTCCATCAAGAGATTTTCTGAACCTTTCATCTTGTCTCCTCTCAAGCAGATTGGGGTCTGGAAGATTACTGCTCCTCTGAGCATTTCTAACAACCATCCCTTGTTTCCGTATGAATGCTGGAGGACCTATTCTTATCTACGGAGGCCTCTTTTTCTGTCCTTGTTGTATGCATGTGGTAAGGCCCTTGATGCCTAGTGTGGATTCGGGCCCCCTTCTTTGTCCCCATATTAATCAGGTTTGGAAAGAGGGAAAGGAATGTCTAAAAGCCCTGTAATTTAAACCTCTGAAAACCAGAAAAGTAATGTTAGTGTATGGCTTGGTCAAGCAAATGGAGAAGGCATGCTGCCAACCCATAACCAGCTGCCTGTGAATTAGGAACATGCCACTGCAGAAATACCAGATGTCAGGGAGCAATTTGATACATGGAAATGACTTAAAATTCTGTGGCTGTAATTTTTATTCTTTGAGAACAGTCACAGAAGCTGGAGGGGAAAAAGTGCACTCTACCTTCAGTCAGCCATAGCAACATCTCAGTAACAAATTGTGTGAAAATCACCCAAAACATGTAAATATTCACCAGCATTCCTGAATCCCACTCATTTCTTTTAAAAACAACCAAACAAACAAAATTTCATGCGAAACCATACTAATAGAGGTTCTTGCTTGTGTGGTAGTATTTATTGTGTGCCTTTTCATGCTGCAAAATACAGAAAAGTGGCACAGAAAACACTGAATCCCATGGTGCCATTTTTACCATCTCCCTGGTACCTGCTTATCTAATAATTCAGTCTGATTTTAATTGGATTTGTGTATTATTCACAGCATCATAGTATCAGGATGGAGAATTCTGTATTTTCTTTTCTTCTGTCTTGTGTTATAGCATTTCCTGTTGTGAGTTATTGTAGTAGGCAATGTGCATGGAGTCATGGGGGGAAGCCCAGTCTAAGAGGTCAACTATACCTCTTACACACTAGCAGTAAGATCTCTATGTGATTTCTTTTTTCTTTTTTTTCTCTCTAATATAACTGTTGAGTAAGAAAGCTGTATCAGTTGCTTATAGAAAGCTTCCTATTTTATTTTGTACCTTATTTGAATGACTTATCTTTTCCTTAGTTGTCTGGTCATTGAACTAGAATAAATGTGCAAGCTATGCAAACTATTTCTGAGTAAAAGATGTTAATTAACATACATATCCCTGCAGAGTGTGCTCCAAGTCTGCACTACTTACAAAGAGAAATTTGAGCTTCACAGCATATTACTTATGTTGTCAGCAAAATAAATACATTTGTGACATTCCTAAAGTTTATTGTGTGCTCTCAACATATTAGAGTTGCCAAACAAGTGTTTTGCTGGAAGCAATCCAAAACATAAATAGAATTTTAATTCT